>NC_135175.1:5335000-5647500 GCF_041146795.1 Maylandia zebra | reverse complement strand
TTATTATTCCAGATTAAACCCACTAGAGCATGGAGAGGTGAGGCTTGCACTTGCTATGCTCATGTTATCTGTCTCAAATCAAATCACTTTTTTATTGTCACATCACATGTGCAGGTCTCCCTTTCTGTTTAGCGTCTGTCCATCTTTGACCTTTCTTCTTTTCCTTGTGCCTCTTTCTGTCTCTCAGATCCATACCTCCCTAATTAATGGCCGACCTGGAGCCGATGATTTAACCTCAGATCTGCTGAATTTTACGTCGGCGCGTTACATCAGACTGAGACTTCAGCGAATCCGAACACTGAATGCCGACCTGATGACCCTGAGTGCTCGCGATCCTCGAGATATTGACCCTATTGTCACTCGGAGGGTGAGATAAGCTGCAAAAAGTTGATCTTTGACCAATAAACTGACTTGTACTTTCTGATACCTTTTGTGTTACCATGTTTCTCAGTATTATTATTCCATCAAAGACATCTCTGTGGGTGGGATGTGTATCTGCTATGGACATGCTCAGAGCTGCCCACTTGACCCTGTTAGCAAGGTAACGGCAAACGCCCGAGCATCTGTATATTGGAACATATGTAAAGTGTTTCACCAGGTGAAATATATGTGTGTGTGTGTGTGTGTGTGTGTGTGTGTGTGTGTGTGTGTGTGTGTGTGTGTGTGTGTGTGTGTGAGTACAGAAGCTTCATTGTGTATGTGAGCACAATACTTGTGGAGAAAGCTGTAACGAATGCTGCCCAGGTTACCATCAGCAGCCATGGCAACCAGGGACCATCTCCGATGGAAACACGTGTGAAAGTAAGAAACACCCTTAAACACACTGAGTACCATTTCTTTGTGTGCTATTTGTTAACCTGTCTCTGTTTGTCTCTCAGAATGTAACTGTCACAATAAAGCAGACGACTGTTACTACAATCAAACCATCTCTGAACTCTCTTTGAGTTTAAACACTCACGGTGTTCGTCAGGGAGGTGGAGTTTGTTTTAACTGTCAGCAAAACACAGCTGGCATCAACTGTGAGACCTGCAAAGATGGATACTTCAGACCTGCTGAGGTACTGACACAATATTACAAACTGGCTAAGGTTATTGACATAATGCAGCAATTTATACCACAGAGTTGCTAAAGTATTGACACAAGTAAAACTATATCTGGAGATCCTGACTCAGAATGTCTCTCTGCATGATCTGTATGTGTGTGTGTGTGTGTGTGTGTGTAGGTTTCTCCATATTCTGACTTTCCATGTGTTGAATGTAAATGTGATCTGAGAGGCTCAAAGTCTTCAGTCTGCGCCAGAGACAACACACAGCCAGGTTAGTATATTTTTATTATTAGTAGTAGCGGTAGTATTGTTGTTCTGCAGCAGTTTTTTTGCAGTATAACTATATTTCTTGGATGTGTGTGTGTGTGTGTGTGTGTGTACGTTTAGGTTTGCTTGCAGGTCAGTGCATGTGTAAGGAGGGGTTTGCAGGTCAACAGTGTGACCGTTGTGCGTTTGGATACAGAGATTTTCCTCAGTGTTTTCGCTGTGAGTGTAGCCTGTCAGGCAGCATCAACACTGACCCATGCAGCCCCTGCATCTGCAAGGTAAACACCACCTGCTCTTCAATATCTGACCTGCTTTCTGGTGTTTCACCTGGTCCCTAACCTTACCTGTTCTCTCATCCTCAGGAGAATGTGATGGGAGCTCACTGTGATCTGTGCAAGCCAGGTTTTTTTAACCTCCAGGAGAGCAATCCTCTCGGATGTACCAGCTGCTTCTGCTTTGGTGTGTCTGATGTCTGCGAGAGCTCTGGCTTGTCCATAGGGCAGGTAAAAAATACCTGTGTTCAGGTAACAGCACCATATTGCATGCCTACATCATGAAGAACCTCTAATTATGTTGGGGTTGTTTTTTTCAGGTGGTTACTGCAGAAGCTTTGCTCTTCCCCTCTGAAACAATCACCACCACCCCTGTACTTCACAGCAATGAGATACCCATTCATAGCAACATTTCCTCTGGTGCCACCCACCAACAAATGCTGTGGTGGGCGGCACCCCAAAGTTTCCTTGGTAACAAGGTAAGCTACCATTTCCATATTTGCTCATTATGCCAAACACATGCCAGTCTCTCCATCTACTTTCTGACTTCTCTCTGTCTGTAGCTGTTGTCTTATGGAGGTTTCCTGAACTACTTTGTGGTTTATGATGCTCCACTTGACTTTGAAAACCCCACCTTGTCCGCCCACTGTGACATCATTATCAAGGTGAGAACAAACATGTGATTAGATCACTATTTTGATTTCTCTAGATTGGTATGTTGTGTTGTTATCAGACACCATCTACATTTTCACAGTGCATGTTTTATATTGAAAATGTAGCAGTGGTCTCTTGAAGGGCTTCAACATCCAGACTGAAGAAACTCTCTCATTCTCAGGGTAATGGTTTGGCTCTTCGTCTTTCACGTCTTCTCCCACTATCCCTCTCTACACTGGCTGAGCAATTGGTTAACGTGCCAATGGTCTGGCAGCAATTTGCGTATGACCAAACAGGCAGGCATGTTACCCGAGATGACCTGCTATTGGTTCTTGCCGATGTGACGTCACTGGTTGTCAGAGTTTACCTGAATACCTCCGCCACCGGAACGATACGGTGAGGAAAAGTAAATGATAACATATGGTCAAATCACTTATCTAAGGCTGAGTTGGAGATTAAAAAGACTCAGATAGCAAGGCTGAGATTCACTTAACCTGAAGCTTGAGTCATACCGAGTCATCTCCCCAGCACAATTCTGCAGGAGGAGCCCAACATCAGTATGAACACTGCTGAAGATGGAATATTGACTGTCTCTGTCTATCACAGCCTCAGCTCCGTCTCTCTGGACATCGGTGACGCTAGCTCGCATTCTGAGGTTCAAGCACTTGCTGTGGAGAGATGTGAATGCCCGTGGGGTTACAGTGGCACTTCCTGTGAGGTAATTTATTTAAGACTGAAACTATTTTTCATAATTTTGGATGCTATTGAAATGCAGACTTTCAACATTCAAGGGACAGAATTAAAAAAAATAAAAATAGTATCTTACCACAGAGGAGTTTGCACTATTTTAGACTCAGCCCCTTAAATGAAATTCTCAATTCAAGGACAGGTGAGGGCTATGTTTTTATTGTTTGCTAATCAGTTAAGCCCAGAATAAGTTTGAAGTGCAGCAGCTGGGTAGTGTAGTGGTAAGACTACAGTTCCCACCGGCATCCAATAAGGGTCGTGGCTAGACCCCCCATGCTAAAACCAAGCCCTGGAATGGCGCGGCTACGTCTGCAGCCTATGCGCAGCTGGGACACAAGCATTTCATTACATGTTGTACTGTGTATGTGACAAAGTGAAATTGGAGTGCATCCTTAGTAATATCAGTTCAATACCTAATTGTTTGTGCATTTTTGTGTTTTAGTCGTGCCTACCAGGTTTCTACAGAGTGGGTGGAATCTTGTTTGGAGGAAACTGTATGCAGTGTGAATGCAATGATCATGCCGCTGAGTGTGACATCAATGGAGTTTGTGTGGTGAGTCACGTCACAATCAGAACAATCAGAAACCGTTTTCTCACCTGCTGTTCTGACACATGGTTCATTCCCTGTCCACTGTGTGGTCATCTCTCTCTGACCTTTTACTGATTCGTCCGTCTAACTTTTCTCAGGGCTGTACCCACAACACCACGGGCCCTCATTGTGATCAGTGTCTTCTGGGTTTCTATGGTGATGCCACAGAGGGAACAACAGATGACTGCCAGTTGTGTCCATGCCCTCTAACGAAACCATCCAACAGGTTTGTCTTTGTCATTGGACCTCATTCAAACCAATTAAAGTTTATTAGTACAGGCAGTATGTAAGAACACCTCTGTGCCCTAGGTTCAGTCCCACTTGTGTGTTGGATGCATCTGGACAGGTACTGTGTGACCAGTGTCAGGATGGGTACACTGGAACCAACTGTGAGAAGTAAGTATGATTGAGAAGCCGATCAACCCAATGATAAACTGATAACCCAGCATAACACATGGGTTTGTGTCTTCAGGTGTGCTAGTGGTTTCTATGGGAACCCACAGGTAGTGGGTGGGACCTGCGTTCGCTGTGAGTGTAACGGTAATGTGGACATCAGTGAGGCAGGACACTGCGATACTGTCAGCGGGGAATGCTTGCGTTGCCTCGGAAACACAGCAGGGAGACACTGCGAGTTGTGTCGGCCTGGGTACTATGGAGATGCTGTGCACACCAAAGACTGTCGGGGTGCGTTACACATATCTGCTTTGACATCAGTAATCATACACACTTAATGACTAAATGGGCCATTTTACCATTTTAGATACATGATTGATTTCAATTTGTTAATGTGAGTTTTTCTCACACTGAAAGGTTAGTGATCGACTTCCACTGTGACCATTCACATGGTCTGTGTGAATAGTACCCACGCAGCTATGTCTTAAACACATAGAAGTCTGGATGAGATCGAGTTTTCCACTTCTAAATTCATGAAAAAATTAATCACGCTGTCTAATGGTATACTTATTAGAGACAGCATTACCGTGGCCTCCAGTAACACTTGGGAAATTTTGGAATCATTATTGACCAGGATATGGATGTGTGTAAATAAATATAATGTTCTCTTATGCTTTCGTTCATCTTCAGTTGATCCACCACATCACATTGAGTGTTAACAGAAACTAGAAAAGAGATCATGTTTCTCCCAAATCACCTTCTAGTTACCTGCTTCTTGTTAAATCCAGAATTGAATTTAAAATCATTTTCTCACATATGCAGTCCTGATAATCAGGCCACGTTGTTTCTTAAAGACTTCATAGTACCACATTTTCCAATATCCCTGCAATAAAAGCAGCATTTTATTTTTCTTCTCAGCCCTCAACCAGTCATGGTAGATCACTCCCCGTCCCTGAGCCTGGCTCTGCCTGAGGTTTCATTCTGCTGAAAGAAGGCTCTTAAGCCTTGATTATACTCTGTCATGGACATGGACACAGTCTGTTGAGTCATTCCTGTTATACAGGCCAACGCACAGTTGTGCATTGTAATTTAAAGTCTCCATGGATTAGTCCACAGTCAAGAAAAACTGGCTGTCACACAGACCTCTGCATGGACGCTCGCACTCACCATACAGTAATGAAATTTATGTCCCTCAGACCCTAGCAGACTAGCAGGCAAGGAAAAAGCAAGACCTTTCAACCATCACAGCAAAACACTAAATATGTTAACCACAACATACATGAATAGTTTAAATAAGCATCATGGGTCATAGTGAAAAATAGGCTTTCAGTCTGGAAAGTGAAGTCAGTGTGGAAAAAACTAACACCCAGGCGCACTCAGAATTGCGTACACAGAGAAACACTCACTGCCTTTGTTTGAAATGTTGATCTTTTACAAATCCAGATTAGAGTCGACCTATGGACTCTTTGTTCTGCTATCACATGACTGTCTGTGACTATGTGTGAGTGTGTATCAGTACTTGTGATTGCATATACTACTATCTAGTGGTGACATAATCAAACTGCACTCTGTTGATAATTTATAGCAGTACATTTTTCCTTATTTTCCAGACTTTGAAAAGAGTTGAGATTCACAGTCATTCTCGTCTGCACAACTGTTTTAAATCAAACTTGAATTTCCAGATACAAAAATGTAGCAAAATTCAGTTTTATTTAATTAGCATTTCTCAAGGAATTGCAGCACCGTTACCTTTGTGGTAGAGAGGAAGAACTCCCCTATAAGGAGAACCATACACAGGGCTGCTGCAAATAGTTGAGAGTGAGGGGAAAGAAGATGGAAGAGAAAGCACAGAGAGGAGAAAAGAATCAAAAGCACAAAAGCTCTTAGAAGCTGTACTGTTTGTCAGTAAACAGCAAACAACTTTAAGAAACTGTTGTAGAGGTGGTGTCACTTGACCTGGGCTGTTAACGGGTAGGAAGTTTCACGTAATTTTTGACAGCAAGTGGGGCTTTCTTTCAGAATGTGGCTGTGATGTCAACGGGGCCCTTTCCAGTCAATGTAATGTCACAACAGGCCAGTGTATCTGCAGAGAGAATGTGACGGGACGCACCTGTGACCACTGCAAGGTGAGAGACACACATGCATGTGTGGCATACACTGTTTTTGTTTTGTGTTTGTTATTTTCATTTATACTTTGTGTAAAACTTGTTTTTCAGTCAGGATTCTATGGGCTGCAAAGTGGCCATGGCTGTATGCCATGTGGCTGCAACAAATCAGGATCTCTGTTTGAATCATGTGATAAGGAGGGGCAGTGCCAGTGTGTAGAGGGTGTGACTGGACACAAATGTGACCGCTGCAGTAGGGGTTACTATGGGTTCCATGACAAAGGCTGCATAGGTAATAAACTGTAAGCTACAAGTCTTCATGCTGATTTGTTGACATTTCTGTCTCTAATTGATTGTTACTTTCTCCTCCCAGCATGCTCCTGTGATCACACTGGTGGGAACTGTAACCCTGAGAATGGAGAGTGCATCTGCCCCGCCCACACAGAGGGAGAGACCTGCAATAAGTGTGTAAAAAATTACTGGGGCCATAACCCCACCACAGGCTGCAAGGTAACACACACACACACACACACACACACACACACACACACACACCTTGTGAGACAGGTTAACTGTGTAGTGTCTGTTTAGCCTTGCAGCTGCAGTGAAGCAGGAAGCTCTTCCCCTCATTGTGACCTGACCAATGGACAATGTCTGTGCAAAGAGGGGTTCTTTGGCAAGTCATGCGACCAGTGTGCACCTGGTTACTATGGGTACCCAGCATGCTCAGCCTGTGGCTGTGACATGGCAGGCACAGAGGAGACCTTTTGCAACGCTACCTTGGGGGTGTGTTCCTGCCAAAACACTGGAAATTGTGTGTGCAAGGTAATGTGTGAGTTGTTTTTGTTTGTTTGTATATAAGTTCTGGTTTAGAGATCTCATCAAATCAGTGATGGTCCTGCTTAAGATAATAAAAAGACCCTCATGAAATTCCATATTCCAAAATCATACACATGCAAAACAGTCTCAAAAACTGAACATGTGGGCAGATTTTCCTTCATCAGTAGCATCAAGTGCTGCACTGCTTCCTGCACAGCTTGAAATGTTTGATTGCTCTGGGAAAGTTAAACTTTGCTGTTAATCTCAAATTCTTTTTATGTTGCTCACATGTTTCTGTAGGGTATAATATGAGTTTGTCCTCTATGTGTGTGTATTTTTTCAGCCTGGGGTCTCAGGCCGGCGATGTGAAGAGTGTGTTTCTGGTTGGTTCGGACTGTCAGCTGAAAATCTAGATGGTTGTTTGCAGTGTTTCTGTTCAGGACTGAGCCAAGACTGCGAGGAACAGGGAGGACTGACCAGAGTACCAGTGAGTACATCTTTTGCATAATCATTGTAGTTTACGCATCATGACATACACAGTTAAGGCTCCAAAGAGTTCTCCCTCATGCTGTCCCTTCTCACAGGTGTACCTGGCTTACTCCTCCACTCTTCCATTCCTGTCATTGGTCAGTCAGTCAAACCTGCAGGGTACTGTATCTGGAGTGTACCGTCAGGGCAGTGAAATGCTGCTCGACACCCGTCAGCTCAACACCAGCGGGCTGACAGGCCCGCTCTACTGGAGGCTCCCCGCTCACTTTGAAGGAAACCAGGTACTATTATCCAAATTGATGCCTGATACTGTCTCGTTGCTTCCACTGTACCTTCAGCCCAATCGGCTAACAGACAGCTGCTGTTGCCCACACTGTTTAAATATGTGCTTTGGTTGTTTAAATAGTCACAGAATGATTTAGTCTTGCAACCTTTAAATGTGTTGGTTTAGACTTTACAATTTTCACTTCATTATAGTAGTAGCGTAAACTGCTGTGTGTGCTTAGTGGTGTACTTATGTTGTTTTCACTTTCCAGCTACTATCATATGGCGGACTGCTTTCTTACACTGTCACCTTTCACGCTGAGGATGGCTCAGGACTTTCTAATCAGGAGCCTCAGGTGCTAATGAGGGGCGGGACTCTGAGGAAGCTTGCCATATACACTGACATGGTTGCTCCAAGCAATGGTGTCACGACTCAGCATGACATCAGGCTGACAGAGGTACAGCTGTACAGCAACATGTTAAAATAAAGACAGATGTTTAGAAAGAAAACCTGCTCACTGTGTGTGTGTGTGTGTGTGTGTGTGTGTGTTACAGCACAAGTGGAAGTATTTTAACTCCGTATCACAGAGGTCGGTGAGTCACGCTGACTTCATGTCCGTCCTCAGTAATATTGAGTACATCATCATCAAAGCGTCTTATGGTACCAGACTACAGCAGAGCAGGTATTTGTAAACACTGTACTACACATTGTATTAAAATAACTGATTATGGTTAAAAATAAACTGTGGGCGAAATAAAATGCAGTAGTCATGTATAAGCACATGGAGAGTAAAAGGTGGGAATGTTTATAATTCGGGCTGATCAAGCCCCAAGCTCCTAACCTTAAAAGTAGATACTGTGTCTTTCCCAGTGGTGGGATAACATTTTGATCTGTAGCTAAATCAAGGAGCAGGTGGAGGTATGCGCTTAGAAAAAGGAATTAAAGTGAGTAGAAACGAGACAGAATACTTACATGTGAATGATAGGGATGCAGAGGTAAAGGTGACGATGCAAGGATTAGAGATAGTGAAGGTGGTTATGTTTAAATACCTGGAGTCACTGACAAAGCAACATACAAAGAGGCGCTGAAGAGGTGAAGAAAAGAGTGCAAGTGTTAGAGGTGATCTGTGACAGAGGGACAGCAGCAAGTGGGAAAGGGTAGTGAGACCTGCTATGATATATGATTTGGAGACGGTGGTGCTGACAAAACGACAGCCAGAGGTGGAGGTGGCAGAGTTAAAGATTTTCATTATAAGTGGTCAGAGAGGACAGGACTATATCTGACAGACAGCTCAGGATGAGAGAAAGTAAGAAAGGCAAGGCTGAGATGGCTTGGACATATGACATATTCATCAAAGGATGTTGAAGCTGCCAGGCAGAAGAAAACGAGGAAGATCTCAGAGGATGGATGTGGAGAAGGAGACCAAGAATAGGGTTGGTGTGACAGGAACGATGCAGGTGAGATGGAGGCAGATGATCCGCTGTAGTGACTGGAGTAATCTCCCGGTCGATAGCCATACATCGGAATCAATTCAATCGTTCAAATCGCTAAATGTAGTCTTAATTATATTTGTATTATTTGTTCCTTGTTTCGCCCGCATTGCAGTTTTATTGTGAAGCACTTTGATGTACGCTTATCTTTTAAATGTGCTATAGAAATAAACTTTGACTTCTTTTAGAAGCAGCAGAAAGACCAAGAAGAATCCAAACTGGGGGCTTCTTCCACAGGAAATTTATTTTTTACATGTCTGTGGCCACAAGTCATGGTAGCTGTGAGATCACCAGTTTTCTTGTGCTGTTTTTTTAAGGATCTCTAATATTACCATGGAAATGGCAGTGGAGGTGGAGAAGTCAGAAGTCGGAAATGTAGCCAGACTGATTGAGTCGTGTGTCTGCCCACCTGGGTACACTGGACTGTCATGTCAGGTAATCACCATGTGGTGGTACAACTGTATACCTGGTGGGGCACTATCTAAAGCACCCTTTCTTCCTTTCCGTGGTTGTGGCTACCGAGGCTAACTAGGTCTGCACCTGGACTTAATCAAGTGAATTAAGCTAGCTAATCAAGTTTAACTAAAAACTGAAACCCTTTTCTATCCAGTTTGTGGAAAGAGTAACTTACCCCCAGTGTCATGGCTGTGTGCAGGCAGGCAGGGAGAAAGGACCCAAAATGCAGGACTCTGAGGCAGATGTAAACTCAAAACACTCAGCTTTATTGTGGGCAGAAAAGGGAACATAAACTTAACTAAACTAGGCATGCTAGCAGATGGAACACGCGGTGAGGGTGAGCAGACATTAACAACACGACACTGACGCAAAGACACACTGGGCTTAAATACACTGAGAGAGTCATCAAGGAATTAGAGACAGAAGGGGAACACAGCTGGGAGAAATAAGACCTAACGAGACAGGGAGAGCAAAGCTGGAACACTGACATCAGACAGGAACAAGAACCTTCAAAGTAAAACAGGAAACAAAACACACTTTACTAAGACACGGACTAGACAGAGACAGACTTGACACTGACCAAAACCTACTAAATAATAATCATAATCAAAACAGTATCACTGATCAATCAGAACATAAATCATAATCTAGAAAAACACCAAAGCATGAGAAACAGAAAGCTGGGTCAACATGACCCAGAACCGTGACACCCAGTTCCAAAAAAGTTTGGTTGTTGTGTGAAATATAAATAAAAACAGAATCAATTTTATTAACAGTAGAAACATATCTAATGTCTAAAACAAAACACTTTATTTCATGAAAACTCTTAGCTTATTTTGAACGGCAATATGCCCCAAAAACAGTTGGATTGAGGTAAAATGAGGTTGGAAAAGTAAATAACACTGAAACGAAACAGCTGGAGGTTTGCAACTATTAGGTTTAGTGGCAGCAACTCAGCACCATGACTGGGTATAAAAAGATTGTCTTAGAGAGGCATTTTCCTACAAGTTCAAATGGGCAGAGGTTGAGCAAAAAATTACATCTACTAATTGTTAGACTTGTAGTCAAGACCGCCTAAACCAAGACCCAGACAATACCAAGACCAAGACAGACCGAGTCAAGACCAAGACAAAGTCGAGACGAGACCAAGACAAAGACAAAAAAGTCTTTAAACTGCAGCCAGATGCTGCTTCGCTTACGGGTGTCAGGCATATTTATGTGTTTTTGCGACGCACTCGCACAGCCCTCCTCACCGCTGTCTACTGTCTCACTCACTCACTGAGAGGACAGACGCACGCTCCACTTGACTGTTGTGTCTCTCACCCTCTCTGTTTTTCACATAATGATATTATCCTATATCCTCGCATGTGATTGGACACAATATGGAGAATTGGAGCATAGCTGAGCCACTGTGTGAGAGCTGAGCAGCAAAAGGAAATTAAGTGAGGAGCCGGCTCTCGCTCAATGGGAGTCGACTCTTCTGATTCACTACAAAGCACTCTCTAAGCACGGCTCTTAGAGCTGATGCTTTTGCGCATGACACATTATCAAACGTTACATTGTGTGTCATGGATACTGTTGACTTCAAATCTCCCGACCACTATGTTGATCTGAGACAGCAAGACCGAAACAGCGAGACCAAGACAAGACCAAGACCACGTAAAAGTGGTCTTGATACATCCAGCTCTACTAATTGTTGAGTAATTTCAAAATAATGACCGTCAGCCTTGAAAATCTCGTCAGTATATAATATCATCAAAGGACTCCAAGAATCATGCATGTGCGAGGATAAGACTGAAAATTCATTGGGCCCTGCATGTTTTCTATGACATGCATTACAAATAAGCATGTCATAGAAAACACTGTATATGCTCGCTCCGCAATCCTGAAATTCATGTTTGAGCTGTGTCATACAAAGAAAAGGCCATACATACTCATTATAAAAGAATATCTGCCATCATCTCTGGGCCAAATTCAAAATGCAGTGAGACAAAGTGGAAACTGTTCTAATAGTGCCTATGGAATTGGTAGCTTACACAGGACAGGCAACATCACTGCTAAAAGGTGTAGTAAGGTTTTACAGCAACATATACGTCATATACAGATTACATTGTTTACATGAAAAGCCTTGATTATATTTAAGCAAGCCAATGCGAAACTGCACACTGCCTGTATTATAACAGCAATGCTTCACAGTAGACAAGTCTGGGTGCTGAACAGGCCTGCCTGCAGTCCAGACTTTTCAACAACTGAAAACAAAAATCTGGCAACGAAGGCCCAAGACTGTTGAAGTAGTATCTTCTATGAGACAAGAATGGGACAGCAGCCCTCCCAAAAGTCCAGAACTGGCATTCTCCCAGATGTTCATGGCTGAACATGGTAAACATAGGAATATTTAAAGTTTTTTGAAATATTTTCCCAGTTTAATCATTTGATATGCTTTCTATGTTCTGTGTTTGGGTGTATGCGATTTGCAAATCATTGCACATTAAAAAAATATATATTTTACACAGTATACATGTTTTTCTGGAACTGTTTGTATTTTTATATTTGAATTTGTATTTGTATTGTTAATGGTTTTGGACGGTTCTATTAACAGCAGGAAGGTTCTGGGGTCAAACATATTTGGGAGCTTCCTGTGTGGATTTCTGCTGGTCCGGGTTTCTCCAGAAGTTCCAGTGTCCTTGCATAGGCTGTAGACATTTCTGTTAATTAAAATTAGATCATGTCATAAGTATGGATGTGAGGTAGCTAAAGCAGAAGTTAAAAATAAAACAGATATAAAATAAAGACTGTTTGTACTGTAAAAATCTTTCCAGTCCAAGGAAGGACTCACATAGAATGGGACAGGCAAGTGAGTAGAAGTAGAAGAGGTTGGAGATGGACATGAACAGACAGAATGTGCTGGAGGCAGAGAGAAATCCCTGCATGCAGTTCTGCAAGGGAGACGAAATGCCCACAGCTGAATTTGGCAGGCAGGAAACGTGCACCTCTCTCCTACACTAAGCAGAGTGAGGCCCAGTTCACGTAACTACGTCTACCATCATCAAAGACATTTCCTGACACATCTCTGCCTCTCTCATGTATCCTTCTGCAGGATTGTGACGTAGGATATTTCCGTCAACCTCAGTCTGAGTTGTCACCGCAGAGCAAGAAGTCGATGTTTGTTCGCCCCTGTGTTCGGTGTCGCTGCAACAACCACAGCGAAAAGTGCGACGCTGAGACGGGACAGTGTCAAGTAACGTGCTAACACTGATTCATACGAGCATTTTAGAGGAGATTGCAAACTAAAGACAGAACCATAGTCAGCGCAGAATATCAAGAGACTGCAGAATTTAGTAGAGTCTGTATTTTTTCACACAGGACTGTAAGCATCACACCAGCGGACAGAGCTGTGAGAAATGTGCCTCAGGTTATTATGGAAGTGTCAAAGGATCCATCGGCGACTGCTCACCATGTGCATGCCCCCTGCTGAACAACAGGTGCACACCTTCATCGAGCATCTTGCGCCTCATTTCTTAATGATTCTTAAATTGTGTAAAATTGTTTTAAAATGTCACAGTTTTAAAATTTATGCTGGAATTAGATATGTTAGCATGGCTATTATATAAAATAAACTTAATTAGGCCTATGATGCTTATTATATAACAGGCTATTAAGATACATGAGCTAAGTTAAGCATGTGTCTTTTAGGCCCAGCTCCTAAACAGCAAAAAGTGGAAACCTTATATCAAAGTAGTCTAAGGAGCTTGCAAAGAAAAGCGTCTGGACTTCTTTAAGTTGCTTGAAGACATTTCACCTCTCATCCGAGAAGCTTCTTCAGTTCTAAGGTCAAATGGTGGAGAGTCCCAGATTTAAACCTAGTGGGAGTTTCTCCACCATTTGACCTTAGAACTGAAGAAGCTTCTCGGATGAGAGGTGAAATGTCTTCAAGCAACTTAAAGAAGTCCAGACGCTTTTCTTTGCAAGCTCCTTTGACTACAATGACCTGGATGACTGAGAACCTTCACAGACTTATATCAAAGTAACTTTAAAAAACTTGTTTCAACTGACAAACAGTCCAAAATACAAACATACTTGCTATATTTAATGTTAATTAATGCCTGGATATAATACAGAATTTTGGTATTGATCAACTTTGGCATGTTGTTATTTTTGTATGTGTGTGTGCAGCTTTAGTCCCACCTGCATTTTGGAAGGAGCAGCAGGTGATTTCCGCTGCACCGCCTGCCAGCCTGGCTATGAAGGGAGATACTGTGAGAGGTGAGATCATTACGTCACATCTGTCTTTAGACCCTTTGTTATATACTGAAGTCGTCATCTAATTAATGCAACTTTTATTGTGAAAATTTGCTTGCTGTGTTTTCACACTGCCATCCTCCAGGTGTTCAGTTGGTTACTATGGTAACCCATCAGTACCAGGCGGTGTGTGTTCACAGTGTAGCTGCAGTGCATGGGGCTCCCTCCACTTGCTGTGTGACGTGCTGACTGGAGAGTGTGAATGTAAGGATGGGGTCAAAGGTCAGTCATGTAACGAGTGTGAAAAGAGGAGCATCTTCCAGGAAGGCGAGTGCGTGTGTGAGTAAATACACACACACACACCACACACACACAGACACACACTAACATGAGACACGTGACTAACATGTTCTTTTTTTATTTCCAGCATGTGATGACAAATGTACTGGTATCTTGTTGGATGACCTGGATGAGTTGCACAATCACTTCCTGTTTTTCAACCTGAGTACCATTGCAATGTCATCATACCGGCAGTTGTGGCTGCTGGAGAATCAGACCAGAGAAATGCAGGTACAAAAATGTGATTAAGTTGTTGCTCATGTCGAGATGTACGACATACTGAAATGATGACAACATGTCTCCCCAGGTGGTGTCTTCACAGAACAACTCTGTTATAGTGTCCACATCTAGAGTGGAAGAAGGTCTAAATTATTTGACCTCTGAGCTCGGCTCTCTACTGCAGCAGGTAGGCACACCCGCCTGTCTGCTAAAGGTTCATTACACCACCTTCTGTGTGTCACTCAGAGTGTTTTCACCCCTTTAGTTTTTACTGTAATACATTGCACATTGCAAACAATGTGAGAATGGTACTGGGTCCTGGAACAGTGGATAACATTTGCAGTAATTCTAGAGTTAGCTGCTAGCTAGCTCTGAACACTTTTGTACTCTCCACATCTGATAACTGACTGGTCTTTTAAAACTTCTTTCCCATCCCATTGGAAAATTTTTCCCAATTCCTGATTGGCTAGGTCAACAGTCTGTCTAACGATGTCCAGATAGTGGACGTGTCCACAAACAACAGCTTTTCCCGAGGCGCGCTCCTATTGGAGGGCATCACCAGACTTCAAAACAACATTCAAGGTAAATAACAACAGAATATCAGAATGATGAATAATGAATGCTTAATGACACATTAATTAATGAAACAACGAAGACACCATTACCAACAGCAAACAAGTTGTTTTTAATCAAACGTGAAAACTGTAATTGATTCAGTGCTTCAGAGGGAAGCAGCACACCTGAATCAGACTGCAGAGGAAGGACTGGGTTCAGCCAATCAGACGCATCTGCTGGAGGACGTAGAGTCCATATTAAACAGCATCAAAGATGTAAACCTAACAGCTGCAGAGCTTGTAGCCAGTCAGGAGCTCAGGTCTGTTTGAGCAACACAGCAATATAGTTGATACACAAACACATAAGGACAGCGTTAACATGCTCTCTCTCTCTCCAGCCTTTCGGAGTCTCTCTTTCAATCGGTGCAGATCGACTTCCTGTCCAGCAGGGTGGCCACTAGCGACAAGCTTGGCCGTCTCTCTACTTCACTTACTGCTGACATTAAAACACTGCAACATGCAAACACAACGCTGAATGATGCAGTGCAGCACAACATAGAAACAAACGTTCTGCTGGACACTGCACACACATTGCTGCAGCTATATCAGGTAAGTCCACATATACAGACCACAGGCTGAAGCGAAATTACTGGATTGCTCTAAAAAAATATTCCTGAAGTCAAACTGGAAGTGCAGAGTATAGTTGCACATGGTTGAGGATCATAGTCTAGTCCAGGGGTGGGCAATTCCAGGCCTCGAGGGCCGGTGTCCTGGGGGTTTTAGATCTCACCTTGGGTCAACACACCTGAATCACATGATTAGTTTGTTACCAGGCCTCTGGAGAACTTCAGGACATGTTGAGGAGCTAATTTAGCCATTTAAATCAGCTGTGTTGGTTCAAGGACACATCTAAAACCTGCAGGGACACCGGCCCACGAGGCCTGGAGTTGCCCACCCCTGGTCTAGTCTCTCCCCGGCACAGTTTGGATCACCTGAAGGCCTTTCAGGAAACCTTTAGAATAGCCTGATAATATAACCTCGACATAAAATAAAAGAAGTAAATGCATTAACTAGTTTTTGAGCATCACTAATCTCCTGTTGGCTAGGGCCAATCTGCGTGGAGTTTGTTGTGTTTGTTATGTTCAAAATAGCCTTGTAGTCAAAAGCATTGAGAGGTCAGTAAGACTAGAGCAGAGCTCACGTTTTTTTTTGCTGTTTCTCTGCTTTATAAAACACGCGTGACATTGTCTTAGCATTCTTCTGAAATTCAAAGGCGTCTTGTTGCTATTCTTTCTCTCTTTCTGTCAGTCTGGCCATCAGAACCTAAGTGTGGCGTGTCTGTCTTTGGACTCACAAATGGAGGACAGCCAGCTGCTGCTTGAAAATGCTGTCAGTTTGACGGAGGAGTTAAGAAACCACACCAGAGTAAGAGAAACTATAGTAGTCAATAATAAAGCTTTCCAGCAGACGCTTGCTATAATAATTATGTCACACTGATCAGCAGGTTGAGATGTTGGCTGCTGAGCTGGATCAGGGGCGCCCCCTCCTGAGGAAACAGGTGAATGGTTTGGTAATGGGGCTGAAGAAAAACGATGCTCTGGAGAATGTTTACCGTGCAGAGAAACATGCCCACTTGCTGCAGAGCTATGCTCTCTCCTTGCACAGGTATTTTGTGTTCCTCTTCCTCTGTTTGTGTGCTCCTGCTGTTTTTTCCCACTGAAATAAAAACTCTTCTCTCTCAGTTCTCTGTCATCAGTGCGTAACGTGTCTCAGAATGGTAGTCAGCTGGCTCAGTTTGACAGTGACATCACAGAACGAGTGGACTCTGCCCATCGGATGGCTTCAGTTGCCCTAGTGTCTGCCTCCTTAGCCCTAAACACGGTAAGTCTGTATTTGGCCTGAGACAGCAGTGCAATAAGGTAAATGAGAGGCTGTTGGTATGCAAATGTATAACACCTATATGTATTTGTATTTCAGAGTGTTCAATCGGAGCAGCCACTGTCAAAAGAAGGCAAAGCAAAGCTGGAAGTTTCCTCTGATATTTTGGAAGAAAGCCGAAGAATCAGCAGTGCGGCTGAAGGTGTGATAATGTTTCTGTTTATGAAACAATGATTTGGACTATCATTGCACATCAGCCATGTGTGGACTGAATTACTACTTTTAGATGAAACTTTTTCCTCTTTGTTTTATTTAGACCTGCAGCTGAATGTTTCCATGGTAACTATCAGACTTGGACTTGTCAGAGACAGTGTTCATAACTCCAGCTTGCTTCTCCGTCAGCCCGTCAAAGCGTTACAGAGCCTTTCAAATGGTAAAAGGACTGATATGCGTAATGTACTAATGCACTGACGTATTGAAACAGTGATACTAATACAATACTGATACTCGTGTTTATCAGGTTCTTCTGAGGCATTGCAGCAGACCCAGATTCAGGCTGCAGCAGCGCACTCCAAGTTGCAGGAGGCGATGCAGCGGCTGCAGAAACTCAGAGCACAGCTGAAGGATTCTTCTTCTTTGGTGGAAAACGCTAACAATACATTGAGGGAGACTAGTCAGCTGATGACTCTTACACACACTGCAGGTTTGTCATTAAGATTTTACGCAAATGATTTGGTTTCATAAAAATCCAAATCTTTAGGCAAGGCAAGTTTATTTGTATAGCACAATTCAACAACAAGGTGATTCAAAGTGCTTTACAGAGACATTAAAAAACAAAAACAATAAAAAGCATGATTTAAAATTGATTAAAAAGACAGTAGATAAAATCAGTAGTTAAATGTAAGTTTTGAAATTTAAGCTTAAAGTGTGGATTTGGTGCTTTATTCAAATGCAGCTGAGAACAGGTGAGTCTTCAACCTGGATTTAAATAAACTGAGTGTTTCAGCTGACCTGAGGCTTTCTGGGAGTTTGTTCCAGATATATGGAGCATAAAAGCTGAATGCAGCTTCTCCGTGTCTGGTTCTGACTCTGGGAACTGATAAAAGACCGGATCCAGATGACCTGAGGGATCTGGAAGGTTCATACTGGGTCAGGAGGTCACTGATGTATTTTGGTCCTAAACCATTCAGAGCTTTATAGACCAGCATCAGAACTTTAAAGTCTATCCTCTGACGGACAGGCAGCCAGTGTAAGGACCTCAGAGCTGGACTGATGTGGTCCACTTTTTTGGTCTTAGTGAGGACTCGAGCAGCAGAGTTCTGAATGAGCTGTAGTTGTCTGACTGATTTTTTAGGTAGACCTGTAAAGATGCTGTTACAGTAATCAAGCCTACTAAAGATGAATGCATGGACTAGTTTTTCCAGGTCCTGTTGAGACATCAGATCTTTTATCCTTGATATATTCTTGAGGTGATAGTAAGCTGACTTTGTTATTGTCTTAATGTGTTTTTCTAAGTTTAGGTCTGCATCCATCACTACACCCAAATTTCTCGCCTGGTCTGTGATTTTTAGGTGTACAGATTGAAGTTCTCTGGTGACCTGTAATCGTTTTTCTTTGGCACCAAAGACTATTACTTTAGTTTTGTTTTTGTTTAGCTTGTTTTTGTTTTGTTTTAGAAAATTGTGGCACAACCAGTCATTAATTTCCTCAATGCATTTACCAAGAGCCTGTACAGGGCCTCGGTCTCCTGGTGACATTGTGATGTATATTTGTGTGTCATCTGCATAGCTGTGATAGTTTATTTTGTTGTTCTTTATAATCTGTGCCAGTGGGAGCATGTAAATGTTAAACAGAAGGGGTCCCAAGATGGAACCTTGGGGAACTCCACATGTGATGCTTGTCTGCTCAGATGTGAAGTTACCTATTGATACAAAGTATTTCCTGTTTTCTAAGTATGTTTTGAACCAGTTTAGTACAGTTCCTGAGAGACCTGTCCAGTTCTCCAGTCGTTTGAGTAATATGTTGTGGTCAACTGTATCAAATGCTGCACTGAGATCCAGTAAAACTAGGACTGACATTTTTCCACTGTCTGTATTCATACATATGTCATTAAACACTTTGGTCAGAGCAGTTTCAGTGCTGTGGTTCTGTCTAAAACCTGACTGGAAGGCATCGTAGCAATTATTCTGTTTTAAGAAGTAACTGAGCTGTTGGGAAACTGCTTTTTCAATGATCTTACTTAAAAACGGGAGATTTGAGATCGGCCTGTAGTTGTTCATTTGTGTCTTGTCAAGATTGTCCTTTTTCAGTATAGGTTTGATTACAGCAGTTTTTAGTGATTCTGGAAACACACCTGATAATAAAGAAAAGTTGACGATCTGTAACAGGTCTGACTCTAAAGTCTTTGAGACCTTTTTGAAAAAACTTGTTGGCAGGACATCTAAACAGCAAGAGGAGTTGTTCAGTTGACCTAAGATGTCCTCCAGGTCTTTGCTGTTAATAGGGTACAATAGGGTTAATAGGGTAGGGAAACTGTTTCATGGTGTTTAAACAGTTTTTTGGTGGACACAGTACATATTCCGGATCTGCTGTTGATGTACCAATTGCTTGTCTTTTGGATTTTTTCTGTGAAGAATTTGGCAAAGTCATTGCAGGCCATGGTCGAATGAAGTTCAGCTGCCACTGACACAGGAGGGTTTGTTAGCCTGTCAACTGTAGAAAATAAGACCCGAGCATTATGGCTGTTTTTAGTGATGATGTCAGAGAAGTAGGACCTCCTTGCATTCCTCAGTTGTAAATTATAATTGTGAAGTTTCTCTTTATAAATGTCATAATGAACCTGGAGGTTTGTTTTTCTCCATCTGCGCTCAGCTTTCCTACACTCTCTTTTTTCATTTTCACCAGTGTGGAGTTTCTCCATGGAGACTTTTTCCTTCCAGAGATAACCTTCACCTTAATGGGAGCAATAGTGTCCATTACATTTAACATTTTAGCATTGAAGCTATTGACGAGCTCATTGACTGACCCTCTGGGCAGGTCAGGTGTTAATGGGAAGACCTGGTTAAAGATCTCAATACTGTTTTCAGTTATACACCGTTTTGTTATCACTGCTGTTGACGTATTTGTGTGGGCTGAAATTTTACTTTCAAAGAAAACACAGTAATGATCAGACAGGCCCACATCAGACACAGTAACCTCTGAAATGCTCAGGCCTTTGGAGATCAGTAGGTCGAGAGTGTGTCCTCTATTATGTGTGGCCTCTGTTACATGCTGCGTCAGCCCAAGGTTGCCCAGAGTGTTACTCAGGTCTTTAGTCCCTTTGTCCTGAGGGTTGTCCACATGGATGTTAAAATCCCCAACAATAATTACACAGTCGAAATCAACACAGATCACAGACAGCAATTCACTGAGATCATTAAAAAAGTCTTTGCAGTATTTGGGAGGCCTGTAAACATTGAGAAACACAACTTTGGATGGGGCCTTCAGCTGTAAAAGGCACATATTCAAAAGACTGAAAACTTCCAGGAGATAGCTGCTTACATTGAAATGATTCATTAAATAAGACAGCTTTAGCCTAACTCTTCCTGTTTCCTGTGTGCTCAGCCAATGAGATGCAGCATAAGATGGAGGAGGCAGAATATCGTACACAGCATCTGATGGACAGAATAAAACCAATGAGAATGTTAGGAGAAACATTGAGCAGAAACTTGTCTGACATCCGGGAGCTGATCTATCAGGCCCGCAGACAGGCAGCATCGGTAAGTAAACACTCACACAATGGCTTCTATCACTGTCCCAAAATGATTATAGATGTCTACAAAACTCCTCAAACAGGAAAGAAATGAACAGCAAACAGTTTACCGTAGATAAGGCAGCCTCAACCAGAGAATTAGGACATCTGTGACCAGGATGGATAATCCTGTGACTATGATTATCCACAACAACAGTTATTTCAAGGCACTTTACATTGTAAGGTAAAGACCTCACAATTTCTCTTGATAATGATGGTGTTGTGGTGTAACATCGTCAGATTAAGGTGGCACTGCAAGCGGACAGAGGCTGTGTTCGTTCCTACAGACCATCGATTCAGTCCAGTAACTTCAACACTCTGAATCTGATCGTCAAGACGACCACTCCAAATAACCTGCTCTTTTACCTGGGCAGCAACACTACGGTAAAGACAATAACTTGCTGTTAATGAGTAGTAACAGAAACTGTTTCGTTCTGCATCCTAACTGAAGCTGTTGTTTCAGATGGACTTCTTGGCTGCTGAGATGCATAATGGACAGGTTTCTCTACTGTGGGATGTGGGCTCGGGCAGCACCCGGCTTGAGTTTCCTGGACTGGATATCACCAACAATAGATGGACAAAGATCAATGCTACACGGTAACAGAACCCCCACAAAACTAAACTAAACGATTTAAACTAATCACACGATTGAAGACGCAGGTGGATATAGGTTTACAGCTGTGTTTGTGTATGCCACAATGTCATGATCCCGGCAGATTTGGATCACATGTTGCACTGTCAGTCCATCAGCTGGATTCTGAGTCAGCTCTGCTGCCAGCAGTAACAACAACATCACCAGGAACCTTCCAAGTTTTAGACATCGACGAAAACAGCTTTGTTTACATCGCAGGGCTGGGAGCTCATACACAGGTACACATCAGGTATGCACGTCTGTGTGCAGGTGAAGAAGGGCTAACTCGGTGTGTTTGATTTCAGCGGCCTGCGGCACTGCGATCGACCACCTTCCAGGGCTGCCTGGGTGAAGTTTCACTGAATGAGCAGAACATTGGACTCTGGAACTATGACCATACAGAGGGAGAGTGTGGCGGCTGCTTCAGCAGGTACTCACACAAGTTTTAACATATTTACGTGTACACAGCACTTACATGGACGCAACACAAACACGTTACACACACAGTTTGCTAAATCTGCACATTCCTTATGCAAATTCTGACTTGTATTTTGTGTCACTCACAGTCCCCAAGCAGAGGAAACTTCCTTTCACTTTGATGGATCTGGCTATTCAGTGGTCCAGAAGTCTCTGCGGTCTACTTCCACGTTAATCGTTTTGCAGTTTAAAACTCTGTCTCCAGTCGGATTGTTGCTGTACTTGGCCTCCAACAACACTGTACGACACACACATTTACAGTCTTTGCTGGGCTTCTTATTTTTAAGGAAACATACACATACCTCACTTTCTGTCATCGACAGAGAGACTTCCTGTCCATGGAGTTGGTGGAGGGGCGTATTCGTTTGACCTTTGACCTTGGCTCTGGTGCTCTGATGCTGACCTCCAACAGGAAGTACAACACTGGAGTGTGGTACAAAATCACACTGCAGAGGAACAAACGCAAAGGTACTACTATTACTCCTAGTAATACTCGTGCTGCTGCTTCCATGTCCACACTGCTAAATGTTATATCACATTTTTCTGTGTGGCCAGGTTACTTGTCCATAATGGCAGCTGACCAGTCATCGGAGAAGGAAGTGTTGGAAGCGGACTCTCCTGGAAAGGCCTCTGATCTGAACCGCTCTGATCTTGACCCTATCTTCATTGGTGGATTTCCTGCTTCCAGACCAATCAGGTGAGTTTTTGAAGACAAAGGTGATTATAATATAGCCAGAACCGTGTTATCACCTGTGAATGCCATCTCTCTGGTTGCTAGGCGACAAGTAGCATCCCGGTCTTACGTGGGGTGTATAAAAAATGTGGAGATTGCTCGGTCCAACTTTGACCTGCTAAGGGATGCACATGGTGTCAGGAAAGGCTGCATACTCAAGGTAAGCTCAGACTATACAAGCCCCAGTTATCCCACTTCTACTTGTTGGAAGAGTTTTTCTTGCTCACTAACAGGACATCATCTGATTGTTGGGGTTTTCTCAGGATTATTGCAGGGTCTTTATATTAGAATATAAAGCACCAGTTGTGATTTCTGCACTAAATAATTGAAACTGAATTACAAATTTGGACAGACAAGACCAAAGTGGAGATGTCTGCCAATAATTCACAGTACGATGTTTGGTAAAGACCAACACAGAAAATCAGGACACACAACTCATAGCAACTGTCAAGCATGGTAGCATAGGAGTGATTAGTTTGTTTTTGCAGTAAGAGGACCTGGGCACCTTCCAGTCATCAAGTCTACCATGAACTCCTCTGTATTCTTGAGTCAAATATGAGGCCGTTTCCACAACAGTTAAGCTTGGTCCGAACTGGGTCATACAACAGGACAATGATTCCCAAGCATGCCAGGAAATCTGTTCAGTTGAATTGATTTAGATTCAGTTTTCTGTATATAGCACCAATTCACAACAATACTGGACTCACAGTGCTATTGCAGGGTCTTTATCTCACATTTTTGAAAGAATCCCCAAGAATCAGACAAGCCCCTATATAGTCAGAAAAAATATAGTAATCCGCTGAATACAGCAGCATAACTAAGTGACCAGTGAAACTCCAGAACCTGATTGAAACACTATGGCAGAACCTTAAACAAACCCACAAACCTCCACGAACTGAAGGAATAATAGGGCAAAATTAATCCACAATCACGCAAGAGACTGAAAAAGAAAATTATTATTTTTTTATTTATTAGTTGTTGTTGCTAAAATTGTTTCTACATTCTGTTGAATCACAAGGTTTAATTAATTTTCCTCAAGGCTGCACATAATACTACATTGACTATATCTGTCGCCCTGCCTGACTCCATCTCTATTCATCTCAAGTCTCTTTTGAGATCCAAGCTAATAATATACTAATATACACGTTTTAATAAATGCATGTACTGATACATATAATAATGCACAATAATCCACTGAACTAAAGTCCTTGGATGACAAGTAATTTTCAGCTTGTAAATTTAGACAAAACTGATGTTAATTTTTCTGAAGTATGAAATAAAATAACTGTCCAACAGTTGTTTCATTGGCTTCCAGTACTACTGTGAAGAACCTTGGAGTTGTTTTTGTCCTTCAATACACATATAAAACAAATATGTAGAACTTTCTATCACCACCAGCAGGTCATGGCAGATGGCTGCCCCTCCTCGAGCCTGGTTCTGCAGGAGGTTTGTTCCTGACTGTTTCCTTCCCACTATCCTCTGCCTTTGTTACTTTGAGGTTGGACAAAGCAGTGAGAGAAAGCTCATATTTATTTTAGCTTCTCTTCATTGGCTCCTTGTAATTGAATTTTAAATTTTCTTCTCACATATGAAGTCTTGATCAGACCTCATCATATCTTAAAGTCTTAGTATCATATTATCCAGATAGAGTACTTTAGTACTTGGCTCTCGATATGCAGGGAAGCAGAGCCTTCAGCTGTCAAAGCTGTAGAACAAAATCCAAGTTTAGATTCAGGACACAGACACCCTCCATAGGATTAGACTTTGGATTCTCCTTTTTAAAATAACTATTAGTTAACACTGGAACAGGTATCCTTGAACCATTCAGGCTCAAACTACTGATGATGCACTGGGCATTTGTTTCTACTCTCCTCGTTTCACTCCTGAACCATACAACTACTGCGACATTAAATTTGTATTTCTCCCCTCCATGGTTGGTGTTTTGCCCTTGTGTCTCCCCTAAATCCCTCAACCAGTTGTTGTAAAATGCTCCAACTATCCTGAGCCTGGTTCTCTCAGGTCACTTCCTGTTAAAAGCGAGTTATTGCTGCCCTTTAACTCTTGCCAAGTACTGCTCGTAGGGTATTGTCTAATTTTTCGGGTTTTCTCTCTAATATTGTACTATAAATATCTTAGATTTTAAAGTGCTTTGAGGTCACTTTTGTTAATTTGTAATGAACACTGATCACACTCGTAGGATAACAGCTTGATTGATTTACAGGTTAGTTGTTTGACTGATTAATGTATTGACCAGGCGGTGCGAAGTGTGTCCCTATTGGCTGGAGGCTATGTTCAGATCACTCCACCATCGTTTGGTCAAGAAGCAGAGTTGCTCTTCTCCTTCTCCTCCAACAACCAATCAGGGGTCCTGCTGGCTGCTTTCAGTAATGACCGCTCACACAAACAGGTGAGACTGATTTAGGTCACATGTATACCAAGTCTATTTGAACTAACAAAGCTATGTGGGTGACACTGCAACCTGAATTTTTCTATGTGTCTGTATGTGCAGTACTTCCTATCTGTTCACCTAGTCTTGGGAGCATTGGAGGTGGAGCTTGGAGAGGTGGGCGGAGCCACACGTAAGGTAACTGTGATAAAGCCTGATGGAGGATCCTTCAGTGACAGAATGAAACATTCTGTGATCATTACCATCAACAAAAAGTAAGTATTAGCATAACATGCTAACTTTTATGCTTCTTCTCACATCTCACCTGTCTGGCCTTTCTTAACTGTCTTTCAGGTCGCTCTCAGTGCAGATTGATGAGGAACATAAGAAGCTTGTGTCCCTGTTGCCGGGTGTATTTTCTCGGCTGTCTCCAGCCTCTCTATTTATTGGTGGGCTGCCTTCAGCTGATGACGCCCGTCTACCAATCAGATTGCAGAAAATATCTAGGTTGTTCAAAGGCTGCATCCAACACCTGGCAGTTGGCAGAGCGTAAGTGTTTTACACATCCAAGTTGTGTCCCAATTCAACGACTGCATATTTCCAATGCCTGCCAAAAGCTTCTTTGAATGCACCCATCTGAAGGCTCCTGAAAATGCAGTTTACAGATGTGTCTCTGTTTTCTGACACCACTGCTTTTTCAATCAAAGAAATCAAAGCGTTCATTTCCAAACTATTCAAAGGCTGATTTAGATCCCAAACCTTTTAAAGCCAGTTGGGTAGTTGAAATGTCAGGCAGTTTCCCCTGACTATTAGATCTACAATTTGCGACCTTCAGAAGAGGTTGTTTTGCCAAGAATGTCCCTCAAAAAGCCTGGAGAGCTTTTCTTGAACACTACTTAAAGAACTTACAGGAAATCATACCAAAGAGAGTTTAGGATGTGCTAAAGAATAAAGCTGGTCATACTAAATACTGACTTTAAAATTCTTTTTTGACCCTTTATACTGTATTTCCATAATTGTTTGCAAGTTTCAGTAATTTTTCATACCAAATATAAAGAAATGGGGATTGGCTCAAGACTTTTGCATAGTATTGTACATCAGACACCAGCAGCAGAAGCAAATTTCCTTAAGTCAAAAAAGAATAAATGGGATTTATGGCTCTAATGGTAAAATTATTTTAGGGCGGTTCCTGATTGTTATCTGCTGCTGTCAGTGTTACCTAGGAGTCAGGTGCGGTGCTTTGCATTACAAGGACTAAGGTCTCCTTGGACTAGACCATCTCATGTAAGAGCCTTCATAGACTGTGTTCTCCAAAGGAGTTCGGACAACAACAGTTTTGATTTTGTGGCTCTGTGCAGGCTTGTTGACCTTTCAGGAGCTCTGAGATATGAGGGGGTGAAGTTTGACAAATGCGTCTTGGAGGAGAAGCTTGGGGATGTGCTCCTTCCTGATGACCAGGATGTAAACGTAACTCCAGACCCTACTCATTTACCTCTACCTCAGCCCACACAGTTTGGTGCCCTGTCACCTGAAGGTCTAACGGTAATTACTATATTCATTATCACCTATTCTCAGTGCATTCATTTTAATTGATTAATTTAATCAATATGTCCGTTTTTATTGATTATTGGTTTTTGATTTATGTGTGTGATGCAGTGTGCATCAGATGGGGAGTTAACCTTTGTGCCGTCATCAGTTCAGTTTGGCTTGTCCAGAAACAGTCACATGACCTTCATTATCAACCCAAGCACAGTCAGAAAGAGGTGAGTTTCCATAGCAACAGAGGCAACTCTCGGGTCACACAGGGGACAGGTCACTTCATCTTTGTATAACACTCCATCTCCGACACTGCTGTGGTGTGTTTGTGTCTCACTCTTGTCTTCACTACTGTGTCTGTTCCCTTCCTCAGTGTGTCGGTGAGGTTGTTAGTTCGAAGCTGGGCCCTGGACGGGTTGATCCTCCTTCTCTCCGACTCCAAGCAGATGGACTTTGTTGTCCTCAGCCTAAAGGGGGGCAGGCTGATGATGTCAGCTGATTTGGGGAAAGGCCCGGCCTCGATCACCTCATCTGTAGCTGTTAACAATGGAGAGTGGCACACTGTGAGTTAATTGGACACGAGGCACTGTAGACGCATCAATGTCAAACTCTGTAAATTTCAACCTGTGTTTGAGGTTTTGGTGTTAAGACAAAAATAGCTTTGTTTGAATGCTGTGGTGTTCACCGTGTCTCAGGTGGTTGCAGAGGTGGGCCGGCGGTTGATGTCAGTGTCTGTCAACAGTTTGAAAACTGAATCCATCTCAGTCAAAGGAAATCAGCTGGATGTGGCCAACAAAGTTTTCCTAGGAGGAACACCTCACACTATGACCAGCAGGAGAATCGGAGTATGATTGTTTTTCATTTTTTCACCGTTAAACACAAAAGACACAAACATTATTACCCCAAATACATCAAATCATTTTATTTGATGTTTTAAAAAAGCATTTTATGTACCTAGAAGAGAAACTCTTGAGTTATTGAACATCTTTTGCACGAGTGTCCTGATTTCACAGGAAGAAATTTTTGCGCTAAGAATTAATATGTAGACAGATTTTCTTTGCGCACATTTTTGAAACTCACAGGTATTCTGACTCTATTGGAAATCTCTCCCCCTTTCTGCTCCCATGTGTCTCCCCCTGTCTTTCTTCCTGTTTGGTTCTCAGGATACCAGCAGTTTTCCAGGCTGTGTTCGGTCCATCAGTCTGAATGGTGTCATGTTGGATGTGTCTAAGCCGGCGTCACAACATGGTGTCACATCCTGTTTCACCAGAGACCAGATAGGAAGTTACTTTAATGGAAGCGGATACGCTGAAATGAGTAAGTCAAACTTGTAGACAAAATCATCTGCGCTGAAGATGAGATGCAGACTGATCGGTCTGATTAGTATAGAAGGACTTTTGACAGCCTATGGTCTGTACAGCTTTTGCCTATAGTTCATATGAGAAGTTACTTTTGGCTGCTTCCTTATTGGGCCACAATTTTGAGAGCCTGTTTTTAGGTAGTTGGAGCAAGAGTTATAATGTTTGGATGATGGGTGTACCGAGATATGAACAAATGAAAGCACATTTTCATAAACTGTATAGGTGGAGTGCACAGACCGTTGCTAATTGTTGTCAAGTTACAGCAATCCACCAACTGCAAAAACACAGAGGTCCACTTGAGAACTAGCATCCATTTTTGTTGACTTCTGTCTACGGATGGCAATTGATAAGAATTTAGCGACACCGATTCCACTGCAAATATCACTTATCGATTCGATTTCTTATCCGTTTTAATTGGGTTCTCATTAGCTTCATCATTGCTAAGAAGCATATCAAAAGCATTGTTATGGGTTACATTACTTTTGTGTTTTTCTGTAAAATGACCTGAAACGCATTGTTTATATTGGTAAATAACCAATATAAACCTGAGGCCAACACAAATCCCTATTCTAATTAGGACACACATGACTAATTTTCTGGGTATGAACTCAAACTCGACAGTAGAAAGTAAAGACAAAAACCAGAACACAGAGACTTTAAAGCAGTCAGCACATTGATTGTACTTCAGAAACCTGAACAGGTAGAAACGGGCTGCCGCCTGACTGCTCATCACTGCTTTTTGTTACCTGTTGAAGTTCAGGGTGTGGCTGCTGGGGTGGGTTTTGCACAGATGACATGCTAGCACTGAGGTTGTGTTAGCAGCATAATGCAGTTTGCACTTTAACGTCATGCTCTACACTATTCTCCTCCTCCGGCAATGAACACTATTTTTGTGTGCAGAGGCAAAACTGAAAAAAAAGTGGCATTGTCCAAAAACGTGTGGAACTAGCTGCACGTCACATACTAGACAGGTGTTGGATAGCTGTCTCTAACCGTGATTAAGCTATGATCTGATTACATGCTGTTTCCATCTGCAGTCCATGATGGCTATAAGGTTGGCTCTGACATGACAGTCTCTCTGGAGTTTCAAACAAGTCAATCAGAAGGAGTGCTCCTGGGAATCAGCAGTGCAAAAGTCGATGCTGTGGGACTGGAGATGATCAATGGACAGGTGAGCAGAGATATTCCATTCTATGCATTATGTAAACAGTAATAGGCCTACACCCCAGGGATTTAATGATCTAACTGAGCAAGTTGCCACGTTTTCACGGTATCTTTCTAATAGCTGCAGTAACATCAGAGCTTCTGTTATTCTTGGTTTTTGACTAAAGTAATAGATGTATAGAAAAGGATTGTGCAAACTAAGTTTTAAATATGCAAATGAAGTTTTATTTGCGTAAATAAAGGTGTATCTGTTTTTCTCCTCAGGTGGTTTTCAACGTGAATAATGGGGCAGGTCGAGTGTCAGTGCGTTCTGGTGGCCAGATGCTATGTGATGGGCAGTGGCACCGCCTGCTGGCCCAAAAAACCAAACATGCCCTCAGCCTAACTGTAGATGAGCGAACTTACACCACTGCAAACCCTTACCCACAATCCACCTCTGCTGAAACTAATAACCCTGTCTTCCTGGGAGGATATCCAGGTAAGACCCTTTGAACATAAACAGAATTAAAAAAAAAGATGAACACACCTAAAAATAATTCTAACCTGTCCATCTCTCTGCTGTAGCTGGTGTCAAACAGAACTGCCTGTCATTGAGCTCCAGCTTCAGAGGTTGTCTAAGGAACCTGCAGCTCTTGAAGTCCCACCTGACCAAGACCCTTGATCTGAGTTCTGCTCACTTCCTGTTGGGAGTAACCCCTAACTCATGCCCCGCTTCCTAGCAGTGGCCAGAAAGCATGCCGGATTATGTCACAGAGCAGTATCATTGATTGATGGGCTGTGTAGTGTGAATGTCTCTGCTGATTATTCCTGTGGATTTTGAGTCTCTGTAGTCCAAACTTGAATGATTAAAGTTCATCTTAAAACTAACATATTCATACTTTTTATTTTCTAAGCAGAGAAACTTCAGTAACTTCTGCCTGTAAACATGAACAGTAATTAAACCACAGAAGAAACACATTCCTGGTGATCAGTTTGAGTTTTTGAGTAAAGGCACATTTTGTAGCATTTTATGTTTAGACATCTGCTGAGGCCATCCTTTTCCATCTACCCATTTTTGTAAATACTTATCTAATTCACTTAGGTGGAGGGTCCAATCTATCCCAGAGGTAACAGAGTGATCGGTGGGGGTACGACCCAGGGCAGGTTGATGGGAGAGTAATTTGAGAGTAATTCTAGTTTATTCTATTAAAGTGGCGTCAAACGAATTTCATATCTCAGCTATTAATGTCCCATCAGTATGTTGGAGCTGATTCTTCAGCCCTGCTGAGAATCCAGTTGAAAGCACTTTACTTTGATGGGCACAACCACGCGGTCAATCGCATGCAAAGACAGACTGCGATCGTACCATTATCAAATCAAATCACTTTTATTGTCACATCACATGTGCAGGTACATTGGTACAGCACATGTGAGTGAAATTCTTGTGTGCGAGCTTCACAAGCAACAGAGTTGTGCAAAATACAATAACATAAACAGGCAAAATACAAGAATGGCTACATCTGAAACTAATAAATATATGTACAATATATAATAGTATATGCATTTCTGGATGTGTATACTAAATATTTTCTATGTGTGTGTGTGTGTGTGTGTGTGTGTGTGTGTGTGTGTGTGTGTGTGTGTACACATATTTTACAAATTAAATAGAGTAAACAATAAATAAAATATATAAAAATATACAGAGTTGAGACATGTGCAAAACAGTGGCGTTACTGTACAGTATGGAGTGCATAATGTTGAAGTTCCAGTAGTGAAGCTGAGGTGTCTATGACGTGTTCAGCAGTCTGATGGCCTGATGGAAAAAGCTGTCTCTCAGTCTGCTGGTACGGGACCGGATGCTGCAGAACCTCCTTCCTGATGGAAGCAGTCTGAACAGTTTATGGCTGGGGTGACTGGAGTCCTTGATGATCCTCCCCGCTTTCCTCAGGCAGCGCTTCCTGTAGATGTCTTGGAGGGAGGGAAGCTCACCTCCAATTATCCGTTCAGAGCACCGCACTACTGGCTGGAGAGCTTTGCAGTTGTAGGCGGTGCTGTTGCCATACCAGGTGGTGATGCATCCAGTGAGGATGCTCTCAATGGCACAGTGATAGAAGGTCCTGAGGATGCGGGGGCTCATGCCGAATCTTTTCAGTCTCCTGAGAAAGAAGAGGCGCTGCTGCGCCTTCTTCACTGTTTTGTTTGTGTGTACTGACCACGTAAGATCCTCAGCCAGATGTACACCAAGGAACCGGAAGCTGCTCACTCTCTCCACAGCAGCGCCGCTGATGGTGATGGGGGTGTGTACTTCTCTGCACCTCCAGAAGTCCACTATCAACTCCTTTGTCTTTGCGACGTTGAGGGTGAGATGGTTGTCTTGACACCAGTGGGTCAGGGCGCTGACCTCCTCCCTGTAAGCCGTCTCATCACCGTTGGTGATAAGACATGATGTGAAAGAAAGGGCGGCAGATGTTTTAAAATAGCAAGTGTAGTGGTACAGGCCAGGTACACAGACAGACGGGGGAGCCTGTCGGGAAAAAGTGAAGAAGCGGACAAAAACGTAAAATAGCAGCTTCTGGCTGCATTTCAGTGATATCGAGGACTGCAAAGCAGAGTGCAGAATTGATAAAACTAGGAGCAGGCTAAAGTGATACCTGTTTTTATTTTCAGCCATTATCCATTGCGGAGGACAACACGTTTCAAGACTTATGACGACTTTGAAACCACGTATCGCTCTTACTCTCAACAAGCAGCGGGTGCTGCTGTGGGCACCTCGCCAAAGCGCTCACAGGCGGCAGATAGTCCCCCCAGGTCAGGGGTCTGCAACCTTTAACACCCAAACAGCCACTTGGACCCGGTTTCCACGCAAAAGAAAACACTGGGAGCCGCAAATACTTTTTGAAATCTAAAATGAAGATACCACTGTATATATTGTTTGTTTGTTTGTTTTTACCTTTATGCTTTGTGTGAGCAACTAAGTAAGTAAAGTTTATTTATTAAGCGCTTTTCACAGACAGGCAGTCACAAAGCGCTGTACACAAATATTAAAATAAACAATACGATCAATAGACATTATACACAATGTAAAAGATCAAATGTAAATAATGTAAAGAATACAAAATACGTAGATCAACAAAAGGCTTGTTTGAACAGAAAAGTTTTTAACTGCTTTTTAAAAGAATCCACAGAACAACTTAGGTGTGTTGCTTATGAAATCCATGAAGTGCTACAGAGGAAATTACATTTTATTCATGTAATTAACACATTTTGAACTCTTAAAGAAATATAACAAAAGGAAAGACACCCAGCTGAACTAAAATGATCCATGTAGCAAACAAAACTGTTGTGAGCCGCCACCCTTATATCGTCTTTGGGCTTTTGGAGCCTTGACCTGACTTTTAAAAAATAATTGGAAAAAAAGCACGACGATGCTAAAAAAAATAGATATTTGCAAAATTCTGCCTAAATATGTATTTTACCTGGTTAATGTGTGTGGCGGGGCGTGGTCTGCAGCGCCGCTGCAGGGGAGGCGGACGCACCTGAGCGGGAACCGCAATCACGCCTCGCTGCCTTAAAGTCTGTGCCCTCTCTGCTGTTGAAAAGCTACAGCTGGCTGTATGCTACAGCAACCGTGTGTGAAAAGGGGTCAATAAAGAGATGCTGAAAAGCATGCTCATGAAATCATCGATATGTTTACAGTAAGACTTATGGTCCCGAACCTCTGTTCACAGCGTCTGCAAATCGGGGCTTTCATCTTTACGCAGGACATCTGTGAGGCGTGAGCGGTGTTTGTTTTTAACATAGTTCACAGTGAAGAATGGCTGCTGACATAATGAGGATCCGAAGATCCATAATTGGCCTACCTGGGGTTGAAAGTCTCGATAAATGCACGGCGTTTCGGCGGGTACACCGGCTTCCGCGAGTGTGACGCTTATTTTGAGCGATGAAAAAATAATAAGATATAATTTTATTTTTATATTTCAAAATCACAATAATCTTCCAATTTAGAACTACAAGTTAAAAAAAGAACTAAACACAAATAAAATACACTTCAGCTAAATACTTCTAATTTATTTTCCCAAACCACCCGGAGCCGCAAAATAAAGACTAAAGAGCCGCATGCGGCTCCGGAGCCGCGGGTTGCCGACCCCTGCCCCAGGTGCTGTCAGAGCAGGAGGAGATGTTCACACCTACGCGTCCAAACTGGCAAATGAATCGCGCATGAGCGAAGCCGCTGCTCCCGCCCTGACTGTAACGCAGTCAGTTCTTTTACTGTTACTTTTTGTGGCTCACATAGTTTAAAACTACTTAAAACACACACACACACACACACACGTATCTATTTCGGGTCACTTTTGCCGGTCCCAAGCCCGGACAAAGGAAGACGGTTGGAAGTGTGACATAAAAAAAAACAATAATTGCTAAAATAAATTTAATGTGTAGTTCTAAATATATTCTAAATGCATTTAGAGTGGATTTTTTTTAACTCACTTCATGTCTCCTTCACGATGTTATTTCTGTATCCAACAGTAGGTTACAATTACATAAGCATAACCAATTAGGCAACTTAGGGATGACGTCATCTTGCGATTTCTAGCAACTTTTAGGACAGCCAATAGGGATTTTTCTTACTGAGGAGTTGGCAACACTGCAGTTGTTTGTGACACAACCCCCCTGCTGACAGCAAACAGCTACAACATGTAAACAATATTCTGCAAAGTGTAGGCTCTGCACAGGACTAATGCAAGACTGCATATCAGGGGGAGTGATCTGTATATAACACGAAACAAAGAGAGCAATGATCAGTGGGGATCTCTCAGTATGGTATTTCTGTAATGCCAGATTCACATGGGTGAATCTCACATGTCCTGGTTCTGCCCTGACCCGGTTAGCAATGAATTTGTCAAACTTCTCCATTGCTGCACCAATCAGTCTATCAGTCTTCCTCCTTACTCATGAACAGGACCCAAAGATACTTTAATTCCTCCACTTGGCAACAAGTCATCCCTGACCTGTTGTGGGTACTTCAAACGTCTGTGGGTCAACTTTGGAGATGTTAATGCTGCCGTCCATTTACCTCTGAAGTTGGATGTCAGAGCCAAGAGTGACACGACTCCTGAGTCGACAGCGCTTGGAAGCTGCTCCAGTAGTAAAAGTGAGGAAAGATAGAATTTGTTTTGCTCTTGGTAAGCAATCTTGCATAACACCTGTTGTTGGTTTATTTTTATTTGTAGAGTCAGTTCTCTGTGCAAGACAACAGTGGTAGTACAGAGTAAAAGTTTAAGTTTTACTCCTGTTTATGTGCACTGCTACCATCCTGAAGCAAGATTCCAGTTGGAAAATCTGACTAAGAAAATGAAAAATACTGCAGGTTTTTTTCATCACTGCAGCCAGGCAGACAAAGTTGTTGAGCCAAGCATTCCTTTAACATTAATAATCATGAATTTCTTCATAAATAAAAGTTTACCCATTAGAGTAAACTGTATAACATCCCAAAGACATGTCATTATACGATCTTTCTGAGTAATTTCAGTTACTGCTTCATTCAAGCCATTCAAGCTGTTCAAGTTCTATTAGACCAAAATGTCCAACAATTAATTAATGCTTTAATATTAAATATGATCAAAAACCTATGTATGCCTTTAGGGTGGCTTTAATTGAAAACATTCCTGAAAAAGCCATCACCTGTCTTAGGCCAATCTCCAACCTTCCTTTTATCTCAGACATTCTTCACAGAGTAGTTGTAAAACACTGATCGGATGGAAAGGAACGTTTTTTCTTTTGAAGAGTTTCAATCTGAATTCCAAATTCATCACAGTACAAAAACAGCACTTGTGAAGGTTACAAAAGATGCTCTGTTAGCCTCTGTTTCTTCACTTCTTTACATTTCTCACTCTCTGTGTCATCCTTATACACCTCTCTGCATTTAATCATTAGTTATTTGTAATCTCTGGTTCTCTTCCACAGCGTGTCTTTGGCCTGTGTTCCTCCCCTCATCCCCACCCAGTCGCAGCAGATGGCCACCCCTCCTTGACCCTGGTTCTGCCAGATGTTTCATGTTGTTAAATGGGGGGTTTTCCCTCCCACTGTTGCCAATGCAATTGCTCATAGGGGGTCACAGCTGGTTGTTAGGATTTCTCTGTTTTCTAATATTGTAGGGTCTTTACCTCCCTGTGGAAGACAAGGTCATTGAGGCAACTGATTTAGTGCTATATATAAAAAAAAAAGGAAAAAAGTGAATGGCTTGTTTTGGCAACATAGTGTATGTCATAAAAGAGAAACCCGTGTCTCCATTGTGGTCCCTCATTTGCGTCTTTATTTCTGGTTGACAGGGTCCAGATGCCAGACGTCAATACACAGCTGAAGCTCGGTGAAATTTCCCTGCTTTGCAATAGTGTTGTCTAATTTAAAGAAAATGACTACACGGATCCATGTTATGGTTTTGCTGTTATGGTTATACCTGATGTTTTTAGATTCACATTATGTTTCAATAATGTATTTCACAGTATTTCAATATTTAATATTGAGCTCATTTTCAACGTTTTACAGTATAAGCTATAACAAGCTATAACGAGTTTCACAGCATGAGCAGTGCCATTGGCCGACCTTAGCTTTCACAACTTTTAAACGATGCAATAGGAAACCTTTCTTTGGTTCACCATTTCTGATCTATGGAGACTGCATCATTTGTATACAGTATCATTTGAAGGATTTAGCCGCTGAATTGGGACACGTCTGTCTCTTATACGTTGGTAAACTTTCACAAAGAGGTGATGGTCAGTTTGATACCAGGGAAGCAGAAGTCTCTAATGCAACAGAGAAAGTAGTCGGTAATCAGGGGCTGTGATCAGTTTGTAATTTAATAAATAAATGGATACAGAAATCAAAAACACACACACATGAATGATTCATCGTCATTTTCGTGGAAGGTTTAGCGAATGGCACATTACTATTGCATTATGGGTAAATTCAAAGCAGAGTTTTAGCTGTTTTTTCTTGTTAGACAGGAAACTGTTTTGATCAGCTGGTGATAGTACGCATCAAGTTTCTCAACAGGTAAAGCTCGAAGCACTATCTTTCAGATGTCAGGCTAAATGTTTTGAAAAGCTGCTGTCTCCCAACAATAGAGGAGCAAGCACACCTGAGTCAGCTAGCCAATCAGATGCCCACCTTAGAGTGTTGGGGAATGAGATGTGGGGGAAGGCTTATATAAGTAAATGCTTCAGAAGCTGATTCATAGTGAAGGTCCAGTGTAGGTTGTCTGTTGCTATGGAAACACGTCTTTCTCTCCCATCTCTGCGCTGCATGTGAAACTTTCAGTTAAATCTACTCATCTAGTCACACTATCGAACTAATGCTAACTCAGCCATTGGTTCCACCCCCTGTGAGATAGGCAGGCGATGCTGTATATATGTGTGTCCATGCATGAATGTGTGTCCAAATCCTCAGTTCATCCATGCTCGGTGGATGCTGCAGCCAACAGTTTTGTTTCTGGCAATGCACTCTATACTAAACCCCTTGGGCGTCCAGATTCAGTCCTGAAAATGAGACAGAAGGAGCAGTGAGACACACTGTAGTTCAAAGATTCCATGGCATTATTCTCAGAACAGACCCTGAGACTGATATTTACAGTGTGGAGACATTTTTATTCTTAGATTATCACTCTGATCATGTCTATGCTAAGCTAGTTAAGAAAAGAGCAGACTGATGTTAAGTGCATGCTAGCATAGCTTAGTATGTTAGGAAAGTGTAGCTCTGTAGCATTGTGCTGTGTGATCAAACTGCATATTTCAGAGTGGCCTTTTATTGTGGGCAGTCTAAGGAAGCGGTCTCCAACCTTTTTTGCGCCACGGACTGGTTTATGCCCGACAATATTTTCATGGACCGGCCTTTAAGGTGTCGCGGATAAATACAACAAAATAAAACTAGTACCGGTACCAGAAAAAAGAAAATTTATTCATAACACACGTGAAAAGACCCAGGAAAACCGAGTTAACGATAAAAACGATAACAAAATCACGCTGAAAACCGATAAAAACCCTGAAAACTATACATTTCACACCTGAGCCTCAACTCTCGCGGCCCGGTACCAAACGACTCACGGACCGGTACCAGTCCGAGGCCCGGGGGTTGGGGACCGCTGGTCTAAGGCACACGATATTCATGCTGTCTAATCAGCACCTTGACATGCCACACCTGTGAGGTGGGATGGATTATCTCGGCAAACGAGAAGTTCTCAATAACACAGATTTAGACAGATTTGTGAACAATATTTGATAGTAATGGGTCCTTTGTGTATGTAGAAAATGTTTCAGATCTTTAAGTTCAGCTCGTGAAAAATCGGAGCAAAAACAAAAGTGTTGCGTTTATATTTTTGTTCAGTGTAAGACATGCATGTTAGGTGATTCCAAATTGGTTGCAAATGTTGTGGTTAATTGCTTAAAGTGCATAAAATAAAATGCTCTGTGTATGAGTGAATGAAGCTTGCCGTTTTTTTAACTTTTTAACAACCCTTCTGTCCTCATCCCTTGAACACACCATTACAGAAACAACAACATTCAAGCTACCTGGTTGTGGTCAACTTCTGTATCTCCAGAAATCACAATCCTCTTTTCTATTCTGGTTTCAGAAATCCCCCCTTTTGCCATCTGAAGAAGAAAAGGGAGAAACATCCGAATTCAGTCAAGCGTATTTATCTTTCATATATGTCTTCTATGCCTATTCTCAGCTTTTTAATGCTGTTTGTAAACCCTTAATAGTTTCAACAAACCTTTTCAGCCATGACAATATTACCATGGTTTGCAGTGGGATTTCTTAGGTTATGGTTTTACCATGGTGACACGTGTGGGGCTCATGTAGTAGCAGTAGTGCTCCCATAGTTATCATGTCATTTTGTTGATGGGTGTGTGGTGGTATTGCCATGGCAGTAATGTAAATCTTGCGTATTATGGTGGTACCTTGGTCCTGTGTTACCTTGGTGATGTGAGTGGTGGTAGTGGTGTTGGAGGTCTCGGTAGTGTAGCTGTGTGAGCTCAGCAGCAGACCAGCAGGAGTATCAGATTCTACTTGGCTCTGAAACAAGTATGAACATCAGCCAATGAGGAAGAGTAATAACCAAATACCAGCACATTTTTGTACTGATGAAAAATAAATGTTGAGGATAAAACACAGGATGTCAGTCTGGGGAAAAATATTTATGTATCCATCTATTTCTGGTACTACTCATATTAACTACACATCTTTTGATTGATTAAACTACGCAGTAAACTTTTACATCACTTCAAAGTAATCCTCTGAATTCTTTTCACCTAATTAAATAGTACAAACTGACCTCTTAAACTAAACACTTAGTCTTCCTCATTCCCAGAGTGTTTATCTTCCTAATCAATGTTGCCTCTTAAAAGAGGCAAAATTGAACCCTTTACAGCCAGCACCAGCACTGGTTAAGACATCCTGAGGTCTCAAACTGAGTGTTCTTGCCTTTATCATCTTAATATTCTGAAACAGGTAATGCTGAGCTAAAAGGGGGTCTAGTTCTTAGCCAATGGTCATACTCTAGTTTACAAATTAATGAATTTTGTCTTCACAAACTAGCCACTGAGCCCATAAAGTCACCAGGAATAAATAAAATTACTAACATTAAGAAGCAAGAGAGCCGAGGGAGGTTTTCCCACAAACCTCTTTAAAACCACTCATAAACCTTTTGCAGTCGAATGAGATGTTGCTTGGTCTCCATATTGACTTCCCTTTCAAGACTCAGAAGCTATGCCCATCTGATATACAATCTATGTTTTAAGCAAAATTAGGAAAACGGGAAAGTCGGCCTAGAGTTTGAAAATATATCAAACTCTCGTCTGACTGACATAATATTTCGATGTATTCATGTGAACAGAGGGTAGATTAGATTTTAAGGAAGAAATGGGCCAAAGGTCACTGGGTCAGGTGGGGTAGGTGCAGTTTCAGGGTGGTGAAATGGGGCAAGGGTAACTAGTATAGGAGTCGCAGATGCCATTTGGGCAAGTGTCTCAGGTGTTACCTCCTGTAGTGGTTTGAACTCATCGTCATCCCTGTGGGCAGATGGTTGCATCTGATGGGCCAAGTGCCTGGATGTGGGATGGAGTAAAGAGGGCGGAGGGGAGTTTTCTTCAAACTGCCACCCTCCTTCATCTTCCTGTGAGTCGTCTGAGTCTTCGTTGTCAGTGTAATGCAGAGTCCCAGGTGTTTGAGAGTCCAGGACAGAGCTAGCTTGCTCCTGTTCACAAAAGCTAACTGCTATCTTGCTGTTAATGTTATCCTGATTAGTGTCATTAGCGTTGGGGGCCTGAGTCTCTCTGACTGCAGCTTCGATGGCCTCCTCCACTGCTGCCTGTACCAGCACACTGACGGCATCCTCACTAATCTCACTAGCATTGTCATCGCTAGCCTGGCTGCTGGGCTCGTAGCTAATATCATCATCATCATCATCATCATCACTTGTTGGACTATTAGCCCGACCATCATTAAAACTGTCACAGGCCCATTGCTGTGTGCTATCGTCAACACCTGCTGGGTTGGCTGGTAGATTACTAAAGGGCATGCCCACATGACTTTCTTTTGCTACCTTTTGCTGGTCCACCATTGCCTCGTCCTCGTCATGTGGCTCTGTCACCAGCATTATTGTCTCCACCTTCTCTGAAGTCTGAAAAACGAAGTGAAATCACAGAACATTAGGTGATTATTTTAACAAGTGATGTCTCCTTGATGAGAGTGCTGCACATGTGTGTCATTCTGCTGCAAACCGATTTGAAGGACTGATGTAAATGGCAGTTCTTTGTGAATTGAATTGAACTGACCTTCTCGAAATACAGAGGTTAAGCAATATTTGGTTATTATTCATAGAGTAGGAAATGGAAATGACCCCACCAGAGTCCAAATGCTGGTGGTGCTGGAGATGGCATGACATGGACATAACAGGTTAGCTATGGCATAATATATGAAAAGAGTATCGACATAACTAACTGAAAGGAGTATGGTGTAGAAAGGACGGAAAGCTGTTGAAGGCCAGGAAATAGAACAGAAAGCCTACGATGAAGGTTTGGTAAACAACTGCCTGCCAGTTACCCCAGTACCCCTCAAAACATGTCCACAGCACTATATGTGTGTAGAATTTCACCAGCTATAAAACAGCAAGGACCAGAACTTTAAATCTGTGCATAAACCTTTTTCAAATGAAACTGTGACCAGCAGATTGGGTACTGAGGAGCCTCGACTGAGTAAGTGACACACATGACTTTACTTGCTTACATTTAAATTATGTGCCTCTGATATTAGTTTTGAACAACCACGCGCCACTGCCAGCTAATTTTATCAGTGAGATGGACTGTACACTAAAGTGTGATGCAGTAAAAATCTGAATACGGGCAAGCTGGAAAAGATGACCTGTTAAACAGGGTTGTTGTTTGCAGTGTGGAAACACAAGTTTGTGAAAGTGAGATCAGAGAATGAGGCGATGTAGGATTTTGAAATTTACAACATAGGTCCATCTTCTAAAAGTCTCAGATGAATTTGAATTTTAGTGACCTCGACCTCATGGTGAAGGTTCTTTCAGGTACATGCACTAGAAATCTTAGACCAGTTCAAATCCTGGTGACCTTGTCACCTCAATTTACGTATTTCTTTCCCAGAGCTGTGAGACCATTTTATGGTCTTTAACAGCACAATTACAATTCTTACATAAAAATAAGTCATGCATGGTCTAATAACAACAAACCTTTGTCATAGTCCACGTATCAAAAGAGCTACAAACAGGTGATCTTTTAATTCATTTGCTGGAACGTGAACACTGAGATGAAAAATGTATTCTTGAATTCTTTATAATTAGACTCTTAATCAGTGCTAGTTATGTGTTAAGCTCGAACTAGTTAAACTGTGCACTTCAGGATCTGAGGATTTTAAATTAATTTATTTTACTTATAATATTTTTGTGAATGTGTAGCCTTGAAAATGAAAGGACAGCTTAGAATAACCAGAAACCACTGAGGTGAGTATGATGGTATGATTCAAAAGCTAGTCTCAGTCTCCAGGTTTGTGCATTCTGAGCAACAAATCATCTCAGCTTCTCAAGAACCCTCCATTGCCACAATTATTGGTCCGAGTTCTAACACTAAGGACATAAGCAGAGCATGGGTTCTCCTTGCCCCTTCACCAAAAGTACTGATCTGATTCATGTCCTCCAGGCTGTTATGACATCCCTGCAAGACATCCACACTCCCCTGCATCCTCTAGCAAGATCATAAAGAACAACCCTGATACCGATCTGCTCCATGACCCTGTAGCAGCTGCTTCAGATGGGATGCTGGATTTCTTTTACTGGCTGAGAGAAGCTGCAGTGAGGAGAACTGATTGTAGGTTTGACAAGATGCAGTGCTGGTTCTCATACATAAGAACACTGAGATTAAATCCACAGAGAAAAGAGACTTATTAACTCACAGAAGGCAGGCAATAAAATACCTGAAAGAGGAGTTAAAGAGAGCCAGACAAAAATACAACTGGACAACAAGGAAGACAGCTAGTGAAAAAGGCACCTTGAGCAGGTCGTGTTCTCTGAAGGTTTGTTGCTCTCTGGCTGATTTCAGCAGAGCTGTCAGCTCAGGAGACATATCATCAAATGTAGGTTTAGGCTGCACATATCAAACACACAAAAAACAACAGTTACAGTGAAAACAAAGAAGAAACTTGTAATTAAAAGTCTCAAAATAAAACTCCAGCCATGCAGGGGACACTGTGGAGCCATGGTGGGCTTATTTAAAATAGCCTTGAATTATGTTGATATTTTCCTATCTAAAGCCTCCTTGTCTTCCTGCCTCAGTTTCCAAAATGCATCCGGAGGAGAGGACCTTGATGGAGGAGCTTTGGGTAAGAATGTACAAGTATGTCTTTGTTAATTATAATACCACTGTTAGTGGTATTATAACAAGGTGGAAGCAGCTGGCAATGACAGCAACTCTGTTTTAAAGCAAAATCAGAGATTCTCATAGTGCACAGAGGTCTCCAACTCTCTGCAGAGACAACTAGTACAGACTTCCAAACTTTATGTGGCCTTCAGATTAGCTCAAGAACAGTTCATAGAGAGCTTAATGGACTCTCTAGAGTACCAGATGGAGTGGTGTAAAGTGCATGGTCTCTGGAGTTACAAATCACACTTCTCCATCTGACAATTTCAACTGATGAGTCTGAGTTTGGCGTTTGGCAGATGCGTTTATGGTGTGGGGTTGTTTTTCAGGTGTTGGGCTCGACCCCTCTTCTTAAGTAACTCTTCAGACATTTTGGACAATTTCATGTTCCCACCTTTATGGGAACAGTTTTTGGATGGCTTGTTTCAGCATGATTGTGTGATTGGCCACACAATGATCACCCTTGATGTGATCATTGTGTGGCCATAGCTCTCCATTTTGTGGTTGGTCACTAGTATGCTTGATTTACTGAACTTTTTGGATTAAAGTAACTTGTTGTGGTATAGGGCCGCTTGTATGTGACTGTTTGTGTGGTGGAGACACGCCCACACAGGCACCTTCAGGAGGAGGCCCTGCTAGGGCCGTAACAACCAGTAAACAATGCAAGGTTCACAGAGCCATGGATGAGTGATTTTGGTGTGGAGGGACTTGAACGGCCTGCACAAAGTCCTGAGCTCAACACGACAGAACAACATGAATTAAAGTGGAGACTACAAGACAGTCTTTCTCATCCAGCATCAGTGTCTGACCTCACAAATGCACTTTTGGAATAATGGTGAGAAATTCCCATAAACACATTCCTAAATCTTTTGGAAATCCCTTTTAGAAGCCAGGCTGACACAATGTCAGAACTCTGCTGAGCCAAGTATTCCTTTAGCCTTAACTCATGTAAAACAGCTAACTCATATGCAGAGGAATTTTATTTGAAGAGTTACAGTTTCAGAGCTCATCACAGCACAGAAACAGCTTTAGTGAAGGTTAAAATGATCTTTTTGTGGCCTCTGACAGTGGACTCATCTCTGTGCTTGTCCTGCTAGACCTCAGTGCAGCATTTGATACTGCAGACCATAATATATCATTACAGCGATTAGAGCATACTGTAGTCAATATCTCTGAAATTAGAAACATCCTGTGTCAGAGTGATGTTAGGCAGTCTTTTAGGCTAGACTACTGTAATTGATTATTAACAGGATTTCTTAAAACATCCTTAAAAAGTCTTCAGTTGATTCAAAAAGCTTCAGCAAGAAAACTGACAGACTGGCTTACTTGTGGTTGCTATATTAAGGCTTATAGAAAATGTTAAATTTCCTTTAAAAGAACATGAAACAGAGTTTGTCCTGAAGATCTATATTTCTTAATGATGCTCATTTGGTAAATAGACTGGTTCTTATATAGTGCTTTTCTACTCTTCTGAGCACTCAAAGCGCTCTACACAAGCACATTTTTTCTAGGTGCTTTCTAAGTAACATTCACACACACTCACACTCCGATGGATGCATCGGAGAGCAATTTGGGGTTAGTATTTTCCCCAAGGATTTTGGCATGCACACTAGGGGAAGCCAGGAATCGAACCACCAACCTTCCGATCAGTAGATTACCTGCTCTACCACCTGAGCTACAGCCACCCCTTTGGGAAAGTTCACAATATAGTAAACTGTAATGTCAACTAGACACTGGGGTGGTGTAGCTCAGATGTAGAGCAAGCCATCTATTAATTGAAAAGCTGGTGGCAAATATCCTTGGGTAAGTTATTAACACCAAGTTGCTCTTATTCATCCATTAAAGTGTGAATTGGTAAATGTAAATGTTAGAACTTATACATAAAAACAAATGCTGTTGTGAATGGGTGAATGAGGGATGTTGTACAAAGTGCTTTGAGTGCTCAGGTAGAGTAGAAAAGAGCTGCATAACAACCAGTCCAATCATTATTTACATTAATAAACAATGAAACAAAAACAAGACAATCCCCACCTAACTAGTTCTTTCTCTTCCAGTCTTCATCATCTCCCCTCAGTTCTAAGCACTCCTCATGAGGCTTCTTAAACAACAACGTTACAGGATTAACAATTAGTTTTGACTTTTAAATAAAAGGATTACGGGTAACTTCAGAATCCCTAAGTTTGCTTAAGAATAAGTCCAATTTGCTCTAAGAGAAAAGTGTCTTTGGCTCAGGGTTGGATACTTTTTTTGTTCCAACTGAATTAATTGATCAGTAGTGGTTCTCTTATCAAAGTGTGCCATGGCAACACCAGTGGAACTGAGCCACTTTGGTGACAAGGTTAAACTTGCATTTACCTTGCTAAACTTCTAATCCTGCTTTGTGGTACAGGCCTCATGAAGTACTGAGACAACTTATTATGAAATCTCTCATTGTGGTGGATTTGTGACTTGCTGTCTCTTTGCTTACACCTCGCATGGACAGGAATGTTAATAAAAAGGCAGCAGCTTCCAACAAAGTAAAAAAGCATTACAAAGTCAAAGTAACCAACCAAAACAGAAGTGAAAAATAGCAGTAAAATGGAGTTAAGCCACACCCCCAAGCTCACGAAGGATAAATAAACAACAACAAACAGAAGAAAACAACTTGAAAGATCAGCTTCCTGTTTTCCATTTTGATCAAAGGAGAAGACACAAAATGGTTTCTGGGAGGAGGTGAAGCAAGAAGCTGGGCAGAGTTTAAACTGAACACTGCAGCTCACAGGTGCCGCTTCCTGGAGAAGAAGGAAACCCAATCAAAAACAGAGAAGGACCAGCACCACTAGATTGGATAAGCTCTGTTGTGATTGATTGCTACATACTCACTGACCATCTATGGCAGACAATGAAATAGGATGAAAGCACTATAAAAACAGTAATATCAAGTCACACTTTTCCATTTAAGTTTTATAATTTAGAAGATTTGTCAGCATCAGGACACCGTCGCACATTTCTTTTAGATGGGTAGATGAACCTGCTGGAATCATGTAATCTTTAAATAAGAAAAACTTTTGGTTTTTTAAAACTACCTGTCAGCAACAAGACCGTCTAAGACACACATTACGTGGAAATCAGCTAATGCCACAAAAGATGCAAAACAACCAGTCACAACAGAGCAGAACATCCATTATGATCTAATCCAGCATCAATTGTGATTAAAATCCTGTAATCAATTTTTTCTGATGGAAAATCAACTTTTCTGCAGCATCTCCTTTTCAGACCACCAGGAGACCTAGTTCACCAGGTGGAGATCCTGGTCTCCTGATACTCTGGTCCCTCAGATATCTACAGTCTTTTGGAGCTCAAGACATTCAGTTTGAACTAGCTCAGACGAGCCAGTGTTAAGCCACGCTTCCTGTGTCAGTGCTGCAGAGGTTAACATTTTGCTGCCAGGTTGTTGTTTTCATGCTTGTTTTCATGCTGACCACCAACCAACCAATCAGCATACCACTGCTGCCATGAAAGGTGATTTCCTGCCAGAGATGGGGCTTAGCTTGTCCAGTGAGGATGTAGGGGTGGCAGGGAAGGACTTCACAGAGACTCTGGCCCCACAGAAGTCGAGACCTTCAGCCACACTAATCATTTGTCTGTTGTCAACAGCTGGCAGGTCCGAAGGTGAAGTCGGAGTCTTTACCTCAGGGATGGCAATCAGCGGTCCCTCTGTGATGTCATCGTCAGCAGTGAGCTGTGAAATGTGTTGAACTTGTTGGCAGGGTTTGACACTTGCTGTTGTCATGGTAGCATCAGAGCTGTCATCCATGATCGTCATGGTAAAAACCCTGCCAGAGACTGTGCAGTAAGTCTGCCCCACTGTGTAGCTCTTCTTTTTGAATGGCCGAGGAGGAGCTTGGTTTGTCATGAACCCGCCCTCCTGGAGCGCACAGGTAAGCAATATTAAATAAGCACAGACTCAGCAAGAAATCATGTGACATACGAGACCAGTTTCCTGAGCGCAAAAGAAAGATATAGCCATCATGACAGCAATAATCCAGTCATTTTGGACTTTAAAGCATAACACCTGATTTGGTTGCTGCCATATTTCTTTGTTTTTCCTTTGTTTGATTGTTGCTAGAAGTTACTATGTTTTGTTGAGAGGATGTAGTGGTTAGATGTAGTGTTATAAACAAATAATATAAACAATACAAGCTTCATACATACTGTAAATGGCATGAGTGCTACTGGCTAACTAGTGCTAAATTACAGACTAATAAAACAGTAGAATTTCATTCTCTGAAACTATAGTGAAACTGGTTGGGCTGTAACACAATACACAAATCCAGTGGGAAGGCCCAGTTTCATGACTCAAAGTAGCAGCGGTGAAGCCAGACAGATGCAGATCAGCTCTGTCTGCCTGTGTGAATGTTGACGGGCAAGATACTGAACGCCATCTTTCTCACCAAGGCTTATTCAAAGTTTATTTGATATTACATTGAGGTTTTATTCAAGTTCCACCAGTTTCAGCTTAAATTCTACTGTTGTTGAGCTGAAGAGCAACTAAACTTCAAGGAAGTTTCTACTGATCGTAAGGGTCATAAATTAATCAGCTTTGAGATACAGATCAATATTTCCCGTTTATAACTGTCAACAGGAGGTAACAACAAGCACATAGACATGTGACCTGTAGATCTATTTTCACCTCCTGCTATTGGGGGTTTTCCTCGGGGCTGGTTAACTTGGGCCCATGAAGAATTTTCAAAACTATTGAGACAGTCTAAATGTCTGCAACCCCGACATCTGAAAGATAAGATTGGGATTCGTTTTCTTATCAACATGCTAACAGCAAATTGGGATAATGGCACCGGCTCCTGTAGTGCAACACTTTTATGCAAGTGAGCACAGCTTTACACACACATTACCAAAAAAAAGGTACCTGAAAAAAAAAACAGTTTAACTTCAAAGATGTGTATTGTAAATATTCAACCCACAAACTGTGGCAATGTACTACATCACAATTAATGGAAAAAATTCCAAGTCACAGCACTGAAACAACATTTACCAACTGCAGGTGTCTGTGAACCCAATGCCACAAGATAACCCATCCATGACTGTCTCACCTCATCGGGCTCCAGAGGTTCAATCATTGGGGAGTCATCGACCCTTCGGAGAGGTGACGAGGCCAGACGCTTCTCCCACTCTGTCATTCCTCCTCCTTCTCCTTCTCCTCCCTCTAAAAAGGAGCGTCTGAGGGCGCTGATGGTGCTCTGAGGTTTCTGCATCTCCTCAGGACTACCCTAAAGACAGGGCAGAGAGGGGGGGGGGGGGGGGGGGGGGGGGTGTAAGATGAGACAGAAGACATCAGTGAGGACAGAAGAGGGATCAACACATATGAAGAAAAAATAGTTCAGGTGTTACCTGAGTTTTCAAATCTTCATCTTGGTCAGACTGTCAGATAGATAGGTAGGCAGAGAGACAGGTTATGTTAACAAGTCTTTCCACAATGGAATTATTAACCATACGATCACAGATGTGTACCTCAGTAGCTGTCAGGTCTTCGTCCACAGCAGTATCAGTTAGCTCAGTCTGAACAAGAAAAAGTAAGTAAGCAAAAAAACCCAAAAACGTTTAAGTTGAATTATCAGTGCAAATATAACCTCCAGATCAAAACCAGTTAGTTCGCCTTCTGCTGTGAAATGAAGTGTGGTAGGATCTGAAATAGTTTCAAAGAGCAACTTGCAGGTTTGGGACCTCAGAGGGAAAATTAAGCAATGAGGCAAAAATGCACATATTGAAATAATCCTTTTAAAGTTGTTTTTGTAGCAGAGTTTCTGTCCACCTCTAAAATCAGCTTGACTGCAACAGGAGAGAGAGTAGCTGATGAGGTCGATATCAGCAATAGGAAATGGGTTTTTGTTAAACTGTGTCTCTCACCCACCCATGACACTAGTGAAAGAACTACACCAGCTATTAGTATCATACAGTTCTGGCTTCTAAATTCTAATCAAGGCTTCTTACATCCAGGAACTTAAATTAACCGCGCATGTATTTCTTTCATGACTGAAAGAAAGTCCTTTCTTCCCCTGCACAAACCACCAAATAACTCTCTTGCAAACCATGTAAAATGCATGTGTTCACTTCCAAACTGATTCCTAACAAATATTATATGCAAATAAAGAGAATCTTTTGCCTGCAAGCTGCTCTTTAACCGAGGATTCAAATGGTAAAAACATCTACTTTTGTAAAAACTAAATATAAAGTTGAGCACATAGAGAACTTCAGTAGGAATGTCAGATTATTATTACGTTTGTATTATATGTATTTTTCTGATTTTACCAGCTGCTGGGAGTAACACAAACTTGATTTAATGAGAAGGATGGCACCTGTATGGGGTTAACACACCATTTTAAATGTTTGTGGGCCTTCATGGTTTCATGGTTCTGGATGATTTTGACCCAGCATTTTTAGTTTCTTGGATTTTGCTACTATTCTGTATCCTATGTTTCAGTTTAATTCTGGTTAAGAGTTTAGTGTAGGTTTTGTTCAGTGTCTGTGCCTGTTGTGCTTCCTGTTTTACTTTGAAAGTCCGTGTCTCATGTCAGTGTGTCTAGTTTTGCTTCCCTTGCCTCGTTAAGTTTGATTTCTCCCAGCTGTATTTAAGCCCTGTGTTTTCCTTGCCCTGTGTTGCGTTGCACTCACATTATTGTTTCGTGTTTCTGTTTGTTTCCCAGTTTCTAAGTTCCTGTCCCCAGTTTAGTGTTTGAAGGTTTTGGTTTATTTTGTAAAGATTATTTCCCATGAAGAATTTGTTTTCCCAGGATTAAAGCTGTGTTTAAGGTGGATCGGGGTGTAGGTGGGTCCTACACCCTACCTGCCACACAGCACAACATCAAACATGGGGCCCAAAATCTAGTTTTTCACACAGCAATAGAAAACTGGTCAGATTGGGTTGACAGGTGAGACAATTACTTTGGTGTCTATTTTCTGAGGAGTGAGAGTACTCTGCTGTGAAATCTCTGTTTCTTTGTTTTCCTCTTCCTCCTCCTCTTGCTCCATTTCATTCACATTCTCCACTTCCTGCACCTCCTCAACTAGGGTGACATAGGAAAAAAAGAGAAGTTTGTGCAAGGTCTTAGATAATTTGACAGATTAAGTATCTGGTTCAAGATCAACCACAGACATTGTTTCTTACCTTGAACTTCACTGCTCTCTTCCATTCTCTTCTCAGGTGTTACTGTTGTGATGAGGTCACTGATGGCGATGGCTTTAGATGCTCCATACAGCCCAGAACCCATATCTATATACACACACAGAAGTGCACCAGCCCTAATGTCATCACAATAACATCAACAGGTACAACAGTAAAGACAGCAACCACTATGATGCTCATTCAAGCTGTGTTTGTTCTCATCAGCAGCAAAGCATCACGACTTCTCTGTCAGAGTAATGGCACACTCAGCCAATTAACAGCTCAGGGTGCATGCACAGTAGCCTGGGCCAATCAGCATTCAGAACCACCACCAAGCCATGACCGCATATTATTTTGAATATCATGGCTCATTGAGCTCTGTTAGCTGTGTGGTTAATGGGGCTAATAACTAGTGTCAACATAACCGTGCACTGAGACTGATAAATTCTGTCAGATAATTATCTGGACATCAAAATATTGGCAACAGGTTTATTTGAGCGATGTGGTTGTTTAACCTTACATGTGACAAACATGTAATAGTCTTGCATTCTGCTGAAAACAGGATGCAAGTCTGAGGGCATGTGAGCAGAATGAACAGAAATGTACAGCTGTTATCAGGTGTATCGGAGTGAAGCAGAGTAACCAAGTACACGGCATTCCTGAACAAGCTGAATAAAGCGATCGGAGCCCAGTCACAGAGCAGTACCACAGCAGCCAGTAGCAGTGCAACTGCAGTATTGAGCACTACCTGTGTGAGTGCCACCATTGACTTTTGGGGAAGCTGTGATGGCTTGAGAGACAATCGGAGAGGAGGTAGGTCCAGTCTGTGAAGCTGAGAACCAATCACAAACTGGTCAAATACTGAGGAAGAATGAACTAATCAGTCAGTGCTGAACCTAAACATAAGGCTAATGGGTTAGTGAGGTATGCTAAACCTAGAGTCAGAGTTCTTAGCATCAGGATGGTTGCTTGTTTTCAACCTGGCTAGAACTGTAGAGTAACCTATGCTGAACAAGTTTATCTTTATGCAGGTTTATAATGGCTCTTTTTTTGTTGTTGTTGGGAGTATATAGGAAACAAAAACAGGATATAAATACAATAATATACCCCCATTTAAACCAAAAAAAAGCAAAAAAGATTTTCTCCTGGACTGTACATACAAATTACACTTAAAATTATGCAGTAGGCATAGAGCCAGTACCTAACAGTCTTCTTCATATAATTCATTTCAGTCTGATTGAAAGAGCGCCAATTCACAGCAGCTGTTGACTCAATGTCCCACAATACTGGAGAGAAAACTCCAAAGAACAGACAATCCTATGTGAGCAAGTACTTGGTGACAGTGTGGAGGACGAACTCCCTTTTAACTGTCCGAACCAGGAAGGGCAGCCATTTGTCACAAACAGTTGTGAGGTAAGGGGAAAGTTAAGAGGGGGGAAAAGTATAGGTAGTAAGCATAAAACAGAGTTTATGGTAGAGAGAAGACAAACTCACAATACAATGCAACAATGAAACCCATTATTCCAAATGACTTGTGCTGGTCATGAGCAGTTTGCTACTGGATTGAGCAAAGGATGTGTTCACATGGTGAAATTTGACTGTGGCTCACTGCATTTGTGCGACAATTGGAAAGAAAGAATGACATGGAGCATACACACATAGAAAACATAGACACAAACCTTGGTTCAGTTACTTAACCAGCTGTCAGCACAGTGCATACTACTCCACACAGAACTTTGATAATACTGCTCAAGTCATTTTGACTTTGCTGAGCTAGCTAACACAAAAACATATCCATATGTTTTTGTTATGTGGCTTCACAAAAATCCAGTAACCAAGATTACAATTAATACTTATAAAACAGCGAGTACCATATTCATATAAATGGACAATGTTGGTACAACATTAAAAAATATGGACTGACCTAGTTGGCCTTGGAAAGAAAAACAAACTCATAGTTCAAATTCCCCATTCCTCCTTTGTAGTACAGGTCTAGTACTCGGAATATTCCAGTAAATACAAGGAAAAATTTGACTTCCAAACTTGGTACAGTTGGATGCACTATTGCCACTAGTATTACTACTTGGACCAGTATGATACAGCTAGAGCTATAGTGACCAGTTCTCTCATTGCAAACTGTTTACAATGCGCAATACTAATAACCCATATTAACCCTGTTAGCACTCTGGGAAACATAACTGATGCAGAATTCACGAGTACCTCCATCTAAACTGCGGCTCAACATGCTCCTCTTGCTGATACATCGTGGGAAATGCGGTGCTGGTCTGGATATCTGAGCACTGGCTCTGCGACTCTGAATCTGAGTCCGACCGCTGTAACGAAACTTTGAACCCAGAGTCAGGAACTTCTTAGGAGTTTCTTCTGGTGATAATAGCCTGAGAGAGGAGAGACACACAGGGAAGAGAATAAGATGGAGATGAGCAAGGGGAGATGAGATGAGGAGAATTTGAAAAACAAGCACACAGACAGGGTGGAGGGCAGACCAGAGAGAAGTAAGGAGACAAAAGATGGCTGTCACAAAACTGATCGCATGATTTCTGAAACAAACCACACGTTGTGACATGATCTTGACTGACCTGAAAAAGGAGTGATGTTCCACACACACCTTCCAGAGTCTCTTAGCAGCTCTATGGTTGAACAGCTTAAAACCAATGGTGGACTCAAACTGCTCGAACTGAAGACGGGGAGAGACAGATTATTTATCAACATCTTAGCTTTAAAATAAACCCATCAGTAGGTGTCACTCTCGCACATCCTATACCAATATCACTAAACTAAATTCAGACACATTTTGAATGTGATGTCTGAATAAGGTGGGGTGTTTCTGGTTTACAAGCCTCTACAACATTCTTGCAGGTCTGGAGCAGTAACTCTGGACGGGGAGACTGGAGGCGGGGTTCCTCTTTTCAGGAAAGAGGCCCAGAGAATGTGTTCCAAATTTCAGGGGATCATACGTCTTAGTCTCCCTGGAATAATCTGTGCCAGGGTCTCAGGGAGGAGTGTCCGTCCATCGGTTGTAGTGATTAAGAGCAATGGGTGTGGACCAGCTCTTGACCTTACTCAAGTGTGCACGGGAGTTCAGCAGTGGCTGATGGACTCTGCCAGAGCTGCTCTTTGTCAAAGATTCTCTTTGTAATTTTTATGGAAAGAATTTCTGTGTCCAGCCAAGCAGCAGAGGATGGTCTTAACCATGGTCTGTGGTCTAGTCTTCATATGATGAACTTCAATTAGCAGTGAAGTGGTGTGTATCTGAATATAAACCACACTGGTGAGAAACATCCAAGATTAAGGCCCTGGTCCTCAGATAGAAAACGGTTCCACGCCCACTCTGGGTTTGGAGTGAGTGGAAGAGTTTTATCATTTTCAGCTCTTTTTTTTGTGAGGTGGGAAGAGTGGAGGGCGGTATTGACAGACAGAAGGATCTGCAGTAATGTGAACACTCTAATCTGCTGTTGTGGTGTGTGACCTGGCGTCCACATATGTGGACATCACATTTTGGGTTATTTAGTATTTAGTATTTAGTATTTATTTATTTATTGTCATTGTCAAGAACAATGAAATTGCGTTTGGGGCTTCCATACAACCCAAAAAAAAAAGAAGAAAATAATAAATACCCCTTAAAACCCAAGTGTACATATTTAACCCAGTGTGACTCCAATGCAATAAGACAATCCTTAGCAATAATGTTCGTAGAAATTCAGACAAAGACCTGAGAAACATGACAAAATACAACAATGCAACCCATTCAATATTATTGTACTGTGAGATATGATATCAGATATGATAGTTATCTATTTAAGAAAGAGGGGGGGGGGCAGGAGGGGGAAGAGAATAAAGATATGATGCACCAATGCAGACCAGTTCATTGCTATTAAGAAGTTGGATATGGTTATTGTCCGTGAGAGGGGGGCAGAGAGTTCAGGAGCCTCACAGCCTGTGGATACAGGCTGTTGGCCAGTCTGGATGTTCTGGCCTGTATAGACCTGTACCTTCTCCCTGAGGGCAGCAGATGGAAAAGGTGGCGCGCAGGGTGATGTTGGTCCCGCAGGATACTGTGCACCCTCCTCAGACAGCGAGTGGGGAAGATATTACTGATCTCTGGCAGACTTGTTCCAATAATTCTGCCAGCTTCTTTCACCACCCGCTGGAGTGCTTGCTGATTTAGACCAAAATACTCAATTTTGCTCTGCAAGGGCCTGATATCCTTTTACGAGGACATTATACTGCTACTGTTCTATCAAAATTTTAAACGAATATCCTCATATGTGGCTCTTATTTTTCTTAAAAACAAAAATAAGGTAAAAAAAAAAAAAAAAGCTGGTAATTCTTTGTTTTTGCATTCATCGGGCCTCAATATGCCCAAATATCAAAGAGAAATTAAAAATGCATGCTGTGGAAAAGTTCAGGTCTTAGGAGGTTAAATCAAAACTTTTGATTTACTGGTTGATCTACGTTCCAGTGTTCACCTATGGTGACAAACCAATAAGCTGATACAAGCAATGTAAACAAGTTTTCTTTGAAGTGTGTCTGTGCTTAGCAATAGGATGAGCAGCTCAGCCACACTTGTTTATTTGTAACCAGGTTAAAAGTGACTCCCACATTGCGCACTGTGCAAACAGTTTCACTCAGGATTTAGAGTCCACTGTAATACAGACACAGCACTAGAGAAGTTTATGAATGACCTAATTCTTTTTAAGCAGGAATACGCAGCATGTTTATTTTGCCACTCCCTGAATTTTTTCAATCTTTGAAAATTATGTTTTTTGCTCATTAATAATAATAATAAGTTTTATTTGAAAGCGCCTTTCAAAACACTCAAATTATTATGTTTATGTTTTTTGCTAATTATGAGACGTAACCAAATGCTATCAACTCAAGACCATTTATTTTAGAAAACTGTTGTAAAATAATGAGGAAACAGTCTACACCTGGATATGAAATGGCTTCTCATTCAGTGGTCAAACTATGCTTGAGCATTTTGCAGGGACTAAGTAACATTACAGAAACATTACGCTGCTGAAGTATAGCATAAGGGTCAGTGTAACATAGATATATCAACATAGATGTATCATAATACTCTGTTTAACAGTGAGTGAAATAAAGCCACCTTGTGGCCAGTCATCAATGTGTGTTCTTACCTCTCCTGGTCGGATCTTGATGTAGAAGTTGTTTCTTTTGTACGAAATCTTCAGGATCTTTGGCCACGAGAACCTGTTGATCCTCAGTCTATCTCTGTAGACCAGCAGACCACTATTGCACACACCCAGCATAATGGCCACACCCTCTGAGTCCTGCACAAATACACAAAAACACCCAAACTAACACAGAACTCTCCAGTCATGTTTATCATTGTAGATGGCTCCTAAAACCAAGAAAGGGTTTTAAAATATTTTCGGGCACTTAAATTGGGATTGAAATAACACTTTTGGGAGAAATGAATCGTGCTTATTTGGGAAGCTATTTGAAGCAGTAGCTAAAACATCTTTCTAAGTCAATTCCAGCAGTCTGTATTACATGAAGATGCAGCATCACCAGTTTGATTAAAAAAAAAAAAAACAAAGCTTAGAAAATTTGCTTATTTGGTTTTTTCAATGTTTTTAGAGGTTCTTATGAAGCCGCTGTTATTTTCCTTTTCGGTGCAGGTCTGAATCTGAGTTGAGCTGTTGAAATCTGCGGTTCTCAGTTTCTGTTGAAACTATATCGCTCAAAACTTCTTTAGACTGCAGTTCTATCTGGACACATGAGAGATTTAAACTGTGATTACAGCTCTGAGAGAATCAGAATATCAAGTGTTACATTAGACAAGCAGCCTCAGTTTTCTCAGTTGCGTCTTTTAATCAGCACTACTTGATGCTTAAAATGGGAGCATGGGGGTGGATTTAAGGCTTACTGTGAAGTCAGGAGCTGTTTATGAATAACTAACTCTACACAAAAACAGTAACATCCAGATGGAAATGTTTGGATTAACACACACATACACATTTAAAATACAACCACATATAAACACGCCTACACACAGGAAAGAGTCTTACCTCTGACTTAGCTGAAGACAGGCAAACAAAGCCGCTTCCTATCATCTACTCCATTCAGACAGACAGACAGATGACAAACAAATAAAAAAACAAACAAACCAAAAAACCGAGCAACAACAGAACAGCTGGTCTAAAGTTATACCAGTTTTATACCATTACAACACCATTGTACATAAAAACATTAAAGGGTAATGCTACCGTCCCTGCAAGCGCTAACCATCAGTGTTTAGCTTACTGTCATTCAGTGCAAGCAAGTTTCTTCATCTTTGTGGTGCTCTTTGTTTAAATGAAGCTGCTCACTGATCACATGTACATGCGCCACTTATAGCATGTTTCCATCAAACAGGATATCTTAGACAGGTGCACCTATCTCCTACGGAGCATAATAACACCACGGCAGCAAAGATTTAAGTAATGACTTCAATGATATTTAACAACTGGAAAAATACAACAGCGCGGGAGTGACGACTTTGTCTCTTACAGCCCGCAAAATTCTGATTTTGTGAAGCACGTCATTTCATTTTACACGTTATAAATTTACAAAAGAGAATTCACAGACGTTGCAGCCTTGCTGGAGAAAAAAGTGGTTCTCTCTGTTTGTCAAATGGTTAATAACTGAATACAGCAAAAAGGTAAAATGAATTATCAGCATGTGCATGGACTTCTGTGCAAATTCACATCCAGTCTGCAACACGATTTTATTAACAACCAGTCACACAATTTCTTACTTAACTTACCAAACAACGTACTAAGCCTAAAGGCCCTTCCACAATTCAATTCAATTCAATTTTATTTATATAGCGCCAAATCACAACAAGAGTCGCCTCAAGTAGAGTTACTGGGAGAGTTTTCTTAAGTTTTTTTTAGAAATGTATAGACTAAAACTCTCTGAGAAGATGTTTGTGTACACAGATACATTTGAGCCATAGACCTTGGCCAGTATGTCCAGTCATTTTGCAGTTTTTTGCCTCATCTTCATATTTGAATCCACTAATTCTCCACCCTCAGCTTCAGAAGTGTGCTCTTGTTCAGATGCTCTGCCTTTACTTCTATGCAATATTAGGCAGTGTCAGTGTTTAGCAGTCATTGGCTACTAAATTTTTATTTATTTTCCTATAAGTGTTTGCAACATATGAGATCCTTGCTATCGTTCTCCATTATATCAAAGAAACATGTAAAAAATAAAATAAAATAATGTAAATGGTAAAGTGGTAAAGTCAAGGGGAAAAAAGGCCTGTTGTTCTTGCATCAAGATTGGCTGGACACCCATTGAGTGGAATAGGTCCCAGCCCCTCTGCAATCCTGAAATAGATAAGCAACTATGAAAATGGATTGATGTATGAATGACTCAGGAGAACTAAGTAAGTCGAGATGGATTCAATCATCCAAGATAAGTGCACATGCTCGTGTCTTATAATAAATCCTGGAAACCATGATCAACAATTCTGTGATTGCAGGATTTGAGCTTTGCCTCAGCAAAGCACAAACTCCGTGGGAAATAGGATGAATCATGGTAAAGGTGGCATAAAAAAACAAAGGCAAAAACGAGAAAATTGGGGTGACAAAAAGTAACAATAAGATGAAAACATAGTCATTATATAATTGGAATTAATTACATTTAATGGCATTTTCCTCTATAGCACAACAAGTATAAACTGCTGAAAGAAAGGGAATGTCATAAGTTTTTTTTTTTTTTCTGGTAACATGGTGAGGATATTACAGCTCAAGCACCTGGTTTTTTTTTTGTTTTCATATGAAGTTGGCTTGTGTTTTTCCTTTACACATACAAAGTGATGAAAAATCTGCACAGGCCGACAGTTGTTCTGCCTGGAGCAAGGCCTGTTGTCCCAAAGGAGCTATGGAGGAGACAAAAGCTGGAGCTAAATGGAGAGCTAAGAGGAGCATATGTCATCATGGGGATTGTACACTCACATTTCCTGCACTGTGGTGTGACCATTTTTTTTTTAACAGAGAGTTAATCTGAAGAAATGTGGAGGGATGGCACTAGCAGATAAACGTGGTATAATTCCAGACAAGTGCGGCAAAGTGATTACTCTGTGGCCTGAATATTGAACTGCTAGCTGTAGGATGCAGCCATATTACTTGCTGTGGGAATTTTCTCCTGTCATTGCTCTGGCTGTTTGAATTCAGTTTGAATCAATATACTGGTTAGATTCCTCCATCAACTGGACATAGAGGTCATCTCCAAAATCCTCCAAAACTGTAGCTGCACTAAATGGTAACACACACGCACACACACGGCAAAATGACACAAAATGCAGAGAATGACATCCATTCTTCAAAAATGTCATTCTGTGATGTGTGTTTCATACACAGTGAATCAGTGGAAAACAGCCTTGATGGAAAAACCATTACTGTCAACAAATATGCACACACATGCATACAAACACACTCACATGTAATTGACTCTTGACAGGAACTGGGCCATCCATATTGATCAGATTGTTGGGTCCAGAAACCAAAACACACTGTGTGCTTTCATATGTTCATTCAAGGACGAACACAGTCTGAGCACATTTAATAATCGTGGGGTCAGGATAAAGAAGACGAACAGTGCTTCAATCTAGTCGAATCTGACAACTGACATCAGTTAAAATTAACGGTCGAAGCCTCTGGATCCTAGCTTGGCTACCAGTAGTTAAATCTGTCATTTTCTTTCACATATACATGTTTTGTTCAGTGAAATCAATAAGTGCTTTGCACCTGACCTGGGAATCAGCTGATTCTACACTGCTTAAAACATTAAATAACCACTTTGAAAACATATCAAATCTCAATATAAAAATAAAGCATGCTGGTTGTCAGTTACTGATAAGGCCTGGGTAATGTGTTGGGAATGAAAGGATCAGCCTGCAGAGGCCTGAATTCAAAGACACCAGGAAAATCAAATTCTGTCACATAAGCTCAGGATGAACCAGCTCTCATCTGTGAAAAGCTAATACCAGCGGTGGCCCTGCCAGTTCTGGTATTCTGTGGGAAATGCCAGTCTCCATGGTACCGGGCAGTGAGGACTAGAGGACGTCGGGCCGCCCTCGTGACAGCCTCACCCTTTAAGAAAATGCTTTCTTAAGACCTGAACGAATCATGAATTGCTGTATCACTACAACATCTATTAAGAATATAATGTTGACACCTGTGTATTTATGAACTGCTGGACTCGTTCCATTTCATTTGTAAATGCTTCATAATGCATAGCTAGTCCTTGTCACACTAAATAACTGGTAGCTGCCTGAATTATCTATGACTTGCAATATTGCTAAGTATTTAAAATGCCTCAATTTTATCTGTGTGCAGGTGGAAACATGCAGGTTTGGTATAGATAACCGATCACTATTGTGATGATTTAGGGTAGAAACTAAGTTGTTGCTATTTTTTAAATAACAGGGCTTACTGTCAACAGTGTCTTTACCTTTGCATGATGGAGGTCGACTCCATACATGGAAAGTTTCTTTACATTTTCCAGGAAATGCATCTCTGCTTCAGCTGGAGTCATTCCTCTAAAAACACAGTCATACACTTAAAAAATTTTGCTGCTCTGAATATTGACACCGTTTAGAAAAAAATATGTGCGGTGAACAACCTGTAGGTTTTGTGCAGCTCTGTGATCTTCTCTTCCATTTCTTTAGTTTGATTCGGAGCAAAGCACAATTCACTGATGTAGTCTGCACCACAGTCATCTGAAATATGTAAACAGACGCACGAGCGGTCAGAGTGAGAGAGAAATGTGGACAGAGAGGTCACAGTAGTATAATAGGGCAGAGTGAGTACCGGGATCATAGTCTCCAAGCTCTGATTGGACTGTGTAGGAGCCGAGGATGGTGTGAGTTGCAAACGAACAAGGAAGACGACCAGAAACTATATCCTGTCTGAGCTGGAGACACAGGAAGTACCTGAAGGCAGAAAAAATTATCAGCGTCATCATACATGGAAACAAGTGAGACATGCACTATAAAGCTTTGATTGACAGGTGTGTGAGCCTACCTGGTGATGTCCTCAGACAGCTGTGCAGGATCAGGAGGGTAAAACTTCACATTAAAAGAGAAGTTCCAGGGAACACCTGTGAGACACACAGCGATGAGTTGTATAACACACAGGGTTAACCTGCCCAACTTGCTGTGGGACCATACTGACCTCTGACCTGCTTCTTCATCTCCTTTCCTGGATCCAACCAGTTCTGCAATGAAAAGGTCAGAGGTTAGAAAGACAGGTGGAAGACAGTAAACAGATGGACGGGTGGACAGGTACCTTGTTATTGTCAGCATCTCTGAAGGACAAAGCGAAGTAGTCTCTCTCTAGCAGGTTTATGTGTTCACAAACCTTCTCAAACAGCTGCAGACCTCGAGCTCGTTTCTAAGCACAGACAGAAATAGGTCAGTGATTTTACTGTTTGTCATTTTGGGCTCTCTCCCTCCTGATTGTTATTTCTGTTGTGATTTATATCTTTTATCGGTACTCCATCTGTCTTCACTCTTTCCTCATCTCCATGCCCCTTTACATGAACAAGCCATCTCACCTCCACGGTGCAGGTGAACATGGAGCCATCTAGCAGGGTCACTCTGGCCTGCATTGTTCTAAAGCTCAGTGGGTTTCTAGCAGGAGAGCGAGCAATCCAGCTGCTTGACGACAGGTTACTGGATGAGTCCTCTGCCAAGGAGCCCTGAGCTTGGGACACCCCACCCTTCTCACCCTAAGGAAGCAGGAAGTGATGTCACAGCAGTATTGATCTCATGATGTTTACTGATCCTTCTATCCTTTGTGTTTTTACCTGTTTCGGTGTGGAGTGGTTGGCAGCTTCAGGGAAAGACTCCGCCTCTGTGGGCTGGGCTTCACCTAGCTCTGTCGTCATGGTGAGTCACCTGCCATATATTAATAACATGGTTACCATAGAGTTTTGTGGTGTTAAAGCACGAGAAAACACTGTCTGAATGTCACATAAACGCTGGGTTCAGATATAGTAGTAATAAACATTATAATGTGGTTGAAAGGAGTAGAAAAGGACCAAATAACTGCTGGCTCAATTTTTTTTAAAAAAAGGTAAATGATAAGCTGTGTATGTGACACACTGCATTTAGCAGTATTTTCACACTTTAACAATAAAGCATCGGTCACTGCCGGTCAAAACGTCACAAGTTCAAATATTGGTGATGTAGGATAACCAGTCAGTGTTTTCACCAAAGATATTTTATTTACAGTCACAAGAGAAACAAGTAAACCTGATTCAAACACAAAGTTTGAATTTGATTGAATAATACCCGATTATTCTGTCTCATCAAACTGAACAGCCTGACCCCCATCCAGCTGTCAGGTGATGGTTTGCCATGGCAACATGAGGGAGCGGAGGGAGGGATTAAGGCTAAAATACAAGCTGATGTAATGTGGTTTGGAGTCTGACAGACAATGGCGATGATGTTGTTGTTTTTTTTATTCATTGCTTTTATCACATCCATAGAATCCATAAAATTACTGTGTTAACTGGCTTGCACAGAGTGCATGAAACTGTGTCCTAAATCAATATTCAAACTTAATAATAACTTGAACCAAACTAAACCAGAATTAGTTCAGACTGGATTGAGGTTATTACTGAACTGTTCAGGGTCAAGTTGTTCTTCAGTACGATAACAGAAATTACACACATCATGTTTCCTGTAGGTACTCTGTATTCTGCACTGGGAGCGCACAAATACACTCCAGGCACCGCTCAAGCTCCTGCCCTTTTGGCCTCTTATTTCATAAGTGCCTTTTTTTAGTTTCTATTTCAATGTTTTGATATTAAATTTGGCTCATGGAATCAGTTTCTAAACAAAATGTCTGTTTTTGCATCTTGTGAAGTCCTTGTGGATCCTCTTCACTATATCACACAAATGTAGAAAATAATATTTGAATGTAATTACATGAAAAACTAACTTTGTTCCATGGTCAAAACATTTGGCCCCCGATGATGTGCAAATACTTGGACGTTAGAAATGTTGTGATCAGTGGCAGGTGCAAGAATACATCAAAGTCCATCAGAAATGAACGGCAGCATGTATTAAAACGTGAGTATTAATTAAATACAATGATAAACATTTCTGAAGCTAGACAGAAATGCATCAGTTTGTGCAATGATGCACCAACTACTTTGGATCATTTGTGAATATTACCACACATGCATAAGGACAGTCTGAACATTGAGTGAGTATATAAAGCTAGCTCCAAGTACTCGTCATTTAATATGTTCACATATTCGCTTTCTGCTGTTTATCTGGGAAGCAGCTCCCAAATGACCAAGCTCCTCACGTTACCTCTAATCCTGAGCCCAGGCACTCTTTCAGCCCTTCTCATTATTTCGATTACTACACAGAGCTTGTTGAGAGTAAGAATGTAAATCAACGGGTAAATTGACAGTCTCACTTTTGTACCTAGCTTGCTCTTCACCACAACAAACAGATACAGAGTCTGCACCACTGCGCGTCAGTCTTCTGTCATCTGCCACTCAAATCTCCCCACACTCGTAGCCAAACTTCTCTACCCTTTTCCAACTGAGAAACCTTGCCAAAGACTTCTCCCTAATAATCACCCAAGTCACTTCTAATTTAGATGCAAATGACCCAAGTGCAAGCTGGAGGTTATTGCTTGATGAAGCCAACAAAACCACATCATTGGCAAAAAACAGAGATGAGATCCTGAGGCCACTAAACCAGACCTTTGAAAAACTCAGGACGAAATCTCATCCAACCACAGGCACTGCCACTAAGGAGTTGTTTAACTACCTCAGGGATCTTTGGGAGGCTGTGGATTAGATGATAGTGAGTCATCTACTAGTTGGAAGGTCAGTAAATTGATTTGAGTTGACTCAATTCGAGTTGTGCTAAATGACAAAGACTCATTCGGTCTAATGAAAACATGTTGGAAATCTGTCTGCATTTACAAATTACATAGCAGTTGTTTCCAAACCTTCAACAGTCTCTCTGAGAGTGAGTGCAGTCTGTCAGTCAGGCTGCAGCTGAGAGGTTGCCTCCTATCGCCTTACAATCAGAGGTGCTTGTTAGTTTTGCATTAGTTATGCAAAACATTGCCCACAACAATGACATAAGCCCAAACATGTCTGAGACCAAGAGCAGCAGGTCTCAAGGTAAAAAGGTCATGTTAGTAATGTTTTTCATACAAAGCTTTTCTGCACTTTTCTCTATACTTCATCTACATAAGAGAGCACCTTAAGGTTCAGTATTGTGCCCAAGGGTACTTTGGCATGGAGACTGAAGCAACCAGCGATCAGGGTCAGTACATGACAGCCACCCACCAAAAAAAAGGGGTTGGTCTAAAAATACTATGCAAGAACAAGGTAACATGGTGGGAAAGGTGGTTTTAAAGTAACCGTTTAAAAAGAAAATAAACCTAGATGCAACATCTCAGGTAGAAAATATTCTTCAGTTTCTGAAGAGTTAAGTTACTTTATGTATTGTTAATGTGTTAAAATAGTTATGGTACATTTTTACTTAAATTTTCCAGCACCTGGGATATTTTAGTGCTTACATTTGACCTGCGCTTTATTGCACCTGCATCCTGACAAATTTACTCATCGAGTTAGGTAGTCTGTCATCAGTGAACTTATTGGAAAAGACAGAAAATGCCCTTCTTTTTGTTTGCACTGATCCTGCTGCCTGCACTCACTGATAAGACATGTTTCAGTTTTTCTTTTTCTATATTATCAAAAATATCATTACATCAAATTTACCTGAATATCATGATAAAACTTTACAGCCATAACTAAGTAACATTAGTTAATAAATAAAATAGTTTCTGAAGCTAATGAGCAAGGCTCATTCCCCATGACACATTAGAAAAACTAAACAGTCTCGAGTATAATGATTTACTTTATAATGCATACCTGCACACCTTATCTAAATTGCAGAGTTGGGGGTGTAGCAGCTATTATATGGTGACAGCTGTCTTTAATATTGACGTTGGTCCCTGACACAAAGAGAAGAGAATTTTTTTTTAAAAGCACTTCAGTCCAACACAGTCATTAACCATGACCTCGCAAATAAATACATCATTTAGTTTACTGGGTTCATTAGAGGTCACATTTATAGCAGAGCTGTTGCACTAAATTCGAATAGTTTACACAGACCGGTGTACCTAATAAAGTGACAGATTTTCACAATATCAGCTGATTCATCGAATCTGCTGCCAGCATCCACAGACCCACAGACACAGAGCCTAAACCGGGTTTGTTTAATATATCACATTCATTCTGGATCAATTACTGGTGTAATTTCATATAAAAAGATTTTTTATATCCTACGGCGGTTTTTCCGGTGGACGAGACTGTCCCGGCGTGTTTGAGTCTTTGTGGTCCTGCAGCAGGAAACAAACACACACCCTGAGCTGCAGTGTGATGAAGTACTAATGATGCTCCTTCGCGCCGTCTCTCTTATCATCGATAACAAACTGCTCATGGCTTCAGTCACTGATCACTGAACAGTAATCGCTATTCTTTCTCCCGCTCTTAAGTAAATCATCCCGTCATCTTTACCTGTCCTGAGCAGGACGCTTGCCCTCTTCCTCCCGGTAACGGACAGCTTTTTTTCCTGATCACGTCATCTCTCACTACGACACACCGTGTCGCCGTGGCGAACCGCTGACGTCAGGACGCAAGGTGCTTTCAGATGTAATTTGTTTTTTAAATAAAGATGAAAACAGTGTTACGCTGAAGAGTACGGACCCCCAAGAGTGCCAAAATAAAATAACTAAATACACCATTAGCCCTTTATTTTCCAAGATTCATACAATCCTAATATCATCCATTTTAACCATTTTAATTTTCTATATAACCCGAAATGGTAAATAAAAGGTTAAGAAATTGGTTAAACGTGTTGTTAATTAATTAAAATTGAAAATGAATAACTAATTGATTAAAAGCATCATTTTTATTTTAAAAAGATGTAAAATTATTTCGCCTTTTAATTCTTATTGTAACGATGGTTAAGTGTTATTGTACATGTTGGTTATCTTTGCACACTGTTGTTGTTCTTTTAAGATTCATGTTTGGTTGTGCTGCAGGAAGTAGGGAGGGTGGTGAGGAGTATCTGGTCAAAGAACTGTGAGGGGCTGACTCCACAGCAGCAAGAGAGTCTATGGCAGGTACTAAAAGAGTTTAGTGACATTTTTGCCCTGAAAGAAAGTGATGTTGGCTTGACACACTTGGTAGAGCACGTCATTGAGACCGGGGATGCCCAGCCTATTAAAGTGCGCCCCCGCCGCCTGCCCCTGGCTCATCAGGAGGCTGCAGACAGAGAGTTGTGTGAAATGATGAAGGCGGGCATCATAGAGCCATCTGATAGCCCGTGGGCCTCCGCGGTGGTGATGGTGCCTAAGAAAAAAAGTCCTAGGATGCGTTTCTGTGTGGACTACAGACCACTCAACAAAGTGACGAAGAAGGACTCTTACCCCCTTCCCAGGATTGATGAGTCTCTCGACTTAGTAGCCGGGTCCTCCTGGTTCTCCACCCTGGACCTGCGGAGTGGCTACTGGCAGGTGCCACTGTCCCCGGAATCCAGACCGAAGACAGCCTTCTGCACTAACAGGGGACTATGGCAGTTCAAAGTCCTGAGCTTTGGTCTTTGCAACGCTCCTGCGACCTTCGAGAGGCTTATGGACAGTGTGCTGGCTGGCGTCCCACGGCAACGGTGTCTGGTTTACCTGGATGATCTTCTAGTGCACGGGAGCTCCTTTGATGCTGCCCTGGATGCCCTGAGACAAGTGTTGGAGAGGGTGGCGGCTGCAGGCCTGAAGCTGCATCCCGACAAGTGCCACTTCATGAGGAGGGAGGTGGAGTTTCTGGGCCACAAGCTGGGTCGTGAGGGCATCAGCACTTTGGAGGAAAAAATTCACACCATTACCGAGTGGCCCACACCAGCAGACCAGAAACAGCTCAAAAGCTTCCTAGGACTGGCGTCTTATTACAGGAGGTTTGTGAAGGGCTTTTCCTCCATAGCCGCACCACTCTTCCACCTGCTGCAGAAGGACCGTGACTTCATCTGGACCCAGGACTGTCAGCAGGCGTTCAACACCCTCCGCAAATCGCTGACAGAGTCCCCAGTCCTCGCCCCCCCTGACCCCACCCTGCCTTTTGTCCTGGACACTGACGCAAGTAATGTGGGGCTGGGAGCTGTGTTGTCGCAGGTTGGGCCGGAAGGTGAGAAGGTGGTGGCGTACTTCAGTCGGGTCCTGAACAGGAGTGAGCGGCGCTACTGTGTCACACGACGAGAGCTGCTGGCCGTGGTGGCAGGGGTGAGACACTTTAAGTACTACCTGTGCGGCACAGCATTTGTTATCAGAACTGATCATGCTGCCCTTCCGTGGCTGATGTCTTTCAGGGAGCCAGAGGGACAGGTGGCTCGCTGGCTGGAGGAGCTCCAAGCCTTCAATTTCACTGTGGAGCACAGAGCAGGGACGCACCATTCTAACGCAAACGCCCTCTCTCGCTGCCCATGTGCTGCAGCTGGCTGCCGTTACTGTGAGAAGCGAGAGGAAATAGAGCGGGAACTCACGACAATAGACGGAGCAGCACAGCTCGCCTGCAGGGCTCTTCTGGTGGTGGATGCAGCGGAGTGGAGGGCACGGCAGGAACAAGACACAGACCTGCTGCCGGTCCTGCAGTGGCTGGAGAGGGAGGAGCAACCCCTTTGGGATGAGGTCACTGGGTTTTCCATCTGTACCAGGGGGCTATGGGCCAAGTTTGCAGCTCTCAGGCTGAAGGAGGGGGTGTTGGAGCGTGCCTGGAAGGATCCTGCCACGGGGGAGGAGAGGTGGCAGGTTGTGGTGCCAAGGTCGCTGAGGTCAGCGGTGCTGGAAGCCTGCCATGGGAGCACTGGCTCCGGCCACTTTGGGGTCTCTAAGACTCTCCGCCGCCTCCGCCAGGGCTATTACTGGGGTCAACAGCGGAGGGATGTGGAGGACTTTTGCCGGAGCTGTGATGCATGTTCCTCACACAAAGGGCCACAGGACCAGTCCCGGGCTCAGCTTCAGCAGCAACCAGCAGGGGCTCCAATGGAGCGAGTAGCTGTGGACGTCATGGGCCCATTTCCTCGCACAGACAGAGGAAACCGCTATGTTCTTGTGGCCATGGACTATTTTACCAAGTGGCCGGAAGCATACGCCATCCCAGATCAGGAGGCTGAGACTGTCGCTGATGTATTAGTGGAGGGGATGTTCAGCCGCTTTGGAACAGCAGAGACCCTCCACAGTGACCAGGGGCGTAACTTTGAGTCCAAGGTATTTGCTGCCATGTGTGAACGCCTTGGGATCAAGAAGACCCGCACCACCCCACTTCACCCCCAAAGCGATAGACTGGTGGAAAGGTTTAACAGGACGCTGGCCCAGCAGCTAGCCATCCTTACCTCAGAACACCAACGGGACTGGGACTACCATCTTCCCCTTATCCTCATGGCCTACAGGTCGGCAGTGCAAGACTCCACCCAATGTACGCCTGCCCTGCTCATGTTAGGGAGAGAGCTGAGAACTCCTGCAGAGTTGGCTTTTGGGAAGCCCCCGGACGCGCCAGAAGCACCACCAGGCCGGGACTACGCAAGGAAGCTGCAGGACCGGCTGGATTCTGCACATTCCTACGCCCGGGAGCAGCTGGCGAAGGCAGGCCTGCGCCAAAAGAGGAATTATGACATCACCACTAAGGGGAGGCACTTCCGTGCTGGGGAGCTGGTGTGGGTCTACAGCCCAAAGAGAAAGAAGGGACGGTGTCCTAAACTGGATAGCAGCTGGGTGGGGCCTTGCAGCGTCCTAGAGCGAGTGGGGGAGGTTGTTTACAGGGTGCAGTTGCCTCCTAGGGGGAGGAAAGTGGCGCTGCACAGAGACCGGATGGCCCCCTACAGAGGGCAGTCCCTCCCCTCCTTTCCAGAGGGACGTGTACAGAGCGTCCATGACCCTGCTCAGAGGGGCCCCCGACCGGGGCTGCGTTCCCCTCCCTCGGACTCTTCACCCCAAAGCCCCGACGCTCCGCGCCCACCTCAGGGGCTCAGGAGGTCAAGGAGGGAACGTAGGCTACCACCCCGCCTCAGAGACTGTGTCGTTCCCTCGGGGACGAGGAACTTATTGCTGGGGGGGCAGTGTAACGATGGTTAAGTGTTATTGTACATGTTGGTTATCTTTGCACACTGTTGTTGTTCTTTTAAGATTCATGTTTGGTTGTGCTGCAGGAAGTAGGGAGGGTGGTGTGGAGGAAGGGGAGGGGGGACCTGGGTTCTGTGTTGTGTGGGTGCCAGGCTGAAGAGAGGTGTAGCACGAGGGCGCTCTCCCCTGAGTTAGCAACCCGCTTGCTTATGTGGCGAATAAACGGACAAACTGAGACCCCAACCGTCTGGTTCTTGTGAATGTTACATTATATATGGTCCCCGTGCTGCAGCGCTTCTTGGATTTATTTTTATCTGACAACCTCACCCATCGCTCTGCAGTTGCTCTTCCTTGGGTGTTTCTCAATACCAGCTACAAAGAGTTTGTACTCGCTACTTCCTGCTTGGAAAGTGCACTCAGGAGTGCAGACATCTGATTATAGGGGGACTGTGAGACAGTAGTATACTAGAGGACATCAGCTCAGCTTTACTATGTGCTTTACTAGTTATTTAAAGTTTTCCAAAGCCCCACAAAGCCAAGCTGGCAGCACCCACCAGCCCCCAGTCATTCCCCGGTTGCACCGCTGCCAACACCCAGCACCACATCCGCCCCACCTAGAACCAAGAGACGACACAACAGATGCAAATATGGAGCCCCCGCATAGCTGCCACAGCACCTACCCAACCACAGCAAGCTAACCCTCATGGAGACACCAGGAGGCACACCAGGCCAGCCCCCACCCCCAACACCCACAGAGGTCCAACCCCCAGAAGGACTGGGAAGCGAACAGCAAGAGTAAAAGAGTTAGAGACGCAGGGGGCCGACGGCACAGTTCCACCTGATTGTGTGGAGGGATTGGTGAGTTGCATTATCATGGCAGTTGGGGTAGAGGAGAGCAGGCAGTCAATACACATTATTGCCAGTCAGACAGTCAGATGGTAGGGTCTGTGCTGCAGTGACAGTTCAAATAATTTCATGATGGACTGAAGCACAGGAAGCATGAAACAATTCAAATAGCGTAACAATCAAATATGCCTTAAAATAAGTTGATCGTTGAATAAGTTAATGCTAAACTTAAAAATTGTGTTTTTAATAAAATGTTATTTATTTATTTCTACTGTAATTGCAATTAACACAACAACACATTTAATTAACTATTTGATTATGCTTTTGTATGTTGCATTTAAACAGGAGGAGTTATATAAAATGTATAATTAATAACCTATGTGATGAATGATTTAACAACGCCATGTGTTCTGTGCATAGACTGTAAATAAAAGACTCTGTAAAATTCAGTCCCTGAAACCTGCATTCTTTCCCGTCTCATCGCAAAATGTATGGTTGTATAGAACTTGATGAGAAAACAATGCAAATGCTGGTCTATTTATTACTATTGATTTTTAAAATAAACATTTTATTTATACAAAGCTTGGCTCTGCAAGATGTTTGCATGAATTCAAATGTGCATGTACTACTCTATATCTGTCCAAATCTTAATTCAATAAAATCTGAATATGTAAAATAATCTATAAATTAAAACGAGATAATAGGTTAGAATAGTTTTTAAAAAATAAATAATACTCATGCGTGTAACAGCCAGGTCTGTCTGCACAGCTGCCATGGTGTGTGTGTGTGTGTGTTTACTTACCAATACAGTTAAAACAGGAGGTGATCCATCCAGAAAAAAGAAAAGGAAAAAAAAATTATATTATTGAGTATTTATCAGTGAAACATCATATCATAGTTACGTGCAAACTTTAAAGTAAATTCAGAAAAAAACAAATGTAATGTGTCGCAAAACCATTCCTCTGAAACCACACTGCTGAATTCCAAGACAGAATAAAAACGCATAAATAATACGCTGCTTCAGTTCAGCACCATCCTGAAATGTGTTCCCATAACAATATGTAAATGAGACAATTTGATATATGGTAAAAAAAAAATCACTAGTTACTCAGTTATGCATCAAAGAGGTGTGTAAAAACCTTGTCATGACACGATTTAACATAATTGTCCAAAACACAGTGAGAAAGTTATGAATATAATCAACTAGGGTAGACTAATATATTCATGTATTTACATAGTCACCTACCCATTATAATGGCAATCAGTCATTCGTCCCACCAGAACACACAAATCTCATTTCATATTATGAGTACAGCTACAAAGATGAACTGTACAGATCTAAATGTCATGAACGTCTGTTGAGTCAATGCACTGATTCAACAGCAGAATGTTTCCTGGTTGAGCTGCTGTTGGGGACAGGAGAATTACTATCAATATGAAATTCTCCTACATATGTCAATGCAAACATTTTTCAGTCTCATTACATTTTTCATTCTTCGTACAAGAGAATGGTTTACTCAACCTTCCCTCGTACTGCTCTATCTTACCTGTGCTTACAGTCTCTCTTCTGAATCATGCTCAACTCTTGCTGAACACTTCAATGTTTCTGTCATTCCTTGAAAGTCTCCTAAACGATTCTGCTCATACTAATCCAGTTTGTTTAGCTCCTCAATGACACTGGATACTTCGTTTAGCCAAACTGGATTCCGTCTTCCTAGGTGACCATCTGCTTTTTGGTTTGATTCCTGGCTGCTCTAGTCTACATGGCAAATATCCTTGGGCAAGATACTAACCCCAAGTTGCTCACTGACACATCCATCAGAGTGTGAATGTTAGATAGAGAGCACTTAAGCATGAAAAAAGGTGCTGGTGTGAACGTGTGAATGGGGCATGTTGCATAAAGCACTTTGAGTGCTCAGGAAGAGTAGAAAAGCACTATATAAGAGCCAATCCGTTTACACCTTGGACTAACACAGCAGATGGTTAGAAAGAACATAAGTGGTGCCTTTCAACAACCACTGTCTGCCATCTACAATGCAGTCTTGAGATCTCTTACCAGACACCTCAACTCCCCTTTGGACTTTGTCAGGTGAAATTCAGTAGGTGACAGGTGACGGGCTGGGTAAGGTCTCATAGCAGTTTCACCCAAAACCTCAGGTTGTAATGGCCCACAACCTTTTTTAAATACCTGGAACTTTCTGCCTTTTGGATGAGAGAAACAAGTTATAAAAACCTTAAAGAAGTCCAGCTGTCTTTGTCCAGCTCTTAAGACTATCACCCTCCCTTAGTTATGCTGCAATAGGTGTGGGTTCCTGGAGGATTCCCATGATGCATTGAGTGTTTCTTCTTCAATCACCTGTCTCACTCACTATGTGTTAATAGACCTCTCTGCATTGAATCATGCCTGTTATGATTGTGATTTGGCCCTGTATAAATAAAATTGAATTGAACTGAATTGAATCATGATCTGGATGACTGAGAACTTCAACAGAAATATGTGAATTCATAAACTGTTTTGGAAAAAAGATTGGAAGTACAGCAGGTGAAAATTTCAAATAGGAGAGTCTGTAATTGACGTATTCATTTACTCCTAGCAAATTTTTGTCCTAGAAACACCAAACAGGATTTTTATTATCAGAAGTTTTGAGGGTTCTGCTCATTGTGTTAGCTGTTCCTAGACAGAGACCATGGATGTTGAGCCACTCTCCTAGTTTTGTATCAACGAGGAGATTTCCATGGAGTTACTAACCCAAAACCTGGCATATCTCTGCATGGTGTGTCCTTAAAGCTTTGAGGAAACTAAAAATGGAAAATGATTCCCTTGGGAAAAGGCTGAAGTTTGCCAAATTTCACTAGAACTGGATTGAAAATCATAACTGTGCTCATTGCTGTTGTAAGAGTATGTGACCTGCTGAAATTGTGTCTACTGTAACCCAAAGTTGAGGCTCTGTCATGGTTTGAAGATGCACTTAACTCTCTGAGGTCTAAGCCATCGTTGGTAGTAACCGTTACGCTACAGAACCCCCTCGTACCAGCACATCACCCCTGTTCTTCAGGAACTTCACTGGCTCCCTGTGAAATTCCGGATAATTTTCAAACTTCTTCTGCTCACCTTCAAGGCCCTTCATAACCTCGCTCCTTCTTACCTTTCTGACCTGTTAACCACCACTTGTTCTGCCCGTTCACTTCGTTCTTCTTCTTCTGTCCAGCTTACTGTACCTTCCTTCCGCCTCACCACCATGGGAAGCAGAGCTTTCAGCTGCTCTGCTCCCAGGTTGTGGAATTCTCTGCCCCCTGAAATAAGAAATATTGGTTCTCTCCCCCAGTTTAAATCCCAACTCAAAACTCATCTGTTCAAATCTGCATATTCACTGTGAATCCACTGTTTGTTCATTTTATCTTGTGCTTTATTTTATTGTTCTTATTCTGCCATTGTTTTACTAAGTGTTTTATCCTATTGTAAAGTGTCCTTGGGTGACTTGAAAGGCGCTCATAAATAAAATTTATTATTATTATTATTATTACACTAACCCTGTATCTTGGAGAAAAGCACCTGCTCACCTGACTACCACAGGACTCAGAGCCTCTAGTTGTTCTGCCCTGAGACTTTGGAAAGCACTTCCACCACATCTCCGAACTACAAACTCTCTCTACCTTTAATTCAATACTTAAAACCCATCTATTCAGAATTGCCTTCCCTTCATCATGACTTTGGTCTATTTTTTACCATGATTAGCTTTTGTAGTTGGTTTTTATTTTGTTGTACTAATGTGAGGTGACCTTGAGCCTCTTTAAAAGTGCCTATGAATAAAATTTATTATTATTATTAATAATAATAATAAAAGCAAAACAGACATTTTTTTCTGTGATTGTCAAGACTTAGGAGAACAATGAAAAAAACATCTACAATTCTGACTGTCTGTGGTTAACGTAAGGTAAGTAAGTCAGTGCTTAAAGAAATAAATATGGCTAAACATTATCACCAAAATGTCAGCTTAAGGCTGACACACACACACACACACACACACACACACACACACACACACACACACACACACACACACACACACACACACACACACACACACACCTTTAAAATGTCCTATTTTTGTCTTTTTTGTTACACTGCATTTAAAAAACAGGAGGCATTATAGAGCAAATTATAGAGCAAGCTGTGGAATATTTAATCATTTTGCTGAACGCATACTCTTGATATCACAGATGATAGTGGCAAAGAAAAACAGATCACTCATGAAACAGATGACTTCTATGCTTTTGTGGGTTGTATCATACAGTAAATAAGAACAACATGTGTTTTACCTGTGCAGGTAAGTCCTGTTAATGAAGCTGGTGAAGATAAAATTCCTTTAAATGGTTTTTGTAGATTGTTTTCTTCTTTCTCTTGCTCTTTAGAACTGTCTGTTGTTTGGATGGATTATTGGTTTTTACTCTGATACATCAGGCCACGCCCACACAGATTAACCCCCCCTCCCCCTCCTTACAGCTGTCAACCTCAGAATGGGGGGGAAAGGCTTACAGCTGTTTTGGATTTACCCATCGTGATGGGCTCCTGTGAGATTGGGGATTTGTTGTGTGTGTGGAATGCATCCTGGGAATAGTAGTTTCCCAGGATAACTGACTTTTTAAAATCACAGAAAAGGTTATTTTCGAACACTGCACAAGAGCTTTTGTCTGTCAAGGGTTATGAAAAGTGTAACAGCATGTACTGTGCAAGCAAACAGAAAGCAAACCAAAGCCAGCAGAAATGCCCCTCAGAGTAGTTTCTTTTATTATGAAGGTGTACTACAAAGCAGGATATTCAGGTAACTTCAGGTTAACTCTGGGTTTTCTGTACTACAAATGTTGATTCATTTCTTGCCTTATCACCATGGTAACTTGTACTACAAACCTAACCTGCTCTGGGAGAGGTCAGGTAAAAGCACACTTATACAGTACTTTTAAATTAATGCTTATCTTCAGACACACACACACACACACACACACGGTTCACTGTTTTTTCTGGAGGTAACTACTAATGGCTACCTAGAACTCAGTCTGTATGGTACACTTTTAACTTCCTTTCTAAAATAAGCCTTTATGCTGACAGTACAGTTACCAATCAGGTGCTGCCGATACCAGCCTTTTCCTTGCCTGGCAGGAGGAAAACAGGAAGACCACGGTTAAACTTTACGGATGTAGTGAAGCAGCACATGCAGAAGGTTAATGTGATGGAAGAAGGTGCAAGTGATAAGGTGAAATAGAGGCAGTTAGACAGAGGCAACTGAAAGTGAACATTTCAAAGCTCTTTTCTGCACTTATTAACAACAGAGGGCAGAAGCGAGGGGGGAGACAGGACAAAAGACCTCCTGTTGAAGAGAGCCAGAGATTAATAACTGGTAATGATTTAATGCAGACAGTAGATTATTAGTAGTAAATTCATACATATTCATAAATTCAGCTGAAGTATATTATTAAAGCTGCAAGCAGCAGTGACAGTGAGAGTCCTTGCACACTCGCACATGTTCAAGCAAGCTGTGGCATGCTGTAAGTGAGGAATGCCATGTGCTCAAGCGGATGTTTTCAGCCCAGGATGCTAATTGGGTGTTCTGTAAATCAGCTGCATAACAACTCCTATCCCCATTAGGTGGCAATGAAGAATACTGGGTACCTATATGTCACGGTGTTAAATATTATTAATGGGCCCACCAAGGAAAATATGATTTTCATAGAATAATAATTGTCACCTACTGCATATTCCCTGTTACCACTAGGTGGCGCCGTAAGTGTTGGGTTTATATGGCTCCAAGAGACTTGTTTGCATGTCTCATAACATTACATGACACCGCACAATATGAGACTGTGTGTCTCATATTGTGCGGTGTCAGAGCTGCTTCTGTAGAACATTTATAGATGGTGCTACAGAGCCAGTTTGCAACACTAATAAATAAGTCCCGTAAAAATTTAAAGCCTATTCACCTTGAAGGTGTGTGCCAAGTCTCATGGTTTTTAAAGCTTTCCAAGCCCCTGAAAAGTACGTTTCTGTTTCACAGTGTGCTGTTGGGTGAAAACTCATAATTTTCACAGCATCAGCAAGGTCTGAGGTGTATTCAGACTGCTTTTGAGGTGGATGCAGTTAACATGGGTGAAGAACTCTAAAACATTTTGGAAAACATAATTTAATCGTACAAACTGTTTCCCAAATTGTCTTTTCCATTGCTGCTGTTCAGCAATCCAGTCGTCCAACTTCAAGGACAAACCTGTTTGACGCGTAGGGGTGGCTGTAGCGCTGGAGGTAGAGCAGGTCACCTACTGATCAGAAGGTTGGTGGTTTGATCCCTGGTTTCTCCAGTCTGCATATCAAGTGTCTTTGACATGCAGACATCCAAGTTGGTCTCCAATGCATCCATTGGTGAATGTAGTTAACGAAAGCTCTAAGTATAGAGCAAGTGCTTGTCAGAATGAGTGTGTTTGGGTGAATGTGGCATGTTGTATAGAGTGCTTTGAGTACTCTGGGAGAGTAGATCAGTCCATTTACACTTGAAATGTTAATTTGGACCCAGATTTTAAATCAGATCAACTGTGTAATCTTGTTGTTTTTCATCTGTTTATCAGAGTCTGAGTTGTTGCTGTTGTCAGTTTGAATATTGAAATCACCTGAAATAATACCATCAAATTTTATTGCAATTTTGGAAAGAAATTCAACCATTTCCTCCAGGGAAGAAATGTCTCAGCTCCTGGGAATGATATATACAGCAGGAGAATTCATTGCCAACCTTGGTGATGAATTGTTGTTTTTTTTAAGGCTTAAGACATAAGGGCCTGAATGACGTTGAATTTTAAATCCTTCTTCTCACATACAAAGGTCTCAGTGATTATTCCAATGAAGATATAATAGAAGCATTTTATCCCAATAGAGCATTCTCAAAATGCAGTAATTGTGATACCTAGAGTTTCTAAAAGTAGACTGGAGGAAGATCTTCACTTATCTTGTGATAACCATTTGGGCGCTCGTGGCTCAAGAGTTGGGAGTTTTCCTTGTAATTGGAAGGTTGCTGGTTCGAGCCCCGGCTTGGACAGTCTCGGTCGTTGTGTCCTTAGGCAAGACACTTCACCCGTTGCCTACTGGTGGTGGTCAGAGGGCCCGGTGGCGCCAGTGTCCGGCAGCCTCCCGTCTGTCAGTGCGCCCCAGGGTGGCTGTGGCTACAATGTAGCTGCCATCACCAGTGTGTGAATGTGTGCGTGGATGACTGGATGTGTAAAGCGCTTTGGGGTCCTTAGGGACTAGTAAAGCGCTATATAAATACAGGCCATTTATCAGGCCCCTCTCTTGTGGAACCAGTTCCCAGTTCTAGGCTGGGAGACTGACACTCTTGATTTTCATGCTTAAGTTTCCTTGTGATAAAGCTTATTGTTAGGGCTGATCCGTGAATGATCCATTTTTTAAGCTTGTTAAGCTATTATATGCTCAGGTTTCTCAGCCTTATTTCATGCAATGAGCAAACATTTTAACTTCACTTCTTTTTTTTCTCTACATTTGAATTTGCGTACCATTCATTTTCTTCATCAGTGTTCCATAGTTTGCATTTTGTCCTTGTTTTCTCTTTGCTCTTCTTTTTTTCACTCCTGTGTATGCCCAGGACAGAAAAAATATTCAGCTTATTTTACATTATTTTACCCAGTATCATGGCAAAACATTGACATGCCGCTCCATTGGGTCCGTTTATATACATGCAGAAGTTGCAGTAAATTGCATTACCAGCAGAGGGGGATATTTTATTTCATGAACATGAAAATAATCAGGAAAGTGTTTAAACAGACATTATCTGCAGATTTACATGTAAATACATATTAGCCACTTAGCTTAACTGTTTCTGGCGATTAAGGACACTTTCTTGCTCACTAGCAACTTCTCGCTTTTAAATATATTATCTCCCCTTGCTGGTACTACAACTTCTACATGCATATCCATTTCACACTTTGCCTCTCCAAACCATGAAAGGAACAAGTTGGACTGACGTGTGTAATCTATGCTTTGCTGTGATATTGGGTTTTGTAGCCAGGGTGTACCTCAAACATACGTTACGTACATCCAACATTGAGCTATACATGTTAGCTCAATGTTAGCCTTAAGCATTGAGGCTTATCTTCTGCCAGATAGATGTTTATCTATTGCTCACCATTAGCCGTCTATTCCACTTCACATTGTGGAGAAATTGGCTGCAGTTGAGGTGGATGTGCAGAAGGGAGACCTTGCATCTAGTCCTCTGTAAATAGAAATTAACTATACTAGAGCTAAATGGCTAAAAAATATGCTTCATATCCAGAACAATATCTTAGTTTTTACAGTTATTTGTCCTTAACAACAAAAATATCCAAACAGAGAAATGAAACAACTTTAGTTGTTTTATTTTGAACTGGCAAACACCAACATGTTGACAGACCAGAGCTGGAAAATCTGGGGCTCGTTGTCTTTGGTTCTACCTGCTGAACAACACGTGACTGGTAATCCCAAGTTTAAAAGAATTAGCAATAAATACATTTAGAATAAGACAAAGATGAAAAAAGGTTTAACATAATGTGCTTTATTTTCAGTGATATTGTGCTTAGATTAAACTTAGGTTAAGCAGGTTAGATTTTCAGTGGAAGACTCCATGAAGCTACAACTTTGTAGTTTAGGATCAGTCAAATCTAAGAAGTCATGCTTCGTCTCGGCAAGTCAACAACAACTGGAAAAAGTGAGTACATTTCTTTTTAGGTTAACATGTACACTTGATAGAAAGTAATGAACCCAGCTTACAGGTATTCCAGGGTACAAATGATAAACTAATAGAAATAATTAAAGACATTGGGCATCCTCCCAACAATTTAAATTAAGGTTTTGTAGTGAGATTGCTTAATGCTGACTTATCCTGATTCATTTTGATATGCAGTCAAAACTAACTCACAGCAAAGGTCGTAGAAACAAAATGGGAAATCCTCACTACAGTGAGTAACTTATATGAACAACAGGTATGTGTTACCTGTACATTTTATTTTTTACTTCAAGCAATTTTCCATAATACTGACAAAAACTGAAGCTATTTTACAGAAGTGCACTGCATTCACAAAAATAAAAATAATACAGGTCTTCTGGAAATAACATCGAACCTCATACACAAAACACTTACATTCAGCTTGACTTCAGATTCCTCAGGATATCATTACCTGGGCATCCATAATAATAACCAGCATGAAAAGGCTGAGGCACAAAACACTTTGGTGGATACAGTGCTCTTCTGTAGTTATGTGGTCATGTACTAATGCAGAAGACTAAAGTGATGGATGAGTCTGCACTTTTTCATTTGGAACCCAGAATACCGTACATTGAAAGTCATTCCACACATTTTCCAGATGATGGCTAATATCCCCTTATTTGAGAGCTACCACATTAACACAGAAACATTTTGTTGCACATTCTCTGCCGGCAAAAGGTTCCATACAAACTTTTCCAGTGAGAGTTTAGAGAGCTGATCAACACAGCTAAACAGCAGGTTCTTGAATATTGTGCTGTTGCTTCTCTGGAAGACTCCTTATTGCTAATTCAGAAACCAACAGAGCCACATTCGCACACCATTTCGACGTCTTCACACAGTCAGTGTTTACACAGTCTTTGAATGTGGCCCTAATGTTTCTCGGTCATATACTGAGTTGTGCTGTCAGTCTCTGAGTCAAGTCCTGATTGGTCTTTCTTCTGCGTCAGACCAGAATATTTCTGTGAGATCATCCTCAACTTCTCCTTGTTAGAGTACTTTCTTTGTGATTTCACTTCCTCTGACATTTGATGCCTACCCTGTGATATCACTTTGTGTGATGATGGGGAACATGAATCGTTGTCTCTGTGTTTTAATTTGCTATAACCTGTGATGTTGATGCTGGTCGACAGGCTGTGCCTCCTGCAGGGCGGCAGTGGTGTGGATGAAAATGAGGAGAGGGACAGGTGGGAGGGGGTGAGGGAGGAAGAGGAGAGGAGGAGCAGGGCCTGGGAGCCTCCCGGTGCTTCCTTGTAGAGGCCGGAGGAGCTGCAAGAAGCTGTTAATGAATCCTGAAGGGGTCTATTTAGGGAGGGACTAGAGTAGCGCTGAGGAGGTGGGGGGCATCCATAACCCTCCTCCCCTGGTTTGTCGTCTCCTATGTCCCTCCTCTGCTGTTCCTCTTCTCCTTTGTCCCCTCTCCAGCCCTGGTTGGTCCTGGCTCGAGCCGAGTGCCTTCTCTGCAGCGCAGGGGGTTTTGGGCGGCGCAGAGGTAAGGTGAAAGAGCTTAGCATATTCTTTGTGGTCCAGCAGGTGGAGGGGTGGGTGGGGCTAAAACTTTGGGGGAGGGAAAGTCTCTGCGAGGAAGAGGGAGGAGGAGCATCTGTTTGTTCCTGGTATATACTGAAGACTGCGTGTCCTCCTCCATCATTGCCCCAACCTTCCCCTGCTCCTTTACTGCTGCCAGGTTGCATGGTTAACAGCCCACCTCCCACCCCACTGTCTCCCACACCTTCTCCTCCCCCCTTTCTGTTTATCAGGGAGTCAGGGTATGCCCTGGGTTTGGCTTCCAGGCTCTTTGATTGGATATAGTTAACAATGCTGTTGGGGGGATTGGCTGAGCAGCAGGAGGAAGTGTTGGGTTTCCGGAGGCTGTGGAGGTCAATAACAGTGGAATAAATGTCCCTCAGGTTTATGACTTTTGTCTTCTTGTCACGGTTTTCATGCAGAACAGCATTGGCACAGATGAAGAGGAAAATGCCAATCCCCATGATGAGTGGGCCAAAGACCTTCAGTCTATCAGAGTACAAATACCTGAAGAGACAATCAGAAAACAGACCAATCCTTAGGAGAGCTACTTAAAAACACCCTGAAGTACTTTTAGGACCATGCTGAGTTTTAGAAATTCCAAATAGACTGCCAAAGCTCACTAGTATCAACTTTAATCTCCACCAGCACAGTCAAGAAGCATTCATACAAGAAGAAATTAGCTATTGATCTAACAAAATGAAATGTTTATGATGAATGAAATAGCCATTGGTGGCATGTGTGCAGTACTGATTACAGTATTGAGCAGGGATGAAAAACCTATCGAGGATGTTAAAGAAATGCATGAACATAACAGCAGACTATACACTATGTGGACATCTGCAGAAAACCCATTCCTTGAAGCTTATAGCACAGTTTTTGTGCTGAGGCAACCTTTATATTGGGGTATATTGGGGCGATCGTGGCTCAAGAGTTGGGAGTTTGCCTTGTAATCGGAAGGTTGCCGGTTCGAGCCCCGGCTTGGACAGTCTCGGTCGTTGTGTCCTTGGGCAAGACACTTCACCCGTTGCCTACTGGTGGTGGTCAGAGGGCCCGGTGGCGCCAGTGTCCGGCAGCCTCGCCTCTGTCAGTGCGCCCCAGGGTGGCTGTGGCTACAATGTAGCTGCCATCACCTGTGTGTGAATGAATGGGTGGATGACTGGATGTGTAAAGTGCTTTGGGGTCCTTAGGGACTAGTAAAGCGCTATACAAATACAGGCCATTTACCATTTATGAACTATGCCCCTTGGCACTTGCATTACGTAACTTCATGTGGACTGCCGCTGGGTGCTTGTGGTTCCTGAGCACTTCCACTTTGCAATAATGCCATTGATTGTGGAATATGTTGGAGGAAGGTATTGAAGGAATTTCCCCAACTGGCCTGTTGGAAATGTTTCATCTTCTTACAATACTATGCTTGAATCCAGTGAATTTCAGAAACAATGTCCCCTTTTTTCACAAAGAAGATTGCTGGGTGCTTGATTTTCAATACTTGTGGCATTGGGACTGACAACACCTGAATTTAAAGGTTTGGGGCCACATCTTCTCCATATGCAACCACAATCTGCAAAGCAGTCGTGAGGCAGTGAATTGTTCCATATTTACACAGGGCTTTAGAGTAGGAACTAAACTTCTTTCAAAGCAATTTCAATTTCCTACTAATTTCTAACTGATTGCAGTGACATGGTATGAATGTTACCCTGCTATCTCATCCACAATATGAAGAGATATTTCCCCTGCAAGTCCAGAACTTCCCAAAGGGCCTTTACAGCTGTTCTGGCAGCCTCGGCTAAAGCAGACAGGCTAGTTTGTTTACCTGTCCAGAAAGTCCTGTAGAAAACCTTGTGAAAGATGTCTGGTCGTCCCATTTATGGTTTCTGTCTGGTTAAAACCATCATCGCTTCCTCCATTATCCTGCACGTCATCTGATTGCAGTACACCTTCTCTCATTTCTCGCTGGAAACAGTCAGACAGATGTTCAACTTGACTTAAGATAAGAAACACTTCATGACAAAATGTGAAAAATGACTGCATTACAACAGTCAAAATATGAAAACCACCTTTGCCCAGTAAAATACACACAGTGTCAGTGGTGTAGTGTCTCACTTGGGCATCAGCAGGTGCAGTTGTTGGGGTGTCTGAGGAGACAGAAGCCATGGCGGTGCCCTCCTGTGGCTGAGAGCTGAAGAACAATCCATCACGAGGCCAATAGCCCAGAGCTGCCATGACCACACCCACAACCAGAACCAGAATGCCAAGTGCAGCCACGAGACCCGAGACTGAACACAACTTCAGCTTCCCCTTTACCACCACTACCTCACTCCTCCTAGGGTTTGGGAGGCGGGGACATTGGTTAATTGCGTCATCGTATCACTAACCCCCAGGTGTGTCGAAAAACACACGCAGCCAGGTTACATCACCTCTGAATGCGTGTCTGTTTGTGAGTGTGCATTACCTCTTCTTCTTCTTCTTCTTCTGTGCGTGTGGTTTATGTGGTCTGGATAGCGAGTCCTGTCGGCGTGCGTTGATTCTCAGCAATCCACCTGTTGCGATCATCACCACCCACCAATCAGATGGTGGCCCAGCAGGTTAAGCCCCGCTGACCTCTATCTCAGCTGGACTGTGTCACACCAAGTTCTTGTCAGAGAGACACAGAGTGTCAGATAAAGAGATGTGTTATGATATCACACGCTGCCTGTGTTGTTTGGAGGGACAGACATAAACTAGTTTGATATCAGTTCTGTTCATCTGTGCACAATCGATACTGAAACTCAGCAAACAGTACAAAGTTTGGTATTCTTAAGTGAGTTTTCACCACTAATATTCTCATAGTGACAGACACGTGATGGATATTAAACCCATTTGCCTGTTCAATTTTTTATTTAAGAGTGCAGGAACTACACCTCCCAGCATGCACTACTGCTCCATAGCAGAACCTTTACACCGTGTGATTGACTCTCCTAATTCTGACTCCTACACCCAGCCATACTAATACTGAAGGCAAATACTGGCTGGTACATGTTACTGTCTAATAATGACTGATACAGATCAGTATGAATGATACCTACTGATGAGTGCTATCAAATCAGTACTGTTCAACACCAATCAGTAACAAATCAAAACAATTTGTTCTTAATAAATGAATCTATTGTTGAAGGTAAAAATCATGAACACTGTTCTTTGTAATCACTACTACTGTGACATATGATCACTACTGCAGCAAATCAGTCACCACTTCAAAAATACAAATCAATAATCAATCAGCAAATATAACACTGATACATATGATTTAATATTCTGACTGATCTGATCACACTGCTCAAGCCTTAATGAATCACTGCTTGTTACTAATCAATAACAAAACACACATATACACAAAAGGAGAACTCACACACAGCATAGCCCTACAGTATTGATCACTGGTGTTGAATATCAATTGAGCACTACCTGTCAGTACTGATCAGGGTTGGTTAGTTCACATAAATCAGTCATGAGAGCAAAACCGACACAGATAAGTACTGATCAGAAACACTGTGCAAACACTTAGATACACGTAAAATAAAGCGTAAGGTGTGTTTGTTCTCACAGACACCGCTGCTGTCGGTTCTGTTCTCCTGCGCTTCGTGCTGCTGCAGTCTCTAAATCTCTCCTTGTCTCATCGCCTCCTGCTATCGTCTCTCCGGCTCTTTTCTCTCTCTCCCTCTGCTCCGCCCTCTCTCTGTTTCTGCAGTGATGCTAAGAGTCGTTGAATCTCCTCCCCCAAAGAACGAAAGGCACAGTGAGAGTGAGCGATAGAGCACCAGAGGAACGAGTGTCTCTCGCTCACTCTCTCTCCTGCTGCTGTAATTCAGTCCATAAGTCTTTCATGGCATGAAACCTGATTAAATATCATTACAGCCAATTATAATTGTATAATTTTATACAGTTATTACAATAACAACATATGTTGCTGTGTCTGGATGAATGCATGTGTTTATGTACTTTAAACAAAGATTTTAGCAAATTCTATCAAATCAGTACTTAAATTATTTGTTACAATAAATGATCCTTATGTGCTGATAATATTACACTACTAGAGTCTCATTGCTTCAGCACAAACCATGGTTTGTTTTCTGTTGGGTATTTTTTCAGTTTATGGTCATTGGTTCTTGATTAGAATCTGTCTCTGCTTCAGATGTTCTCTGTCAAGAGGAAATAACTTTCTTAAATTATACTACTTTTTAAAAAAGTAAAGGAACACTTTTTTCATCAGTTTTAGCACCTTTGGTGTTTGGCATCAACAGGTGCACTAGAGGGGCAACAAGTTTTCACTAGTTTTGCATTTGGCTAAGGCCAGTGTCACTACTGGTAACATGAGGCGATATGTGGACCCTACAAAGAACAACGAGGTGGAAGTTCATCCAACTCCTCCAGGGTGGCACATCAATACGTGCCATTGCCAGAAGACTTGCTGTGTCTCCTAGCACGCCTGACGCCTTAACGCCCACTCACATCCTGGGCCATTTGACCTCAGTAAATCACATGATAGGGTGGGGCTAGGTTTCACCCGAAGCCTTGGCTGATTGTGACCTACACCCGTTTTCACACTCTCTCTCGTGTGATTAGGTAGAGGATCACTAAGGGGTCCATGACCCTCTTGGGGACACTACCATATTGCTCTTAAAACTGAAGAAGCTTCTCGGATTAGAGGTGAAACGTCTTCAAGGAAACTCAAAGAAGTCCAGATGCTTTTCTTTTCCAGATCCTTAGACTATGATGACCTGGATGACTGAGAACCTCCACAGACGCTTGTATGAGTATTTACTGATCTACTGAGAGTTTCCTAAACAGCCATCTACAAGGTTGGCAGAGAATGGTCCAAAAAATAGAAAATTTCGATGTAGCATGCTTTGATGGGACTGTCGATGTGATTTGGCACTATGTAAATAAAATGGGTTATAATGCCCGTGAGATTTGCCACACTGCTTTTCCCCACTTTTGATGAGAAGGTCAGAAATTGGTTAAAAGTAAGTCAGAGCTGCAGTCATATAATTAATGATACAATAAACCCACAGTTATTCATATTTTATCTTTTTTTTGATGGATCTTGATCTTATTAACCTCTTCTTTCTTACACTATACATTGTATTTTTCTTTAGTTATGCGTATTTATGATAGTGTGTGCAGAGAGGCACACATCACACACACTGTCTATAACACATAAAAACATTGGCTGGTCTGAAGAGTCTTGATTCCTGCTGCGATATTGGTCGGGTCAGAATTTGGCATAAATATGAAAGCATGAACCACACACTTCGGGCACACTGGGCACAGTTTAAACATCACAGCTTACTTGGGTACCGTTGCTGACCATGCCCATCCCTCCAGCTGTCAGAAGATAATGCATCATATCACAAACCTCAAATCAATTCATGATCTCCATAGTAACCAGATCTCAATCCAATAAAGCACCTTTGATATTTGGTATAATGGGAAAATTGTATCACACATGATCCTGAAGAAAGCCTAGTGTTTTCCTGTTCTTGCTGGATACAGGATTTAAGGAGCTCTACTCCTACAAAGTCAATCAGTGAAAGATGACGAAAATGCAACTTGCTGAAATATATATATATGGGTTCTTCCTTGTGCAAATGAGAGATCACAGCACACAGACCAGATCAGAAGCTTTATTGGTCTCAACAAATACTGACAAACAGCAAAGAGAAGTTAGACAAAGGCCCTAATATCAGCCCACTGTTGGAAACATGAAAATACCCGCCTGGACCTGTTACAGTGAAAACCTGAGGAAAGCTGTTGTGTAAACTAGAATTTGCAAACTCAAAGTGTGCAACAGACCACTGCAGGCCAGGATATGCTGATCTGAGTTAAGGTCTACAGCTCAGCTCCTGCTGCGCCATCACAGAGGAGAAGAGGTCAGAGAGAAGCGAGACGAACTGAAGTACAAATCTATAGATCTATGGTTACTCTAAAATAAAACTCTATACAAACACGGTAGATAACAAAACAGACTGTAACACGAGAGAATAAAATTATAAATATAGACTTTGCAATTATTCCAAAGTTAAAAAATTTCTTCTGAAAATTCAGAGTTATTGAACAGTTATTTTATTGATTGTTTACGAGACGCAGCCAATTACACATTTCCACAACCTGACAGATCCCAGCAGAGGTGGCAGGATGATGCTAAAAGTTAACAGGATTAGTAATGTAATGAGGAGAGAGCACATAGTACTGTGATCATGGTAGAAATCTGACTGATGAGGCCTGAATGAAGACAATGGTTTTGTTCATCTCAGCATGGTGTTGCATCTCATCAAGACACTGCGAAGTCAAGAAGAAGTCTAATAAAGTTCACCCCAAAATTAAATGGACATGGACCTTTGGTCTCTAGGGCTACGTGTGCACGCAGATGCAACTTACCCAGTTTTGGAGACCTATGCAAACATCTCCATGAATAATATGTTTATGTAATTTTGGGACTTTTGATGATGTATTTGATGTATTTTGTGTAATACTATTTTAGAATGTTCATTTTTCTCTTTTTTGAAATTCTAATGCCATTCTGTAATTAGGAGAGTTTTCTCATAACACTGTAATGATGTTTAAGATTTTCTAGGAATTACAGGTTTTGATTTTTACACACTCAACACAATGATGAGACTCGTGTTAATTATGGAAAGCTTTTCAGTAAACCGGACTTTTGTCACTGTGAGACCGAAATGCAGTTGTGAATATTTCAAATAAATGTCTGAATTTTTCTTTTCTTCATGTGAGGAATAATTTCTGTCATGTTTTTAACTCTCTTTCGTGGAACCACTGCTTTACTAAAATCAATGCAACACTTTTTGTTCACAGAACCCTTTTCTTACAATAAAAATCTGTTGATAACTTACGTTTGCATTAGAGGACAAATAAAAGGACTTGACTCTGAGTAGCGCAGTCTGTTTAATGTTCTGATGGGGCCTTTTTTAATTTGACATGCGTGTTTTGATTTTTTTCCCTGATATCTTAACATTACAAGTAAATATGATCAAATAAAGCAACTTGGATCAGATAACGGTGAAACTACTTCCCAGGACTGATTTACAGATAAAATAACAAAACTGAGAAATCTATCTCAAGATGTTTTGATGCAGATTTTTTTTGAACATCTCAGACAATCGACTGAGCACAGCCATGTTTCCTGGCAGAACTGCCACTGCTGATCATACAAGTTGTAAGTCCCACTTAAAGCTTTGCCTCCAGTTTTTAGTTCACCTGAATAAAGCTGTGCCCCATCCAAAGGGCAGTTTCCCTAAGTGACGGTTGGTTGTTTTCACATGAAGTGATAATGATGACAGTAACTGAATGTCGAAATGACGTCACAGGACCTGCCAACAGAAAGGTCACTGTAACGTCAAACAAATTCAGGTGACAACAGGATGGAAAACATGGCTCGTCCAGATCAGAGAATAAGGGGTAGATGCCATGGTAATGGGGTCTATCAGGTTTGGATTTGGTCAGTTACGAGCTGCAAATGTCAAGTATTGGTATGCTCAACATGTGATTGGCTCCTATCCTTAGCATGTGATCGGCTTCTGTCCTCAGCGTGTTTGAACATCAGGATGGAATTGTAGATCTTGAGGGCAGGGCCGAGTTTGATTGACATAATCCGGATGATGTCCCGCTGGGTGAGCAGGAGGAAGGCCCGTCCATCAATTTGCTAGAACAGAAGCAGGAACAGATCAGATCATTGCCACTGTCACGTCATTAGCTCTACACCACCAGATCATCTCGTCCGGTCATCTCACCTCGTCTCTGAACTGTTTGGCCTGTTCCTCACAGCCGGGGAGAGACTCTATGAAATCTGACACCTTAGAGGGAAAGAGCGAAAAAAATCCATTTGTCATACATACAGTCAGTAAAATGTGTGCAACGCAATGTACGTTAATACAAATAAATTGAATGAGCACTCTTATTTACTATTAGTGAACTACATAGCTGCAGCATCTCTTTGCTCTCTGACCTGTTGGACGCTCCAGTGTTGGACAGTCTCAGCGTGGACTCCTGCAACACCTGGCAACAATTTGCGGTGTTGCTCCCAGCATAGTGACAGGTCGCGGCTGGGCTGTGCTGACATGGCTGAGAGGAAGACAGACTGGTGGAGGGCGGCCTGCAGACTGGATTCTAGAGGTCAGAAACACCAGTCAATGACAACCACACGGCAAAACCTCAACAACAAAAATGACAACACCTTAGTACCAAACAGCAGTGGCTTCATAAACAAACACAACCAATAACAGTGAGAACAATTTTAAACTCCCCAAATATAGAAATTTCTATTCAGTGGTGAAAGCAACCAACAGGGGAGTGAACAGCAACATTGATTTACAATATGAAATGTTAATGTGGTGAGACGTCATCCACAAACACTGTTTTTCACAGTAAAACACTGCGAGACCAGCAGAAACCCCGCAGAGACCTGCCACATACCAAATATGAACTTATTTAATATGTGAAGAGTCAGCAGGTCTCACCACTAAACACTAAGATGGGCATCACGTGATCCTGATCAATCAGCCGATTGGTAATTGGAAAGACTCGGATGTCCTTTACAGGATTAAGCACACAGAGAACAACTAAAACAGCAGCTACCATGGTGAAATGTTTCCATAGAAACAGCCACCTTATCTGCCTGCTGTTTCCATGGAAACAGTGAAGAGAGCAATGTTGTTTCCAGAGTGTGGATGAGTTTATATGTCAGTGACCGCTTCCACCATCACAAACAGCAGCGTTGTAGTTTCACCTTTTTTATGCCACAAAACAGCTGGAACACATCCTGTGATGCTGCAGCTGCAGATATGTCACACCTCACTTTTATTTCTGAAACATATGTATCTGCTTTCTGTCTTATATGTAAGCTCCCATTCAAAAAGAGGGGCTGATGCATCTCAAGCTGTGTGCTAACGGACCCTGACCTGAAGAAGTTCAACACATAAAAATCAGGTATTATCAATGACAGATTGCATTTTATACAGGCTTAGGCTGATTTTAATCTAATTTCAGGTTTATTTTAAGCTTGATTATAATAATAATAATAATAATAATAATAATATATAGTATGAGGCTAATTTTAGGGGTAGACCAACTGTGGGTGTAGGGAGAAATTGATAGGTTACACTGCAGAACATGTTAGAGTACTGCTACACTTTAAACTGCTTATGTCTGTAGTATGTTTCTGCATACAGCAGTTCAAACATGAATATCTGTGTTTGTATTCAGTAGTTTAGCTGCTGTTGTCTCTCTGAAACCTGACGTCAGCGGTTTGGTGAATTCTGCAGTATAATGCAGAACAGTGAACAGTGAAGGAGCAACTCTCCACTTTAAACAGCCCACCACCACCCTCCCCTCTCTCCCAACTTAGTACCTGGGCTGAGGACTCTGAGATGAGGCTCCTCCTCTTCCTGTTTCACACGAAGGAATGTGGTTGGCTGGGGCATTCGGGTGGTTCTAGCCATAAAGGAGAATACAAGACAACCATTATGAGTGGAAAAAAAACAAAGGAAATAAAACAGCATTCTACTGTGAGTCCACTGTATTTTCACTCTACTGTGAGTCTATATTAAACTTAACTATTCAGAATCACTTGTGTATTTGAACAGGTTTTACTCACTGTGGGATCTCACCCTGTTCTCAAGACAGAACTTATTAAGCCAATTATTCTAAGTCATCTAAAGTGATGGAAACCTTCAATTCAATTCAGTCTTATTTATACAGCACCAAATCACAACAAGAGTCACCTCAAGGTGTTTTATACTCTAAGGTAGACCCTACAATAATACATACAGAGAAAAACCCAACAATCATATGAGCCAATATGAGCAAGCACTTTGGTGACAGTGGGAAGGAAAAACTCCCTTTTGACAGAAAGAAACCTCCAGCAGAACCAGGCTCTGGGAGGGGCGGCCATAAGCCGCGACCTGTTGGGGTGAGGGGAGGATGACAGGACAAAAGCCATGCTGTGGAAGCTTGAAACTTGAATTACAAGTATGATTCAATGCAGAGAGCTCTATTAACACATAGTAAGTGAGAAAGGTCACTGAAGAAGAAACACCCAGTGCATCATGGGAATCACCCTACACCTATTGCAGCATAACTAAGGGAGGATACAGGGTCACCTGGTCCAGCCCTAACTATATGCTTTACCAAAAAGGAAAGTTTTAAGTCTAATCTTGAAAGTAGAGATAGTGTCTGTCTCCTGAATCCAAACTGGAAGCTGGTTCCACAGAAGAGGAGCCTGAAAACTGAAGGCTCTGCCTCCCATTCTACTTTTAATTACTCTAGGAACAACAAGTAAGCCTGCAGTCTGTAAGCTAAGAGCTCTAATGGGGTGATGTGGTACTATAAGGTCATTAAGATAAGATGGGGCCTGATTATTTAAGACCTTGTATGTGAGGAGCAGGATTTTGAAGTCAGTTCTGAATTTAACAGGGAGCCAATGAAGGGAAGCCAATACAGGAGAAATCTGCTCTCTCTTTCTAGTCCCCTCCAGCACTCTTGCTGCAGCATTTTGGATTAGCTGAAGGCTTTTCAGGGAGTTTTAAAGACATCCTGATAATAACGAATAACAGTAGTCCAGCCTTACTGTTTGAATGTGGTCAAGTGTGTTTTTAGGTTATATAATCTATCTTATATAACATCTACTCAACTATCACCCACACACACTGCAAAATATGAACTTTATTCTGAAAATGAGAAAGTTCCTGAAGAAATTTTATTATGCCAGTGCATCATCAGTAGCCAAAAGGAGCTGAGGATTCCTTTCTGGAGGTTGGAAGAAGTATTGGCAGCATAATGTGGGTACTTTGAAACAACCCAAATAAAGCCAGCTAAAAAGAGGTGACTCAGGCTTGAAATGTCAAAATTATTTTAAAAGGCCAAAGTATTTACAGCCATCCTGTTTACACAGCAATAACCATAAATCAAGTCAATGAGGCAGCCATAGGGCAATAATTTGTAGAGAAAAAAAATCATGAACTTTCATGAACACTGATAATTAACTGTAATATTGTTGAGCTTTTATTTTGAAAGTCAAGTATTACTTGTTGAAATAATTATATGTATGCTGTAATTATATGTATGCTAAAATAATTAGAAAGCTGAATTTGTGTTTCAGTGTGAAAGAGGCAACTATAAAAGTTATTTTATTATTGAATTTTACTTTGAAAGGTCAACACATTTAAACACTTCCTGTTTGTAAAGTAGTACTCATAAAAGAAGCAGTATGGCATCTTTAGAATGGTGGCAGTTATTAATGTGCAGAGGTAGCACCGCAGAGAGAACACCATGTGACAATTTATTTGCAATGCCAGATGTAGATGTGATAAAAACACACAGCGTACGAAGCCACCTAATCCTAAATTTGCTCAGTGAATTCAGAGATGACCTGGAATTTCCAGCTAAAAGGAGACATGGAATTCCAGCATAAACAAAGCTTCTTCAAACGTTTCCATTTTTGGTGTTTTTTACTGTAGCCTTTGTGGCCAAAATGTTACTGTTAAAGGGGTTGATGTGAAGTACTTAAAGAAGGGACAAACCAGGGTGGAGACAGGAACCTATCCTGCAAGTAATCAGGCCTTGGTGGACATCAGGCATGGGATGTGTGAACAGCAGCACATTTTTCCTTTTGATGTTTGGAATTGATTCGACAGATTGAAGGTGCCGTTTGGTTTTGTTAATAAATTCTATAACGTATAGCAAAAATTGTCATAATTTCAGGACCATGGGCAGTGCACACCATTTTCAAAGTCAAAGTCAATTTTATTTATATAGCACATTTAAAATAACTGTTGACCAAAGTGCTGTACATTTCAAATAATCAAAAGAGATAAAAGCATAGGAAGACATGACAACATTTTAAAAAGAAGATTTGAGTAAGAAATAAGACAAATAAAAGTAGTAAAAAGTCATTCTGATTTAAACGCGAAGGAATAAAAGTGGGTTTTCAGACAGGATTTGAAAGTGTCTAATGTTGGGGAGGTCCTGATGTGAAGGGGCAGTCACAGCAAAGGCTCGATCTCCTCTGGGCTTTAATCTGGAGCATTTGGAGCATTTGATCTGCAGACCTCAATGATCTTGCAGGACTGTACCAGTTCAAAAGATCAGAAAGGTATGAGGGTGCTAACCTGTGCAATACCTTAAAAACAAATAATAAATCTTAAAATCAATTCGAAAACTAACTGGCAGCCAGTGTAAGGATCCTAGTATGGGGGATGTGTGGTCTCACTTGCGTGTGCCAGTTAGTAACCCTGAAGCCTTTTGGACCAGCTGAAGTTAGCTAACTGATGACAGACTAACACCTGAGTAAAGACTATTACAAAAGTTGAATAGCTCTCTCAAAGTCTCTGGAACAGAGGAATGGCTTCACTTTTGTTAGTAGCCGGAGATGAAAGAAACTGGTTTTGATTACAGCCTTGATCTGTTTATCAACCATTGATAAACAGTTAGAGTTCTTAATGATATTCTTGTAATTACTGATACTGGACGCTCTATGGTCCCTGTTTTATTGGACCTCTCTTGATATGGTGGACCATAACATCTTATTATTAAGACTTGAGCACACTGTGATACCCACAGAGGCACTGCCCTTGACTGGTTTAAATCATACCTCGCTGACAGGTCCTTTTTGGTTAACTTGGGCACCTTCCTCTGCACTGGCCTGTTGCAGTGTGCCTCAAGGATCAGTTTTAGGCCCTATTCTTTTTCATTGTATTTGCTCCCTTTAGGCGCAATCTTTGAAAATACAATATTAGAGCAGGGCGATATGGCCAAAAATATTTGAAAATTTGTGATAACGATATAACTGACGATATAATTGATGCGAGACAAAATACAACTCCACAACTTTACTAGCGCAAAAAACCCCCATCCATTTATTTTAACTTAAACAAGCAGCTGTTTTTTATATGTATTAAAGCTATCTAAAAATTTAACAGTGCAAATGCAAATTCCTTGCTGAAAGTTTAACCAAAAGGCATTTCCAGTAGAAATGGGCTGACATATCCTCAGCATAACCATGTATAATATCCACTGAAGATAAAAAGAGGTGCTTTGCAACATTAAACTGCTTTGTGCCAAATAAAAAAGTCAAATATGTATTTTTCGGGCCATAAGGTGCACGGGATTATAAGACACATTAAGCAAAACAGTCAGATAAATCAAACTTTATTCAACTCATTCTTCCCATGTTGTTGCAGTATATTAATGACTAACCTTGTATTGTGGATGGATTATCTCAGTTGTTCTCCTGACTGAAGTTTGGTCCGTTTACAGCATCCTGCCATGCGATTGCATTTGTCCCTAACCATCAGGAACCCTCACGTTAACTTTTATCGAGGGGAAAAGTGTTAGCTTAAATCCTCCAGCTTCACTGTTTATGTTATGCCAACATAGCTGTGTCACTAGCGATCACGTAGCACATCATTATATACCAGCTAGCCCAACATCAGTAATCCTACAAACGTCACTGCTGTTTAGTTTTCTGTCTTCATTTATGTTGGAAGTGATAGCAGAGCTGTACGTTTGAATGCTTTCAGAAATCTCTCAGTCAGAACATGCTACATCATGCTTAGGTAGCTAGCGAAACTAGCGAGCTAACATCCGCTAGCTTCCTGCTAACTTCTAACTCCGTTAAATGTAATAAATTCTGTTTTCATGGATGCCTGGATGTTATACTTCATAGTTACACCTGGTAAAGCAGCAATGCTGATCATTTTATTAAAGATGTTCCACATGAGGACCTGGAGAAGCTTATTCACGCTTTTGTGACCTCCAGGTTGGATTATTGCAATTCCCTGTACTTCAGTCTTCCCTCCTCCTTAGACTGCAAACAGTCCAAAATGCGGCGGCCCGCCTCCTGACTGGTACCAGGAAATTCTGCTCTATTACTCCTGTTCTAGCTGGCTTGCACTGGCTGCCCATTAAGTACCGTATTCAATTTAAAATATTACTGCTCATGTCCAAAACCATTAATAAATTAGTGCCGAGTTATCTTAGTGAACTTCTTAAGCCACATAATCCTGCTAGAACACTTAGATCTGCTACTCAACTACTTCTGACACAACCTAGATCTCGGCTGAAGTCTTGGGGTGACCGTGCGTTTGCTGTGGCTGCCCCGGTACCGTGGAATAACCTCCCCCTCGCTATCCGCGCCTCTGATTCTATTGCACTGTTTAAATCACGACTAAAGACCCACTTATTCAATCTTGCCTTTCCTTCTAGTTAACATTTCACTTATGATTTCACATTATGTACTTTTATGCTTATTTTAATTCTTTGTTTGATATGTATCTGCTGCTTCTCCTATGTATCTGTGACAGTGATCTGCTTGCATACCTAGTACTTGCTTTGGTCCTACTTCTATTTACCTTTCTTTTATTCTCTATGTTTACTTGTTAAGCACCTTGGTATACCCTTGGTTTATAATTCGTGTCAAAAATCACTCCTAGGTTCCTTGCAAAAGGTTTTCTTTTTTTCTATAAATTTCTAAAGGGCCAAAGTCGTAGTGGTCACAGGGACCAAACGCAATGACCTCTGTTTTTTGTTCATTTAAATTAAGAGAGTTTAAAGCCATCCATGCCTTAACTTCTTTCAAACAATCTAATAAAACCTTTAGAGGACACACAGATTTAGATTTCAGTGGCAGGTAAATCTGTGAGTCGTCTGCATAACAATGACATGATTTTTTTTTTTTTTAATTGAGCCCATTGGGAGCATATAAATCGAAAAAAGGACTGGGCCAAGAATGGACCCCTGCGGAACCCCACAAGAAAGTGAGGTTTCTACACTCATGAGCTGCACTACATTTTTTATTTGCGGGCCTACACAAATTCAGCCGCATGCATTATGACAATATATAATATATAGATCACAAATGTACACACGCACAACTCCCTCATGAAATCTCTCAAATTCACTTTTTTCACTAGATTACAAGGTTCTTGTGAGATTGGGCATGTCCAACTCAAACTTTTGTAAATCACCCATAAAACTACTCACACCAGTGCTATTTGGGGAATGTACTCACATGCTATTTCGCCTCATTTAGGTAATCTGGCTCTTTGTATCAATCATAAGACTGGGATTATTCTTTCTATGTCTGCAACCCTGCTAGGGTCCACTCAGGTTAGAGTGACAAAAATTTCATTATCACATAGTGAGCATCAGAGTCCGTGCGGATGTCTGTGTGCCTCCCTGATTTTGTGAGTGCACAGACTCATCTGCGGAAAATTTTAAAAGCCAGATAAAGAGACAGCTGGAAATAGGGGCTGAATAGTCTAATAAACCTGATTTATAATTGTGTGGCTCGATGCGATTCCATTAGCACAGTTAATGATGAGAATAAGAAATCTGAAAAATAATATATAGTGTGTCTCAGTGCGATTCATAGTTTTCAGTCACGTGACCAACTTGCTACTCTGGTGGGCAAAACATTATTCCATCATGATAGCCAATCGCGGACCATACTGCAGGACAGATGTGCGAGGAAAAACAAAGATGTGAAGAGAAACTGTGTCAAAACTATAATAACTATAATAAATCTGACGAATAATAAACAGTGCGCCTCAATGCTACTGCACTGGCAAATTCAATAGTTATAAACCTGACAAATAGTTGTGTGCATCAGTTATATCACACACACAATTATTGGCACACTCAATAATAATAATAATAATAACAAATCTGATGAGCCTTGCCACACTCAGAAAGTGACAGAGTGCGACAGGCAGTAGGAGATAGAGATATGTCTGAGTAATGTCCCTGATTATGGGCTAATTTTAGGGCCACTTCTCTTACAAACACTTAACAGGCAAACAGAATCTTGCCTCATCTGCTCACTCTCACCTGTCTGTCAGCCTTCTTCTCTTGCCAAGAGGAACCAGCAGCTCCTCGTCTCTGGGTTCTGCCTTCTGAAAGCTCGTGCTGTTTAACACAGAGAGAAACAGATACCATGTAAACATCACTTGTTTTTCAGAATTATTTGCAGGACAAAATAATGACCGGCTGTTATTCTTCTGGAATAATAGAAATAACAGAGATCCTCTTACTGTAGAAGTCATTTCCCATTCTATGTTTGTTTACATGCTTGGAGAAGCTCTATTCTCAGATTTAACAGTACAAGATCCACAACAAAAGCATTTTCTCCACCAGTCTACAGTTACCTGTCTGACTGGTTGTCATGCTGGCGCACGGTGACAGGTATGAGGGTTATGACTCGTTCTCCGCCCAGCCTATCAGGAAGCACCATCTCCTTACGCATGTTAATGTCAGAATATGGACAGCCAAAGGCACTAGGTGACAGAGTTAGACAAACATTTAACAAAAGAGAAACACAAACACCGAGAAATTACAACCAAGCAAACACGAATCACCAACAACAGAAACAACACAGCAAAACAAGTCAGCAAGCACAAGCATTACAGAAATATGACTCCTCTGTATTTAGTCATAGGCAGGTACGCAGTATTTTGAACAAGCTGGAGGCGTGACAAAACTGGCTAAGTCCAACAAAAAGTGTGTGACAGTAATCCAACTGACACGTGTATTACTGTCACAGTAGCTGCTGGGTCTAAAACCCAACATTTCAGTCTTCTTCTCATTCAAATGTAAACAGTTCAAGGCTATCTGAGCTTTAATTTTCAGCAAGACATTCAATAAGTGGTGTAATTGAGATCCTTCTCCTTAAAGGTATGCTTTCTAAAAATGGATCCCAAAGGAAGGAAATAAAGTGAGAAAAGCAGTGGGTCTAAAATTTATCAATGAAAAAAGTACAGAAATGTATTGCACATATCAGACGAGGCTTCCAAACATAAAGACTGTGAGGCATCAGGAACAGAGTCAATGGTCTTACGTGGGTTATGACAGTCAGATGCAATAATTCTCGATAAAGTCTTTAAGCAGTGCAGTGTTACAGATGGTCTTTTAAGATTTGAACTGACACCTGGAACTTGTCCTTCTTTGACCTGTGTTCAGCTCTGCGACACTCCCGTCTGATTGTACGAGTTCTATCGTTATCTATCAAATTTTGGGTCAGGGATCTGTGGGGCGGGTGAGAAAGGTACTTGTGATTTCTTTGTGTAACAGGTATCTGTGGTTTGTGAGACCGGTTTCTGTCACACTTAAAAGGGTAAATGTTCCTGCGATGGTTGTATGAGGTATTGTATATGTATATGTAAGGGAATTAACTGTAGTGTTTTGTATGAGACAGGTACCTGTGGTGTCCAGTGTATTTGGCTCCTTTGATGTGTCCGACTCCTCTGCAGCCTGCAGTAGGACATACTCCCTGAGAGGGGGAGGGCAGGTGGGACAAACCTGTCTCACACACATGATAACAATGAGTGAATCTGTCCTGCTATAACTTTCCTTCTGAACTGTAACACTGTCTGACCTGTCTGTCTGACTAGTCTGTCTCTCTCTGACCTGTATGTCTGACCTGGGGGGGGTTCCAGTGGATGTCCAGTGCGCTGACACCAGCCAACAGGATGCAGGTCGCAGAGGTCGCTGTCACACCACACATCGAACTGTGTCGACCACCCATCGTAATGAATCTGTAGACACACACCTTGTTAAATACTTCCTGGCATCAAACGTGCACACTTGACTATTGAGGTATCTCATGTCACATCATGGGCGTGAGAGGTGCTTGGATGTGTGCTAGGGAAAAATGTGTACTCCCTGACTGGCTGCCAGTGGTTCTGGGAGGTTGCTGGCTACTTCTGGGTGAAATTGGGTACAAAGAAAGTGCTGCAGCAAAAACCTAATAGCGATTGCTCTTGGTGTTAGCAAATTGCCAGTTTGCCTGCATCTTGATGCATAAACTTTTCTGGACGGTCATCTGTAGTTTTTCATGCAAATATTAACTGCTAGCCAAGCAATAGTACCACTTGAAAAAATGCAACACAAACTGAAAATGGAGAAGATAAAATCTGTGTTTTAACAGGGGGTTATATGACTGGTTTATAAGCCTGGTTCGCTTGAATTTAGCAACTGTTTTCACAGTAATTCAACCTCCAGCAACCACTTACAACAAGTCAAGGAATACTTATTTTTCTCATGACTGGTTGTTGTCAGACATTCTGGTCTGGTCTCTGTGACTGGAGCCTTATTCACTAGGTCCTATATTCTGTCACATGTCCAAAATGGTAGATGAGTTAACGATTATCACTACATCACACACACAGATACACATTACCTTCACCCTGTAGTCCTCTGTGTCTGTTACTGTGGCAACGCGTATTAGCATAGGGTTTCTCCTGTCAACTGCCTCAAGCTTATGGTTCACCTGGAAACCATGTGGCGCTCTCTGTTGGACAAAAGTACAGGGAAAGCTCTAAGTTACCAGAAACAGCTTCCTGATTGGCTTCATGTTTGCATGAGCCTCCTCAATCCTCACCAGAGTAAAGGCTGAAATAGGAGCAGCAGTAGAACCGGTCTCCTGAAGGTATTCCTCCCAAACAAAGTTTTCAGGGTTGGGGTGACCTGCAAAATAAAGTACTACAGAGTTTTACAGAGGAATACTATATGGAAAATTATTATGTGTTTAAATTACTGTATAGGGTGTGTCGTCAATTAGCAGCTGGTTCATTTGTGCTTTGTCCTTCTCCCATATGCTCTTCCAGCATTGCTCAGTCTCCAACCTTGGTGATGCTGTTCTCATGTTGTTCCCCTGCCACTGAGAGTACACCTTGGATGGTTCTGCCTCCGATAGTTGGTCAACCTCACTCCGTGCTACCTTGATCTTGGCCCCTAGTCTCCTTCTCCACCGAGGGTACTGCTTTTTTTGGCTATTCAAATGGTAACTTAGCATCTCACTGATCACTGTTACCAGAGTGCAGATCAGCTGGTTGGTCTCAGTAATGGTCGCGGTAGGTATTGTCCGTAGTGCTGCATTCGCATCACCTAGTAGATCTTCAGAGGGTTCCGAGGGTACTTCACATAATCTTGGTAACAGGCTACGGAGTGTCCAGGTTTCAAGCTTCATCGTGATCCTATCTTTCAGGTCAGTTCCTCCTGAACGCACCGCTTCCTTCCTCCATTACACTTGGGGCTTAGTACCCAATCTCAGGTACCCGACCTGGCGTCCAGGCTCCCCCTTGCCGTAGCATTTGTGTTGCACCTCATCAATCCCTAGCTGTCAGAGCTGTTCCTTCTTTCGAATTTTGGAACACTGAGCTACTAGTTGTTTCGCCATCAGTCTGGATGCTGGGTATCGATGTGTGAGTGTGTTTGTTATTTGCCTGTCATTCTATGGTAATGTAAGTTTGTAAGCATAGAGTTCAGAAGGACTGCATACCCTGTGGCGCAGTAAGAGGTCGTCCCTGTTCTTCACACCAGCCCACCGGATGGATGTATGGACTGCTACTGTCACACCTGGTGGATCAGTACAACCATCAATCCATATACCCGGTTTAAAACACGTTAAATAATAAATATCAAGTGACATGAAACAGCTCCAACACTACAACCTAAAAATACTGAAAACAGAAAAAGTCTGTCGTCCTTCTGTCTCACCAGTAATCATATGTGTCATCCCAGTTGTCAAAGTGAACAAGGAAGCAGTCATCGATGACATCAGCAACAGAGGCGACACAGACAAGTCCAGGATTCTTTCTGTCGACTGCCTCCAATTTCATCCCCACCCTGAACCCACATCCCTAAAAGACAGGCAGGGGATAGACAGATACGTGGGTCAGACTGACAAGAGTGCAACAGGTGAACAGAAAGGTTCGACAGACAGACTGTATACTGACTCCAGTGCAACACGTGAACAGGGCTGCTGGTGCAGACTGAGAGTCTGTGGACTGAAGGTACTGCTGCCAGTCAAACTCTGTCTCACTGTGACCTGCAGACAAACAGACAGGTGTGGTAACCCATGCCATGTAGTTACCTCTGAAGGGACTGGTCCACTTGTTTTTTACCTTTAGGTGGATGAAGCTTGTGGTTGTGCTCTTTACACCAGCCTGCCGGTCTAATATTGGGTGAATCTGCATTTACCCAGAAGTCATAACACTCTGAGTACCCATCAATATGAAGGCGTAGCCGACAGCCAATCGCCTGATAGAGACAGGAGGCCAATGAGACTAGATCCAAGCAGGAATGCGTATGTGGATGTGAGTGACAATTTTACCTCTGCAATGGTCACCACACAAAACATGGAGGGGTGCATTGGGTCAATGCCTTCCAACTTCATCCCAACTTTAAAACCAGTTTTTCTACTAGGAAAGGTCTGGGACTGAGTCAGGTAAAAGAGACAGAAACAGGTCAGAGAGAGTCAGGCAGAGATCAGACACATGTTTTCTTTTTTTTACTTTTAAATACTTTAAAGATAGTTAAAGTATTTGCACAACAATTCAGACAGCATAACAAACTTGCTAACCATTATTTAAAGATAAAAATTGTTCTTTAACATTTTGTGTTTGAGTTCCAGCAGTTACAGTGATGCAGATTGCAGTGCAAAATCACACTGGGTTTTCAGCAGGAAATACATCTTTTTTATTTTCACTATTTTTGGAACCCTATCTATACCTGAAAGACTAATACCCAAATCTATTATTTATCATTCTAATTTGAACAAATCAAACACCTTGGAACTGTTAAGTCTATAAAAAGGCTAAAAGGTTGAGTGTGTTTTTGTAGCTAGAGGGTGGTGGGGCATTCGGTGGATCTTTGAGCCAAAGACAAAAAAGGTTGTCACTTAAAGTATTGGCTGGGGATTGGCAGCACAGTGGTGCAGTGGCTAACAGTGTTGCCTCACAGCAAGAAGGTCTTCAGTTCACCTCCATCACCTGGGCTGGGCCACGTGCAACCAATTTGGTCGCACATGCGACCTAATCTGTCAATCGTGCAACAAAAGAAAATCCTAGGTCACACTAGTGTGACCAGCCATTCGGAAAAAAAATGTGTGTCTCTGTGTGGTCAACAACAGACACACATTATGCTGATATCGTGGTCTAAACCAATCAGAGATAGTCAAGGGCAGGACTCTGATTGGCCGTGGTCCAGATATTCCTGTAGGCCTACACGTGTGTGCGTTTGAAAGAGTAGGCAGATAGAGAGAGTTGAGCAGCCTAGGCCCAATAGAAGTGGATGTAGCTGTGGGTAATAAGAAAAGATGATAAGAACAATTGATAACGTTTTCGTTAAGTTAAACCCTGATCCGTTCGAAATTCATAGCCAGTGCTCTGACACGGAGCCATCAACCTCTCAGGTTATGTCGAGCACTGGTCCGGAGACAGCATCAGATAACGAGCCACATACCATCGACTCCGAAGAGAGCCAGTTTCCCTGGCTGAGATACAGTAAAGCTGACAACATGATGCACTGTATTTACTGTGGTGATTGTGGAAAGACCATGGCCGGCAATACTGCATTTGTGACTGGTGCTAATACGTTTCAAATTGAAATGCTGAAAAAGCACGGTGTATCCAGACAACACATTATACGCCGCGATAAATGCACTGCAGGCAGCAGCAAACAGGTCGTCAGAGGAGACCGAGATAATGATTACGTTTAACATTGCCTACGATACTCCCAAAGAAGAAGTTCCGTTCACTAAGTTCAAGTCTGAAATACGTTCAAGCCCTTTTTCTTGTGAAGAAAAAGGGCTTGAACATAAACCCCACGTACAGAAATGATGTGGTGTATAGATAAGATATCGAGCTGTTCAGATATTCAGAGGTTAGGTTTGAAGACTGAGACACTTTGAGGCACTTCTAATTTAGATTTTCTTTTTATTTAACATATTTTGAGATGTTATAAGTTTAAATTTCAGCTCAGTGAAGCACTTTAAGCACAAGCACTTTTTCAGTAACGTGTTTCTCTTGTAGAACTGTGCTCCAAATAAAGAACTTTGTGCTGACAAGATTGTTAGTAAATCCTTTACACATCAATATCGTCTGTATGGACAGCAATGTTCAAAAAAAAGTGAACATGTAAAACTGCGGTGTTAAGCAATGCAGTTGAAAAATTTGGGTGCTCCTAAGAAAAAACGTTAGGCGCACCAGTGCAACAGTGTGTTGCACACTGTGTTTTCCCTGGCTTCCTCCCACAGCCTCTCTCTCTGTGTTAGCCCTGCGACAGACCTGGGTGTACCCTGCTTCTTGCCCTATGTTAGCTGGGATAGGTTCCAGGCTCTCCCTGATGAGGAAAAGAAGAAGAAAAAGGACGGATGGATTTTCTGGTGATTGTGTTTTTTATTTTGAATTTTCAGTTGCGTTCAGGTATTCTAGCAATTATCAGCTGGTCTCTCATGCTGTGTATTAGGAATTACAACACGGTTAACTTAATTTGCAAGTTTTCTTATTGACAGTTTCAGTTTGTTCAGTTAAAGGTTCAACAGTTGACTACAGTAATACTTGGATTTTCTACGATTTGAATTTGGATCCGTGGAAATTCTAGATTATTGCAGAATTCTTTGCATTTTTCATGTATTAGTATTAATAAATCCAGTTTTCTGTCAATGCTTGTTGAGAGACTGACTTCTGTTTCAGCAGTCTGTAGGTTCTTGGTGTATGTTTACAGCTCCAGCTTCAATTGTTTTAGATGTTTTGGCTCTGTAATGTTATTTTATCTGTTTTAGTAGCAGCCAATAAAATCCTCTCGGTCTGTTAAATTCCCCACTGTGCTATTTAATTTGTCACTGTTCTCTAATTGTTTTTACGTGTAGTATTGCCTGAGTTAATGGAATGAAGTTGACGCTGTTGTTGCTGCTGTCCCAAAAACAGCACATTCTCCCTCTTTCTCCCTCCTCTTTGCTCTGGCTTCCTCTCACAGTCTAAAGACATGTACATTAGCTTTATTAGTGATTCTAAATTGGCAATGGACAGGAGGCAGAGAGTGAGGTAGATAGTTACCTCGGTAAAGACTGTGAGCGGAGCAGCTTCAGCCTTCTGCTCAGTTAGGTACTGCTGCCAGGACCAGGACCGCCTCTTCACATTCACTGAGGATCACAGATAATCACATCACTGCTCCAATTACTCTGTTTCATTTCTGCTTCAGTAACAGCTGTGACATACCTGCTGAAGTCACTGAAGGCCAAAAGCAGGCAACCTCGCAAAAATAAATGTGTATATATATATATATATATATATATATATACATATATATATACATATATATATATATATATACACACATATATATATATATATACACACATATATATATACACACACATACCTAAACCTAATAACTGGTTGGGCAACCCTTAGCAGCAAGTATGAACCACCTTTTTAAAGTCACGCCACAGCATCTCAATTGGATTTAGGTCAGGATAGGCCACTCGTTTTGTTTTTCTTAAGCTATTCAGAGGTGGACTTGCTGGTACGTTTTGGTTAATTTGTGCTGCAGTACCCAACAGCGTCTAAGCTTCAGGTCATGAACAGATGTCCCAACATTCTCCTTTATGTTGTTTTGATAGACAGCAGAAGTCACTGTTTCATTTACCACAGCGAGTCTTTCAGGTCCTGAGGCCGGAATCATTTTTCCACACAGGGCCATGTAAGTTTGGAATTTTTTCCCCTTGAAAATGAACACTTTCATTAAAGAAACTGCATTTTGTGTTTACTTTTGTTATTTTTGTCTAAAAGTACATCTGTTTGATGATCTGAAACATTTAAGTGTGACAAACATACAAAAATCCCGAAGGGGGCAAACACTTTTTCATACCACCATGTATATTTATATATATGTATATAGAGAAATAACACCTACATTTAGATACTGCATTTTATGTTTCCTTGTGTTATTTTTGTCTAATATTTAAATCTATTTGATGAGCATTTAAGTGTGACAAACACTTTTTCACACCACTGCATACACGTGTGTCTGTGTGTGTATATATATACATATATATATACACACACAGACACACACACGACCAATACAAGGTTGTGTGGCTCTGTAAACATGACAATGTTTAACATCCTATATATGGCAATGAGGTATTTTCTTTAAGGGCAACACACACTGACAGTGACTCTTCTAATGTTTAATGTTAAGTTGAATGCTTTCTCAATAGCTCAATAACATATTAATGAAAATGCCAAGACTTTCATTAATAAGTTATTAGTGCAAAAGTCAAACGTTATTATAAAGATAAACTGTAATCCATTTTTATAAGAACTGTTAATTACTTATTAATTAAAAGCTAAACTTTTAACAGTCTAAGAAGCTATGGCACCCTGCATATGCTCATCAATACAGTTTTTGTTTACTACTAGCACCTTTTGAGCAGTTTTTGTCAGGCCTACATCGATACAAATACATGGATACAAACTCTAGTGAATATTAATTTAAATATGGGCGACATACATTAAATGTACATATGGACATATATAAATACATAAGCTACACATATATTCATCATCTTACTATAATACGATATACCACAATCGTGTACCAAGCTGTTATATATCACAAATGCCTGCACAAATATGTAAAACAGTTTGCAGACATTCACAAATTGTTACACCTTGCAGACTGAAAGGGATCTGGGTCCTAGCAGGTGAACTGTCAGTTTAAACAATAGGAAAAGATTATGTACATCAAAACAAATGAAAGTGGACACAAACAACAGTGAATATCTGGAACAGAATTGTAAAAAACCCTGAAAGAAATGTTCTCATTGGTTAGGAATAAGTAGGTCTGATGATGATTAAGTTTCAGGATAAGAAGTGATCTTGCTACACAGCAAAGAGTCTGAAAGCTTTTCTTTAGATAAGACTCACATCTGTGACATCAACTGGAAAGTGAAAAAAGATCCATGAAAACAAAGCTGATCTGCTAACAACTCGTTAATAAAGTTGGAACCATCTTGATGAACAATAATAATAATAATAATATTCTACACAATCTGAAAATGTGACATTCAAGAAAGTAATCTAACTTGTTTGAGTTATGTTTCATGAACCCAGAACGTTCAACTATTAACATCTGTGCTTTTTTATCTACTGCACAGTAAAAAAAAAAAAGGCTGAATTGGGATCCTTCAAGTGTAGTAAGTCCACAGGTTTTGCAGGAGTTGTAAAATAAACCTTTAGCATCTGACTAAAATGCAATCTTAACGCTAACAACGGTGGATTTTACAGAAAGAGTTTACCCAGGTGAGTCAGGAGCTGAGTGTGTTACCTTGAGCGCTGCTGATTTTGCTCTTCATCTCTTGTCTTCTTCTTTGGTTCCTATCTGCTCAAACAGAAAAACAAACACAGAAGTAAAGTTTGAACTGATGTTGTTCAGTTAAAGTTCTAGCAGTTTATTATCTGAACCAGTCAGGTAATCAATGAATAAATCATTCAGTACATACTTAATAATCCAAGTGGGTGCAGCAAAAATCACACCAAGAACACAACACATAATCCTCAACGAGATGAAAAGGAGTGACAGCAACACATCTGCAAAAATTACTATTCGTTAATGATCTATTAAGGTAAGGACAACTGCTCTCCAAAATAAACAATAAAATATGATGTCTCCAGTTTGTGAAGACCACCTAAATGTTTCACAGTACCACTTTACTCTGTTACCCAGTGTTTCTGCTTCAGGCTCAGTCACATAAAAAAGAGCTATGTCATAAGTCATGGGTCACCTATTCTAATCAGAGACGTTATCAAACGATGATAAAATTGTTATTAAATATCTATAAAGAACATAAAAATCTAACTAAAAATGTGATGCAAGTGCAAAAAGGACGAGATTAAAGCTGCAGAAAACATTGTTGAAACAGTGTCAATAGGGAGCAAACAGCAGTCAAAATCTAAATAACAACTTTGGAATGTTCTTCAAGAAGCCTAAAATACTATTCCTGAAGACTTACTAAAGAAAGCTGCCTCAAGCTGTGTTGAAACATAAAGATGAAAAGCTCATAGAAAAGTATAAACTCTGTGTTTGCCTTATACACTGTATTTCCATTTATGTTTGCACATCTGAATAAATTGCTGCACCTTTTCCCCCATTTCCCCAGCAAAATATAAAGTAAATAGGTGTGGTTCACGACTTTTGCACAGTACTGTATGAAGTAAAACAAAATATATCTTGCATCCAAAAAAACTAAAATCATTAATATTTATAAATGTTAATCCATTTGCACTGTCAAGTGCAAGTGGATTAAATGTATGAACTTTTTCATAGTCACGTTAGAATTTCAGTTTCAGCAAATAAAAAGTGAAAGATTTAAGATTAGAATAGTCTTTTAAAGGAGCACAGAGACAAACATGTGATCTAAACTCCAAACTCACACAACAGCTATAACATCAACTACAACAACCTCAACATCAACACCAGCATTTTGACTCTGAATCAACTAAATCACCAATGAGCTAATTGTCAATGATTTTTGACAAAAACATTGTGACTACACTTGTCATCATCTTTATCATGGCAGGAAGCAACGCCATTAAAACACACAGGAAGTCAACACACATTCACCTTCAAAATAAAATCCTACATGTATTTCGGGGCAACTGCATCACCTCTGACAAAATGAAACCCATCAGATTCTCAAAAACATTTGTGGCTGTCAGAAATATAAATGTAACAGATAATATATTGAAGATATTAATTAATCTTATATAATAACTATAAGATATTAATTATTTTTCATCTAAGGGAGTATTTTCATTTATACATCAGTTTGAAATGGTTAAAGTACTGAAACACTGAGTGAGTAAATATAACTGAGTGAGCATACTCAGTTATATTTATTCTTAATATACAGAGTAAAACAATCTCTCTGTAGCTGCTGTACCTTTGATTAAATTGTTATATGTGACTCAGTTAGCTTATAACACATTCCGTTTAAAATGTACAAAGAAAAGTTAAAGTTATGAAAGCACCCGAGGTGTACTTCTCCTGTTCTATAAATCTACACAGATCTCGTTTGGTTTACTGATAATTTTTGTTTGGATCTCAAAATGTAGCTCAAAAAACTTTAGGAGTTTATTTTGATAGAATATTTTTGTTTTCAATTCAATTTATTTTTAAGAAAAGCATGATTTAAAAAATAAAGTCTAATTACGTCCCCCTGTCGGGTTTTTCCAACTCTCTATTGCGGTTTCTGGACTTTTATTGCAAAAAAAGACGACTGTAAAGATTTTGTTCTGCAGCAAAAGCTCTTATTATGAAGGCGCGATCGGAAGCGCGCCAAATGAGTGTGTCCCGACAGCTTCTTTCAGAAACAAACAGCGGAATGAGGCGGCGGTCCGCGTCTCTCCCCGTCGCCCTGAGCGCCCCAGTGAACGGCAGCAACAGTGACAAATAGGCAGCTAAAGTAGCTACAGGGCCAGACAGAGAGGGACGAGGCGAACCGACCCAAGTACCGGAGCGCAGTATGAGACTTACCAACCGCGATGAGCCGTCTCAATCTGCTGACACACGAAACAACACGGAAACGCCGAGAAACGGAGCCTCTGCGCATGCTCGTGTAGGAGTGAGAGAGCGAGCGAAAGAGAGAGAGAGGTCAATATTCAGTAACTGATCCCGTTTGTGGCACAAACACTCCCACCCATTGTACTGCTCAGTAGTCAGAACACCTATTACAAATATTTAAAGAAATAAAAACTTTGATGTAATTTGCAGGACTTTATTATTTGGAGTCTTTCCTTTCCTTACTTAGTTCTTTACGTTTAGTAAAAATAACAAATACATTTTTAAAAAGCGTGCTTCCCCAGTGGGAAATTACTCCAGTACAGGCAAAAGCTCTGCATTCCGAACTTCAGCAAATGTACATTTCATTCAAAACTGATTTTTGTTTTTCCTTTTGTTTGATGGCTTACCACAAACCAATGGACCAAAAGAATGACACTATTTTGACATAGGTTTGATCTTAAGGATCTACTAGTTTGTGTTTGTGCATGACATTGCAGCACAAACATGTATTTGCAAGATAGACTGGAATAAATGATGACGCATCAAACATTACATAGGCTGCAGTGAATTTCTGTTGATGCAGGCTATTGAGCTTTGAGGTTCCCAGTCAAACTTAGTTTTGAAGCACATGTTAAAAGCACTTTTACTCTTGTATTTTTCAAAAAAAAAAAAAAGATACCATACCCAAAATATTAACTCTCAAAAAAATAAAAGAAACAATCATAGGACATTTTGCAGAATTCAAATAAACAACAACAAACACTGTTTGTAATACCGGTAATACCGGTATAATGCTGGGCAACGATAAGAAAATGAAATATCGCAATAGAATATGGGGAAAACGCGCATGTGCAGTGTCTTTGTTTTCATATGCACATGGCGGAAAAAGCATGGCGGCGACGGAGAATGAGAAGGGCGAAAGCAGATTGTTGAATGAAACAGATGAACCAGAATTGGTTTGTAAAAATGCTGCAACTTCAGTGGTGTGGAACTGGTTTAGCTTTCGACCGTCAGATACACAACAAAGCACTATTTTTGGTAGCGCATGCTAGCATGCATGTAAGAGGTGTAGTGCTATTAATTTATGCTTAAACACTGATCACATTGATCATACAAGTGATGTAGTGCATCCAAAGTGACAGTTTGAGTACATTAGAGAGCTATTATTAGAAGATCAAATATTAGAAAGATTTCATAAATGGATCAGAAAGCCAGCTGTGAATAGTTTCATTTCCATCTGTCTCAGCATCATTGTTATGGATGAGTCTTGGGGGTCCAAGCCCATTACTGTGGTTACTCTGCCCTATCAGCTGAATTCTACCGATACACTTCTGCAGCTTAAATTAAGTCCAGACTTATAGTTTAAAGTTCCAAACCTGCTCTGACATTAACATCAGCACAGGTTTAGTTTTCCATGGCGGACAAACTGGCCCAATACTTTTGTCTGCTTAGAGAACTACCAAGGGGTCTTTTTGACCCCTGTGGCATTTTAACTACATGTATTGTCTGGGCTGGCATCACCGGAAGAACTCTCAAATGGTTTGCATCACACTTATCTGATGGATATTTCGCAATTCATATCTCCTTATGTGTGCCACAAGTACATGGAGTCCTCCAGGGCTCAATCCTTGGACTAATTCTGTTTTAATTTTACATGTTACCACTGGGTCATCTACTTCACAGCTTCAAAGTTACCTTCTTCCATTGCTATGCGGATGATACACAGCTGTAACTTGTCTTTCTATTACAGCCTGTCTTACCACTCCTTACACAATCCTTCTGTTCAGCCCTTACAGCTTCTGTAAAGAGGTCAGTCATTACATCAGCTGGCATTGTCATATGCTCTGCTAAGAACCATGGTATTAGTTTATTAATAACATATAAAGCTCAACCTGGTCTGGCTCTGTGCAGCCTGTAGAACAGAGCTATTGTCTGATTATTTGATCAGGGTCTCTTAACTGTTCCAAGCTTTTATTTTAAATACAGAGGCGACCTGGCTTTTTGAGATTAAAGTGTTAAACTTTGGAACAGCCTTCCTCCGTCTATTAGGTTGACTGAATGAGTTTATTTTAACCCACAGCTGAAAAAAAATTTGTAGGTTAACTTTTCCTTAATCTTTTTCCCATTATAAGACCACATGTCTCTGAATGTTAAAATACAGTACATTTATCTTTAATGTGCAGTTTTATTAAAAATGTGAAGCATTTAGTACTTTTTGTTTTAAAAGAGGTGAGTACTTACATTTTGGTATTGAGGCTGCTATAACACGAGCCAAAGCAAGCTAGATTGATAAGGGATTGATAGATAAATATTTTGTTAGATAGAAGATAAATAGTTTTTGCAGGGCTGAATGGGTCACGGGTGGATCGTTGAGCTGGGGCAGAGCACGGGAGTGTTTGACCAAATGGACGGAGAACCAACTGGGTTGCTGATGTTGTAGAGCGCTGTGGGAACTGTAGCTGAACTGAGCAGAGAGCTCAATCTGTGGAGTACTAATAGTTCAAGTTCAAGTTCAACTTTATTGTCACTTCAACCATATACAGTTTAAAAATACACAGTGAGGCGAAACAACGTTCCTCCAGGAACCAAGGTGCTACAAGACAAGTTAGTGCAAAAAATATATATATATATAATATATCTAGTAATAATATTGTGCAAAAGAGCATTTACAGGTTGGTGTGTGCGATGGTTTGGTGGTGTAGGTCAGTGTGTTTGCGCTTTGTGTTGGTTAGTCAGTCCAGTCTCAATGTTTTGAGGTATTTGAGTTAAGCTGAGTGATAATGTTAGTGTATGTGTGTGTGTGCGTGTTTATCAGTCAGTCCCTTTTTGCTGAGGAGACGGATGGCTTGTGGAAAAAAGCTGTTGCACAGTCTGGATGTGCGTGCCCGAATGCTTCGGTACATTTTTCCAGATGGCAGGAGTGTAAGGAGTGTGTGAGAGGGGTGTGTCCGATCAGCCACAATGCTGGTGGCTTTGCGAATGCAGCGTGTGGTGTAGATGTCCTCAATAGAGGGTAGAGAGACCCCGATGATCTTCTCTGCTGTTCCCACTATCCGCTGTAGGGTCTTGCGGTCTGATATGGCACAGCTATGGCGGCGCGGCAGAAAAATGGCGGCGCGGCAGTAGCACGCAGCGGCCACTCCGGAGCCAAAACTGGTGCTGCATTGTTTATTGTTTACGTTTTTGTGTGTAGCGTGCTTATTTTGCACTATGTATGGATAACGTCGCAACTGGTGTCGGTGTTCGTGCATACAACAGCCAGACACTTTTCAACCTAAATAACCTAGTTGACGACATCCAGGAGGGGCTGCGGGAAACGCTGCGTGAACTCGGCTTGCTCCGCGAACCAGGCCTCGAAGCCTCGGCGTTGCCTGATGCCGGCGGACGGAGGTGGAGACATCGGAAGCGTTGCGCGAGGAAGCGGAAGCGCGGCAAGCGGGCGGGAGTCTGTGCTAGGCTAAAAACAAACCCTAGCCGGCCGGCTCTACCGTCCATCATCTTATCCAACGTCTGCTCCCTGGATAACAAACTGGATTACATCCGACTCCAGCAGGCCACACCGTGAGATTAGAGACTGCTGTGTCTTTGTTTTCACGGAAACATGGCTCAGCGAAAGAGTACCGGACGCCGCTATTCAGCTAAACGGGCTGGCCTCGTTTCGCGCCGACAGAAATGCAGCTCTGTGCGGTAAGACTCGCGGTGGCGGCTTGTGTGTTTATATCAACGAGAAATGGTGCAAGAACTCTGTGCTAGTCTCTAGTTATTGCTCATCGCTGGTGGAGTTTGTGACTGTTAGATGCAGACCTTTTTACTTACCACGGGAATTCACCACTGTTTTCATTATCGGAGTGTACATTCCACCTAGCGCTAATGCTAAGGAAGCGCTATGGGAATTGTATACAAAGATCAGTGAACTGCAAAATACACACCCGGATGGACTGTTTATTGTTGCTGGGGACTTCAACCATGCAAATCTCAAGTCAGTGCTTCCTAGATTCCATCAGTATGTGGACTTTGCAACGAGGGGAGAAAACACGCTGGATCTTGTTTACACAAACATCCCCGGCGCATATCGGGCAGAGCCCCGCCCCCACCTCGGCTACTCAGACCACATCTCTGTTATGCTAATTCCAGCATACAGACCACTCGTCAGGCGATCAAAACCGGTTCTGAAGCAGGTGAAAACCTGGCCAGCAGGAGCCATCTCTGCTCTTCAGGACTGTTTTGAGAGCACTGACTGGAACATGTTTAGAGAGGCTGCAACTTACGGCGACTTCACTGACTTGGAGGAGTACACATCATCAGTGTCCAGCTATATCAACAAGTGCACCGATGAAGTCACTGTCTCCAAGATCATCATCTCACGACCCAACCAGAAACCGTGGATTACTGCGGAAGTGCGTGCACTTCTAAGGACCCGAGACTCTGCCTTCAAAGAGGGAGATAAGGTGGCGCTTAGAAGAGTGAGGGCTGAACTTTCTCGGGCCATCAGAGAGGCGAAGCGCGCACACGCCCAGAGAATCCACAACCACTTTAAGGACAGCGGCGACACACGACGCATGTGGCAGGGCTTACAAGCCATCGCTAACTACAGGACGACACCACCTGCCTGTGACAGTGACGGCTCCCTCCCAGATGTGCTTAACAACTTCTATGCTCGGTTCGACAGGCAGAACGACGTGGCGGCGAGGAAGACCACCCCTCCTCCGAACGACCAGGTCCTGTGTCTCACTACAGCTGAGGTGAGGAAAACTCTACGCAGAGTCAATCCACGTAAAGCTGCTGGACCAGACAACATCCCAGGCAGAGTGCTCAGAGAATGTGCTGATCAGCTGGCAAATGTTCTCACCGACATCTTCAACATCTCTCTGAGCAGTGCCGTTGTCCCCACGTGCTTCAAGGCCACCACCATCGTTCCCGTGCCCAAGAAGTCTTCTGTGTCCTGTCTCAATGACTACCGCCCTATCGCACTTACACCCACCATCATGAAGTGCTTCGAACGGCTCGTCATGAGACACATCAAGACCCTGCTGCCCCCCTCACTGGACCCAATGCAATTTGCATACCGCCATAACCGCTCAACGGACGACGCCATCTCCACTGCACTCCATCTTGCCCTGACACACTTGGACAAGAAGGACTCACACGTCCGAATGCTGTACATAGATTTCAGCTCAGCATTTAACACGATCATCCCCCAACAACTGATCGGAAAGCTGAGCCTGTTAGGCCTGAACACCTCCCTCTGCAACTGGATCCTGGACTTTCTGACCGGAAGGCCTCAGTCAGTACGGATCGGGAACTGCACCTCCAGCACCACCACACTGAGCACTGGGGCCCCACAAGGCTGTGTGCTCAGTCCTCTGCTGTTCACACTGCTGACTCATGACTGTGTAGCAACACACAGTTCAAATCACATCATTAAATTCGCTGATGACACGACCGTGGTGGGTCTCATTAGCAAGAACGACGAGTCAGCGTACAGAGAGGAAGTGCAGAGACTAACGGACTGGTGTAAGGACAACAACCTGTCTCTGAATGTTGACAAGACAAAAGAGATGGTTGTTGACTTTAGGAGGACACGAGGCGACCACTCACCGCTGAGCATCAACGGCTCCTCTGTGGAGATCGTTGACAGCACCAAATTCCTGGGTGTACACCTGGAGAAGGACCTCGGCTGGTCCCTCAACACCAGCTCCCTGCACAAGAAAGCCCCCAACAATCAGATGATCACTCCCAAGAGCGGGCGCTTGGTGGTGGTGGGAAAAAAAGTACGCTTTGTTTAGTTTTTACTTGTAATTAGAAAACACACCTGGGGCCTCCCTCCCTGTTCTGCTGGGGTGGGCACATTGAGATGTGTAGTCTCGGGTCGTCAGTACTTTTGGGGGCTGCAGATGACGGGGATCTCCTTGATTCTCTGTCTGCCTCTGGCTCTTGGGGGGCTGCTTTGTGACCAAGACACATACAAGGCACGCTTTTACATTCCTTACCTTTACATTTGTTGTGCCAGTCTGGTTCATATGTTCTAGTGCCAACCTCACTAGACCCTTCGTTAAACTCCTCATATTTTTCTACTTTGCTTCTTTGATGTGTCATCTCACTGTCTTTCCTGCTCTCTCCCTGTGGGGTTGCCTTCTCTCTCTCCCACCTAGAATAATGTGTGAATTAATAAACGGTTGTCAGATGGTGAATGCCAGAGCCACATTGTTGTTTTGTGTTTTTTGAGTTTGTGTTCTCCACAACAAGTTCCTACATGGTACTTTTAGCTCCTTCTTTATTTTCCCAAGGGGCTGCCACAGTGGCTAGTTCTACACATTTGATTTGACCAAGACCACCACTAAAAATACACAAGCTTGTGACCCTCTGAGATTGGGTTTGTGTCTTCTCCCGATCTCAAACCAGGGATGTTTTGCATATAAGGTGAATGTGTTAACCTCTACACTACGGAGGAAAAAATGTTTCAGTATAAGCATATGATTAAGAAACAAAGGGTTTTGTCCATGAAATTGGTTGAGAGCTTTTAATTTGAAATAAACACATTAAACATTGAGTTTGTGTAACCAGGCACACTTTGCATAAATTACCCCCCCTTTAAAGTCAACGACGTAATTCAACAACAACAACAATTCAACAGAGGTCCAGAAAGCTGATTCCTGCAGTGTCATATTAGTAATGAGAGATCACCTGAGTGCAGTTGATGTTTGTCAAATGATTTTAGTATGAAAACACGTGTATGTGAGGTCCAGTCTCTGGTTCATCAGTATTCCTGCCACAATTGTAACATGGTGACAAAAGAACATCCCAAGCATCACAGAGAACGAATCAATGAAAACAGATGGCTACAAAAGATTTCCAACTCACTGGACATCCCACAGAGTTCAGGTAAATCCATCATTAAAAAATGGAAGCACTGGGGTACTTGTCTGAATCTGCCTAGAGCCGGCCATCCTCATATACTGAGTGAGAAGAGTAAGAAAAAGATTGGTGAGGTAGGGCCACCAACACAGCTATGACCACTCGGAAGGAGTTAAAAGCTTCAGGGGTTCCAGTGGGACTGGTTATACATATATAAGTATTATTTATTTCATTATTATTGTATTATTGTTATAAGGAGAAATGTTTTGTTATTTTAAGAAATTACCTCTGTTTCTGTATTGTTTGCAGCTCAGACCATAACTCATCAGATTCCTTGTTGCCTCAGTGTAAAGGCCTCAAACCCAATAACATTTAAATGTGGACTCGGGTCAAGTTCTTTGCAAAATCCCATGGAAGTGAGGTTTATATTTGCTGCACACAACTGCAGTGGCTCACTTCTCTTGTACTGGCAACAGCAATAAACACAGCTTAATGATGGAGTTTAAAAGCCTCAGCAAGGTGCAGCTTCTGAGGATCTTCTCTAACAGACTGATTCAGCCCCACTGTCACAAGGACAGACACAGAAAATCTCTCATATCTCATCCACTGACTCTCTACAATGCAGTACATCTGTCTAGCAGAGTGTAATGTTCTTTTCTTTTGCACCCTTGGAAAAATGGACATGTCATATGATATTTCTTACTACATTTAGTAAGCTATTACTTCTTGTTTACCAAATAAGATGTCTCTTTTTATATATGTAAGGATTGCTGCAATAACAGGAATGACTGAAAACCAGTTTCAACCAGTCATAAGAAAGTAATCAATTATAATGGTAATTCTAGTAACCCTGTAGGCACAGATGGCTTGTTATTATTATTTAGCTGGCATTAGAAAACCATGCCCTGTACTAATTCACTAGCTGACCGTGTTTTCTTTTAATAAAGACTATTCAATTCTGTGATAAGTTAGTCAGCCCAGGACAGCTGACTGTGTCTCTTATAACAAAGAAAAATCAACATATTTACTCTGATACCGGTACTATAAAGTTGTGATACCATCATAATAGTCCGAGTTGGCGTCCAGCAGCTGGTCTAAACTGGGAAGCTCCAGCCCGCCCATATTCCTATGCTCTTACCAAGCACACGTACAGGCCCCTCCTATCGCCTCTTCTCATGTCTCCACGCAGAGAGGATCGGGAAGCATACTGATCCGAGGTGAGTCTCTTTTTTCCTGTTTTTGCTCTTGATGCCTGACAGTGATAGGGAACGGTGTGATTATTGATAGAAAATGTACTGGTCGTTTAAGATAGTCGGCCTGATATAAAACAGATCCAGTCTGAGGAACAGTTCCACTTCAGTTCCAGTGCCACTTGAAATTTAGAAATATTGAAATAGATAGAAAGTAGAACTCTGGTGAGTGTTTTGGACTCTGGGCCTATTTATATTATTATTAATATCAAAGCTATGACAGAAGTCATAATCGAAACTGAGTCGAAACTGAGAACAAATGACAGCAAACTGCACTAGCTTGTACTCAGCCCATCGAAGTCCATATTTTTTATCACTCTGCACGCGGAGTAATCAGGTCAAATTGTCTTATGACCTGAGTGAAAACACTTAGTTCTTGATGCTGTGATTGGTCAGCAGCATCCATTTCCTCTGTCCTAATGGACACACAACAGTTTTAGCTTTAGCACCCCACCCTGTTGTCCCTCGAGAACCAAAACCATTAGCCCAAGGTACCCCTGACACACAATGAAGGCCCCTCAACCCCATCATACACACACACACACACACACACACACACACACACACACACACACACACACACACACACACACACACACACACAAAGATCAATATATGGAAAGAGGCTGACTTCCTTCTTCCTTTCTTCATACACTTCATAAATATACAATGTGAGCTCAGCTTCATTCCACCAGCAGCCACAAACTCTGATATGATATAAATACAGATATAACATATATAACTGTCTTATGTTATATGTCTTATAATTAACTAAAATTAACTTATTAAACTATAAAATGTGTGTTGTTACAAATTCTGTAACATACAGAAAAAATACAGTCACAGGTCTTTTTGTCAAGTATACAGGGAGTGCAGAATTATTAGGCAAATGAGTATTTTGTCCACATCATCCTCGTCATGCATGTTGTCTTACTCCAAGCTGTATAGGCTCGAAAGCCTACTACCAATTAAGCATATTAGGTGATGTGCATCTCTGTAATGAGAAGGGGTGTGGTCTAATGACATCAACACCCTATATCAGGTGTGCATAATTATTAGGCAACGTCCTTTCCTTTGGCAAAATGGGTCAAAAGAAGGACTTGACAGGCTCAGAAAAGTCAAAAATAGTGAGATATCTTGCAGAGGGATGCAGCAGTCTCAAAATTGCAAAGCTTCTGAAGCATCGAACAATCAAGCGTTTCATTCAAAATAGTCAACAGGGTCGCAAGAAGCGTGTGGAAAAACCAAGGCGCAAAATAACTGCCCATGAACTGAGAAAAGTCAAGCGTGCAGCTGCCAAGATGCCACTTGCCACCAGTTTGGCCATATTTCAGAGCTGCAACATCACTGGAGTGCCCAAAAACACAAGGTGTGCAATACTCAGAGACATGGCCAAGGTAAGAAAGGCTGAAAGACGACCACCACTGAACAAGACACACAAGCTGAAACGTCAAGACTGGGCCAAGAAATATCTCAAGACTGATTTTTCTAAGGTTTTATGGACTGATGAAATGAGAGTGAGTCTTGATGGGCCAGATAGAATAGAATAGAATAGAATTCAACTTTATTGTCATTGCACATGCACAGGTACAGGGCAACGAAATGCAGTTTGCATCCATCCAGAAGTGCTTTAGTGATATAGATATATTACAATATATATTAGCAATAATATAGATATGTGAGTATATTACAGAAATGGGTCTATTATGGTATGTTATAATGTACACGGTATGAAGTATGTTGTGAATATTCTATAACTATAAGTATGTACAGGCTGTAGTGAGTACAAGCTATGTACAGGATATGAACAGGATATAAATATGAAAAACTATACAGAATATGAAATAAATAACTTTACAGAATCTGAGATATACAGCTATACAGAAATGTGAACTATGCAAGTTGTAAACAGTTGTAGGATTAAAGATTATCGAATGTACAGAATGATTATTTACACAGAGCTATACAGTAGTGCAGTTAAGATAAGTGAGGGTGTAGATAGTTTCTACAGAGGCTATATAAAGTGCTAGTGGTTGTGAGTGGTGGTTCAGTCCATGTTATTATTGTGTGTTTGAGGGTACAGTTGTCCATTGTGTGTGTGTATGTTCAGTCCATGAGTTTAATGTGGGTCAGATGTCAGGAGGCAGAGTTCAGGAGTCTGACAGCTGTGGGGAAGAAGCTGGTGGTCTTAGTCCGGAGGTTCCTGTGGCGCCTCCCAGAGGGCAGGAGGGTGAAGAGTCCATGTGATGGGTGACTGGGGTCTTTGATGATTTTCCCAGCCCTTTTCAGACACCGCTTCCTGTAGATGTCCTTTATGGCAGGAAGTGGTGCTCCGGCGATGCACTGGGCAGTTTTCACGACCCTCTGCAACGCCTTCCGGTCCGAGGCAGAGCAGTTCCCGTACCAGACTGTTATACAGTTGGTCAGGATGCTCTCGATGGTGCAACGATAGAAGTTCACCAGGATGTCTGAGGACAGGTGGTTCTTCCTCAGAGTCCTCAAGAAGAAGAGGCGCTGGTAAGCCTTCTTGACCAGCTTGGAGCAGTTGGTCGTCCAGGTGAGATCCTCGGAGATGTGGACTCCCAGGAACTTGAAGCTGCTCACACGCTCCACAGCCGTCCCCTTAATGTAGATGGGTGGATGTGGGTCAGCATTCCTCCTGTAGTCCACGATGAGCTCCTTGGTCTTCTCGGTGTTAAGCAGCAGGTTGTTTGTGTCGCACCACTCAGCCAGACGATCCACCTCCTCCCTGTAGGCGGCCTCATCGTTGTCACTGATGAGGCCAATCACCGTGGTGTCATCTGCAAACTTAATGATGGTGTTGGAACCATCAGCAGGTCTGCAGTCGTGGGTGAAGAGGGAGTAGAGGAAAGGGCTCATCACACAGCCTTGTGGTACACCGGTGTTCATTGTGATGGTAGATGAGCAGCGGTTATCCAGCTGGACATGTTGGGGGCGGTTGGTCAGGAAGTCCAGTAACCATTTGCACATGAGGGAACTGATGCCCAGGTCTGTCAGTTTCCTGATGAGTTGTGAGGGGTGGATTGTATTGAATGCTGAACTGAAGTCTATAAACAGCATTCTGGCGTAGGTGTTGTTGTTGTCCAGGTGTGAGAGGACAGAGTGCAGTGCGATGGAGACTGCATCCTCTGTGCTCCTGTTCTGGCGGTATGCGAATTGGTGGGGGTCCAGGGTGGGGGGGAGACAGGATTTGAAGTGTGCTAGGACCAGCTGCTCTAAGCACTTAGTGATGATGGGGGTGAGTGCTACTGGGCGGTAGTCATTGAGGCAAGATGGGTTGGAGTTTTTGGGTATCGGGACGATGGAGGTGGATTTGAAGCAGGCCGGTACCACAGCGTGGGCCAAGGACAGATTGAATATGTCTGTGAGCACTCCTGCAAGCTCCCCAGAACACGCTCTGAGAACACGCCCGGGGATGCCATCAGGACCTGCAGCCTTGTGGACATTGATCCTGCTCAGCACCGCTCCTACATCGGTGGGGGAGAGAGTCAGATGGATGGGCCCGTGGCTGGATTGGTAAAGGGCAGAGAGCTCCAGTCCCACTCAGACGCCAGCAAGGTGGAGGTGGAGTACTGGTTTGGGCTGGTATCATCAAAGATGAGCTTGTGGGGCCTTTTCGGGTTGAGGATGGAGTCAAGCTCAACTCCCAGTCCTACTGCCAGTTTCTGGAAGACACCTTCTTCAAGCAGTGGTACAGGAAGAAGTCTGCATCCTTCAAGAAAAACATGATTTTCATGCAGGACAATGCTCCATCACACGTGTCCAAGTACTCCACAACGTGGCTGGCAAGAAAGGGTAGAAAAGAAGAAAAACTAATGACATGGCCTCCTTGTTCACCTGATCTGAACCCCATTGAGAACCTGTGGTCCATCATCAAATGTGAGATTTACAAGGAGGGAAAACAGTACACCTCTCTGAACAGTGTCTGGGAGGCTGTGGTTGCTGCTGCACGCAATGTTGATGGTGAACAGATCAAAACACTGACAGAATCCATGGATGGCAGGCTTTTGAGCGTCCTTGCAAAGAAAGGTGGCTATATTGGTCGCTGATTTGTTTTTGTTTTGTTTTTGAATGTCAGAAATGTATATTTGTGAATGTGGAGATGTTATATTGGTGTCACTGGTAAAAATAAATAATTGAAATGGGTATATATTTGTTTTTTGTTAATTTGCCTAATAATTATGCACAGTAATAGTCACCTGCACACACAGATATCCCCCTAAAATAGCTAAAACTAAAAACAAACTAAAAACTACTTCCAAAAACATTCAGCTTTGATATTAATGAGTTTTTTGGGTTCATTGAGAACATGGTTGTTGTTCAATAATAAAATTATTCCTCAAAAATACAACTTGCCTAATAATTCTGCACTCCCTGTACTTGTTCAGCTGTTCTTCAATGCAAATAACTAAACAATCAATCACGTGGCAGTAGCTCGATGCATTTAGTCACAAAGTCGTGAAAACCCTGCAGAATTTAAAAACTAAGGATCAAAATGAGGAAGAAAGGGGATTTAAGTGGCTCCCATTGTCACTTAATGGTTGTCGGTGCAGGATATACTGATTTGAGAATTTCAGATACATCTGATCTCCTATAGGATTTTTTTCACACAATCTCTATGGTTAATGGGGACAACATGCCAAACCTTAAAGCAGACTGGTTACAGCAGCAGAAGGCCACATCGTCTGACGTCTGTCAGCCATAACACAGGCTCACCAAAATCAAATATCAGAAGATTGGAGAAATGTTGCCTGGATGAGTCTTGATTTCCGCTGGGACATTCAGATGATATGATAAGAATCTGGTGAAAACACATGAAAGCACTGATCCGTCCTGCCTTGTATCAACAGCTGAGGCTGGTGATTATGGGCGATATTTTCAGAGCACAGTTGATGTTGAACCGAGTATGATTTAAATGTCCCACCATGTTATTACTTTTTTCAAGTAATGAGTAAAGTAAGGGATTACTATTGCAAAAAAGTAATTTGTTTACTGTTACTTTCCCATAGGAACGCTGCGTTACTAAACTGTGATTTTGTTTGTGAGAGTGTCTCATGGTCAATGTTCCCTCTAAGCTGCGCACGTGCGCAATTGCGCACTGCTGGCACGTCTCTGCGCACAGAAAATCTGCGTTGCGCACAAAAAAAAAAATCTAACCTGAATTGAAATTAAAATAAATACTTCAACAATTCTGTTTTGCAGTCAGTAAGTGACTGGATGCTCCCGTATGGGATTAGAACGATGTCACCGTATCCCATAGTCCAGCCAATGATGCGATTCACATTCGTATATACGTCCTTATTCGTCCTTTTGTGCCGACACCAATGTTTTAGCTAGCAAAGCGGCGTGGTTGATGTGGAGTGAAGCCACGTTAATGACAACGTGTACAACCATTGGAGATGTGAGCAGGACAGACGGAGCAATTGACGGAAAAAGTGTGGACTTTATACCAGTTTTTAAACTGTGTTGATAGGCCACATAAAACCAGAGTTATAATAAAAAATATCTGCAATGTTTGGTTTTCTTCCTGAATACTGTCGTCGTTTATATTTACTGCGGGAAGAAACGGTAAAAATGGCGTTTTATAAGGAAAACGCTCAAAAACACTCTCAGTAAAAACAACGCCAAAAAACCCCACCCTTTCCTATTGGTCGAAAAATGAAACCTGGTTGACCAATCAAAAAATGATATGGCAAAATGTCATTTAGTTGTTTAGGAAGGGGGAAGTTTTAGGAGTGACAGCGGTGTTTTGAGATGTGAGAGATTTGCGATGTTTAGCGCAAATCTTGTGTAGTTAGTGTGTAGTTAGTGTGTAGTGTAGTCAATAGTTTTGTTGTGTGTGTCAGAACAATGAGGCGACTGCTGAATGTTACAGGAGTTACAGCAGTGATACATCTGCTGCTGTCAGGCCTGCAGGTATCAGGCTGTAGTTCTCCTTCATCTCATAGTGGACAGAAATGATTTTTTGGAGTGGCACAAATAATTTTTGTGCCACTCCAAAAAAATTTTGTGGCATCAAATTTGATGCAGAACAGCTGATTGTTCTGTAAATAGTTTGAAATGTTTATTTTTAAAAAATGGCTTGGCTGCATTTTTAGGTAAACAGCTGCAAAAAACTTTGTTGTTTTCATAACTCAGTTACTTTTTTGAAGAAGTAACTATATAATTAATTGCCCAATATTGGTCATTATTTACTGTATTTTGCAGACATAGAGTTACAGGACTCTCTCCCAGACCACAGACTCATAATACAAGTCAGAGCTTTATACAAAAAAAAAAGAAGAAGAAGAAACTTTGTTTTCAAAATTGGAGTTCAAGTTATTTTTTACTTCCAGTAGTGTTAACATACTACACAGGTCATGAACAAGTGTTTTTTTAATTTTCATTGTAAGTGGGCTAAAGCAGTTAATTAAAAGTAGTCTAACATAAATGTAAATGCTGTAATTTGATTATTTTAATAAACCATGTAACTTGGATGGATTGGATGCTGGCGTGACCACAGTGCACACGTCTGCTGTTGCTCACAGTGGTCCAAGGGACGCTCAGGGAGTTTGTGTGTTCGCTCAGACACATGAAAAATTAGAGGGAACATTGCTCATGACAATGACTTACAAGCTTGCGACGTCCGTGGCAGCTACAGACGTGTGCAGATCAACAATAGATAATGTGGAGCTGAGGAGAGAGTACGACTATGCAGCATTTAAATCTTGGAACTACTGACATTACTTTGAGTTTTATTCTGTAAAACATGACAAACATTAGTGTCCACTGGGGAAGAAAACTTCTTTTTACAGCATAAAAATTAAACTTCAAGTCTGAGGAAGCACCTAGCACATCTGATTTCCACTATTTCCATGTGTTTTTTTTTTATGTGTAATGTCTTTACTCATATTGGTAAATTGACTTTAAAAAGGATTTACAAATATAAATAATATATAATATATAAAATTACCAAGTATCTTTATGTGTTATTGTACCTACATTATAACCAGTTGGGTTTTTGGCCACGTAAAATATGTTAACAAACTATTCTTATATTTGTTGCATTTTTTCTGCTGGCCCATGGCCAGATTACTCTAGAATTTGGCCAAGATGTCTTGTTTGATGTCTTGGTTGCAGTTTCTACCTTGTGACAGAAATGTTGTTTGTAGCCCAAAATGACTTAATATCACTCATGAAGGATGCATTTGACATATATTTCACATATTATAGACTAACAACTTATTTATAGTAGCTTAAATACAAGTAATCAGTTTTTGGCAGACGATCACTTTTTGGCACAACATGGGAATGTGAAATTCACAGAGAAACCCACGGATCACCCCGAGTGACATGACCTCTGCGGTACCGGGCAAAACTCCGACTGCCCCACTTCTGCTAAACAGGTGAAAATAGACTCAGAGCAACAGGACTTAGTGCTGCTAAAAGTTTGATTTTATTTATTTTTTTCTGTTTTACTTGCATCTATTTGAAAGAGTGAGTGTAAACACAAAAGAATATTTTATTGTATAGCTGGAATATACAGAAAATTCAGTGTTAAATGTTAAACAAATGTCTTCAAGTCAGAGACTGCTGCATATAATTACATTTTTGCTTGATGCAATGTACATAATAATAATGGATACTTTATTGATCCCCATGGGGAAATTACTTGTTTTTCTCTGCATTTGACCCATTCACTCAGTGAAGCAGTGGGCAGCCCACTAAGCAGGCGCCCGGGGAGCAGTGTGTAGGGACGGTACCTTGCTCAGGGGTACCTCAGGGTAGCCGTTAAGTGGATTCGAACCACCGACCTTCCGATCATGGGGCGACCACTTTACCTACTGAGCTATCCCTGCCCAGTTGAAAGATTAAAATTAATAGAACAATTTTTAAGAAGCAACTTTTTCATTTGATTCAATTCAAAAAATAGAATTGGGCTGAAAAGTCTGTTGCTTTATTACGTATTCAGGTTGTGTATCATGTTTTTATAAAGTAACTAAGTAATAAAGCAACTAATTACTTTTGAAGATAAGTAATCCATAAAGTAACAAGATTACTTTCTTGGAGAAGTAATCTGTAATTAGTAACTAATTACTTTGTTCAAATGGTCACAGGCTATCTGAGTATTGTTTCCATCCATTTATGTGGCGTTCTTCTGATCACTGCTTTTCAGCAGGACAACATACCAGAATCACAAAGCTTAAAATATCTCAAACTGGGTTTTGGAACATGTCAATAAATTCTGTTGGCAGCGTGGGAAAGTTGGAGTGATAAAGCTTTGATAAGTTTTTAACAAGATAATACTTTACTTATGTCATATTTTGAAATTCTAATAGTCGTAAAATAAAAAATTATCTCTGTCTGGCTGGCACTTTTTTTTTTACAAGATGTTGTCTTCGTCTACCACCTCTAACTCCACCACCTCTGACCCCAAACATGTTGCCCTGGAGACCTACTGGAGGGAAGTACACAGCATTGAGGAAGAGAAGGATGGGGAAGAAGAAGAGGAGGAAGATGAGAGAAAGAGTATGGATGGTATGTCAAACTGACAGCTGAGTCAGATGTCATCTTACTGTTCGGATCCTACGTGATTTGTTCCTTTTAGAGGTGGAGCTTGAGGAGGCGTGGCTGACAGATGCGGGGTTGGCTTCCCTGGTGACGGGCTTGCCATTGGCAGATGAGGTGCCACCGCCAGCTGAGGTGCTGCTGTCCACTTTGACACATCAACAAGCAACCACTGTGAGGAAGAGGCTGGATAACTATAACGAGACACTGAAGAAGAGAAACAGACAGCCAATCAGAGATGTCCGGGATATCTTCACTGAGGTGGGACACAAACATAGAAATGCATTTTATATTAAATGCAAAACAAATGTGCAACACAGATGTAGAGACATTTTATGAAATTGTATAGTCGACCATACGTTTTAGAATATCACAGCAATTTAGATTATAGTCATTGTAAGAAGCTGTGTGTCTTAAAATAATTCCTGGGAAATGAATAGAAAAAGGCTGTGATCTGCATTTTTTCCCCAACTTTTTGTTCCAGCCTGACGACCCAGCAGACAGATGTGTGTACCCCCACTCCCATCATGCTGAACCACCACCAAGTCGATACCACACCACCACCAAGACCATTCGCCGAAATACTTCCAGAGGTGCGTGTCTGCTCACCTATAAGTGATTCCTGTGGTCCTTTGCAGAGGTTGGTTCTTTATATATCTTTATTTATGCTAGATGCCACCCAGGGCATAGCAGATGATTTATGGTTTTATGGTCCTTAGTACCTCTGATAGACACTGCACTGTTGTGTGTGGGTTTGGTCTATTTTTTTTTTTGGTCTATTTAGTCACATTTCTAAACAGTATGAATACAGAGTAACCTGAAGAATATTAGGTTTGTCTCAGACTGCAGGCTTACATGTGGAGTATTTAAAAGTAGAATGGGAGACAGAGCTTTCAGTTTTCAGGCCCCCTTCTGTGAAACCAGCTTCCAGTTGGGATTCAGGAGACAGACACTATATAGATATATATACACACACACACACACACACACACACACACACACACACACACACACACACACACACACACATATATATCTATATATACATAGATATAGATATATGTACATAACTGAACATTTAGGAAGATCTCCTGAAAATCATCTTTTGTCTCACAGTTTCTTAATTACATGCAAATTTACAATAATGGATGACACTGCGTCAGAGTGTCTCTGAGAAATAACTGTAACTAATGTAACTAATTATAATTTCACTACTATTTCATTCAGTGCCTAGTCCCAACATGCAGAGTAGCTGCTTACACTTACTCCCACAGAGGTCACTTATATTAATAGTGCTGTGAAACAAATCAGAGACATTTGACTCCTTGTGTAATTCACACATGAATTATAGCATGTAAGCTGGACAGGAAGAGTCATTTTATATAGTGTATGATGTCGTCTAGCATGGAAACATGTCGGTTACTGTATAAAAAGCTCTCAGGAAAAATAGGACTACTCATTTTTTTGTATGTATATATTCTCTGTTTTCCTCCACAAATTTTTATATTATTTACAGGGAGTGCAGAATTATTAGGCAAATGAGTATTTTGTCCACATCATCCTCTTCATGCATGTTGTCTTACTCCAAGCTGTATAGGCTCGAAAGCCTACTACCAATTAAGCATATTAGGTGATGTGCATCTCTGTAATGAGAAGGGGTGTGGTCTAATGACATCAACACCCTATATCAGGTGTGCATAATTATTAGGCAACGTGGGTCAAAAATGGGTCAAAAGAAGGACTTGACAGGCTCAGAAAAGTCAAAAATAGTGAGATATCTTGCAGAGGGATGCAGCAGTCTCAAAATTGCAAAGCTTCTGAAGCATCGAACAATCAAGCGTTTCATTCAAAATAGTCAACAGGGTCACAAGAAGCGTGTGGAAAAACCAAGGCGCAAAATAACTGCCCATGAACTGAGAAAAGTCAAGCGTGCAGCTGCCAAGATGCCACTTGCCACCAGTTTGGCCATATTTCAGAGCTGCAACATCACTGGAGTGCCCAAAAGCACAAGGTGTGCAATACTCAGAGACATGGCCAAGGTAAGAAAGGCTGAAAGACGACCACCACTGAACAAGACACACAAGCTGAAACGTCAAGACTGGGCCAAGAAATATCTCAAGACTGGTTTTTCTAAGGTTTTATGGACTGATGAAATGAGAGTGAGTCTTGATGGGCCAGATGGATGGGCCCGTGGCTGGATTGGTAAAGGACAGAGAGCTCCAGTCCCACTCAGACGCCAGCAAGGTGGAGGTGGAGTACTGGTTTGGGCTGGTATCATCAAAGATGAGCTTGTGGGGCCTTTTCGGGTTGAGGATGGAGTCAAGCTCAACTCCCAGTCCTACTGCCAGTTTCTGGAAGACACCTTCTTCAAGCAGTGGTACATGAAGAAGTCTGCATCCTTCAAGAAAAACATGATTTGGAGTCTTCTCTCACCCCCATTCTCTGCGACCTGCTGGAGCGGGGGGCTAGGAGGAGGAGTTGGCCGTCCGACTGCAGTCCGGAGTGCGGGGCCTCCCTGCTGCTGCGGAGTCGGGGCGGTCTGCCTCTCCCCACCGCAGGGAAAAGGGTAACACCACCTGGGTCTGGGTGCAGTTCCCCCCTCCAGGGGCAAGGGTACCTAGACCCGGTTCGTAGAGTACGCTTGGGGAGTGTGATCGTGTGTACAGTGTCTCTTTATGTTTGTCTCCACGTTGGTTGAGTGTGGAGTAAGTGCATATGAGAGCATGAGGGTGGGAATGGATGTTTGTGTCTGTGTGTGCCTGTATTTCTGTGTCTATATGTCAGGTTGGGTATCAGGCGCCACCTCTCTGGGGACATCTCAGGCCCTCCAAGGTTTGGAGGCCTATCTCCCCCTACCACCACTTCCCCTGCCAGTGGCGGACTCCCTCAGGTATCGGTGCGTTGGTGGTTCTTTGTGTCTGGGGATGGGCGTCCAGGTACACACCGGCTCACTCCTTGGCGGCCGCTTATCGGGGCCTGGATCCTGGGGCTCGCTCGGGCCACTTCGGAGGTGGGGTGTCCCCGGCCTCTCGGCCTGGGGCTCGGTCACTCAGGCACGGCTGGCTGCCGGCGGAGCTCACGGGCGCGTCACTGCAACTCCCCCTGGCTTCTGCTCCGCGGTTGCTGAGTGAGCCCTCATCTGGGACTCTCCTCAGCTCTTTCTGGGACAGTGGCGCGGCTGCCCCTCTGTTGGTCTTCCTTGGTCTCTTGTGTTCTGGGGGCCTCTGGATGTCTGGAGTTTTGATCTCCTCCATACCTGCTTCATGCCCTGGAGGACGGGGCTGTGGCCCCCCCACACTCCCTAGCAGATCATTACATGAAGGAACCTTTTAAAAAAACAAACGCGTCCATGCTCACAGGTGTACACACGGGTGATCACACCCACAAACTACACCCTTTTTGGCTCCTACCTCAAAGCACACTGTGTTCTGTTGATCTTATGTGCTGCACAATAATGTTTAATATTTAGTATTTACTGTCATATTCCCATATATCATTGTGATGTCGTTTATTCTATTACTCTTGTTCTCTTCTGCTTGTTTTCTTTTTTCTTTCTCAGCAGGTGATCCAGGTGATTGATATATGCATTTTTTATTTCTTTTTTTTTCTTCTGCTCATTCTGTTGGTTTTTGTCTTTTGCCCTTCTCCCCCGTCCCTCTTCTCAGCTGTTTCTCTTTCCCTCTTTCTTTCTCCCCTTCTTTCCTCCAGTCAAGTCTGTCCCGTATTCAGTAAGTGAAAATAAAATAAACAATAAAAGGTGAATCAAATGGACCATTACGGCAAGGCTGGGATGGTCAATTTGGTAAAGTAAATCCGTTGGGCATCTTTCTTTGCCTTTAGACAACAATTCTGATGCAAAAGAGCCAAACGGGACAGGCAAAAAAAAAAGAAAAAAAAAGAAAAAAGAAAAACATGATTTTCATGCAGGACAATGCTCCATCACACGCGTCCAAGTACTCCACAGCGTGGCTGGCAAGAAAGGGTATAAAAGAAGAAAAACTAATGACATGGCCTCCTTGTTCACCTGATCTGAACCCCATTGAGAACCTGTGGTCCATCATCAAATGTGAGATTTACAAGGAGGGAAAACAGTACACCTCTCTGAACAGTGTCTGGGAGGCTGTGATTGCTGCTGCACGCAATGTTGATGGTGAACAGATCAAAACACTGACAGAATCCATGGATGGCAGGTGTGGAATACACCAGGCACAAACACACGCACACGCAGGTATGTACTGCCAAATTCCACATTTATTTGTTTGTTTACACAGCTGACTCAGTCGCACAGCCTGACAGCTCACGAGCCCAGCTGATCTCTCGCCGCTCCTCCCCGTCTCACTATAAACACAGCGGAGGGAGACCATCATTAGTACATAAACACCATCAGCTGTTCTTACCGGCCTCGCAGCGCCGCCCTGTTGAGCCTTCTGCTCCACTCCTCCCCGGCAGCTGCGCCCGGGGCCACGCCTCCGCCACAGCAGGCTTTTGAGTGTCCTTGCAAAGAAAGGTGGCTATATTGAGATGAGAGATGAGATAGCCTTTATTTGTCAGTTGCAGGTCTTTTGCCCACAACCGAGATGACAGACCTTGCCGACCGTACATACAATACAAACATCACATTGGGGAGACAGGTCAGGCCAGGTAGCGAGAGGAAAAAAAACATTGAAATGTGCAACACAAAAGGATAATACAGGAATGCACAGGTATCAACACACCATAACACATTAAACACAGACAGCAACATGGGAAAGAGTTCCAGTGTGTACATCTGATCTGGGACCGCTGCAATCTTTCGACTGCGCCTCCAACTGACCCAATGTCCACATCATGGGGGAGGTAAGCATTGGAGGTGGCGTTGGATCTGGGGTAGGGAGGGTGATGCGTCAGTGAGTGCTTATCAGTATCAGTATATGTATGTGTGTGCGTGTCCATAGTTCAGCTGAGACAGTGTCCTTCGCCCTGCCAGGCTAAGTAAACAGTCTTCCAGCCAACCCAGGTGGCCTTGCATGGAATGGGAAGGAACAGACTCAACACAGTCGTTATCAGGGAGTTGCTGTTCAGCTCCAGCCTTGAGCTGGCGCCGAAGGGGTAGCCGGGTTATGATGGTAATTGAGAATTTCAAGCTGTTTTTTAACACTCCGACACTGGTCTCTCAGTCTCCCGTTAATAGCTGCGAGCTTCTCCGTGATGTTATTAGCCGTCGATTCTGTGGTCTTGTCACTCTTTTTGCTCACATAGCAGATTCTGAGACCTCACGACCGCAGCCAATATTGGTCGCTGATTTGTTTTTGTTTTGTTTTTGAATGTCAGAAATGTATATTTGTGAATGTGGAGATGTTATATTGGTTTCACTGGTAAAAATAAATAATTGAAATGGGTATATATTTGTTTTTTGTTAAGTTGCCTAATAATTATGCACAGTAATAGTCACCTGCACACACAGATATCCCCCTAAAATAGCTAAAACTAAAAACAAACTAAAAACTGCTTCCAAAAACATTCAGCTTTGATATTAATGAGTTTTTTGGGTTCATTGAGAACATGGTTGTTGTTCAATAATAAAATTATTCCTCAAAAATACAACTTGCCTAATAATTCTGCACTCCCTGTATAAAAGAAGTTCCATAGTAAGTGGGACTCTACATCCATGCTTGCCACCAGGCAGTTGAAACTTTCATTCAACTTTCATTGGATCAGGTGACTGAAGCATCCCTTAGTTATGCTGCTATTGCCACGGGCTTCAGGGGGACCTTCTATGATGCAGTGAACATTTTGTTTTTGTGTTCTGTTGTGTTTACATTTCACTTTTGCATGTCATTAACTTTTGTCTTCTCTCCCATAGCATGTGTTCTGTCCTCGTCTTTCAATGCTCTCCTCTTCCTCACACGCCCCAGGTCGGTCGGTCACAGCAGATGTCTGTCGCTAAGCCTGGTTGTTCTTGTTAAAAAGGAATCTTCCTTCTCACCATCTCTTCATCATCCTCCAGATGGCTGTTGTGTCAATGCACTATATAAATAACTCTAGCTGTGTGATTTGAACAGAGCTGAAAAATGTTTTAAATGATTTGCAATTTGCTAGTTTTATTTGCTTTTGACATCCGAGCATCCCAGTGTTTTTGGAAACAGGATTCTATTTCTGCAAGAGATTTTGTTTGTTTTTTCTCTGTACCTGCTGAGAGCTTTATGCTTTGTGTCTTTTACAGTACGACCAACTCTACCCGTGTTGGCTGTTGAAGATCAACTACCAGAGCACCCCTCACCCCCCTCAAACACAGACTCTCTGCATCACGCAAACTCTCCAGGAAACAAATGCTCTCCGACACATGTCATCGACACAACTGTTCTGACACACGCACATTCTCCAACACACACTGACTCTCACAAATATACCTCTTCCCCTCCTCACACACACTCGTCCCCCGTCAGTCAATTGATGCAACCTGACTGGGTGCTGCGGGACTCTCCATACTCAGAAGGTGTGGCTGAGCACAAAAGGGGCAAGGCTTGTTGGGACTGTTTACGTTTCCATAGAGACAACAACAGTGAGCTGCAGGTGAGTTTGACCTGCTGCATGCTGAGAGAGGTCTTCCAGTCAAATCTGATTGCTTACAACACAGGAGGCTGCTAACGGATGCAAAAAAGAGTGTGTGTGTGTGTGTGTGTGTGTGTGTGTGTGTGTGTGTGTGTGCGTGCGTGCGTGCGTGCGTGCGTGCAGTTTGCATCTATCCCTCCCTCTCAGGGTCTTAGCTGTGCAGGCGACCTGTCGTCACGTGACCTCACACAGCTGTGTTTCATCTCACACATTGAGCTCACAACCTTCCTGATGACTCTGGGGATCCACACCAAACGCTCACGTCCTCCACGCTGCAGGAACCGGGGTGAGTTTCTTTTTTACATAATGATCTGCATTCAGCTTCACAGCAAAGACTTTATAGCATTAGGATATTAGAAAGCTATAGCGAGTGATGTTAACACTTTTACTGATTAACGTAAGTTTCGCCAATGTAATTATGCATTTTTAACATAAACACAAAAAGTAATGTGGAACTAAAAACGGTATCTAACCAAAAAAACAAGATCCAGATCCACATAACAAAGAACATCTCTTCAAACCATTTTTCCTGGATTTCCAAATAGTTGTTATTTTTACAGTAGATGGTGTGTCATCATTTGTCTTACACCATGGCTCCTTATTGTTTGCAGACAATTTTCAGAGTGGATACAGCAACATTACATTTCCAGTGTAATCAGTGAGAGAGGCAGACATGAAACCGATGTGGAAGTGGAGTGCATCTACTCCACAAGCATAAAAATAGATAAGTTTACTACTATTTTTATTTTTTTCACGTAAGGTGTATGTATGTATTTTGCCCACAGAAAAGGGTCATAAAGTCCCCTTACCCCCAACCAGTCACAGCAGATGACCGTCCTCCGTGAGCCTGGTTCTGCTGGAGGTTTCTTCCTGTTAAAATGGGGTTTTTCCTTCCCACTGCCACCAAAGTAGTTGCTCAGAGGGGTCCACTGACTGGGTTTTCCGTGTGTTCTCTGTATTATTGTAGGATCTTTATCTAACAATATAAAGTTCCTTGAGGCAACAGATGTTGTTGTTTGGCCCTATATAAATAAAATTAAAATATTTGTGTTTTATTTTTTATTTAAATGACAGCAACAGTCATAATTCTTTGTGATGTATACACTATCAGTCGAAAGTTTGGACAGACTTCCTCATTTAATGGTTTTTCTTTAGTTTCATGACTATTTACATTTTAAATTCTCACTGAAGGCATCAAAACTATGAATGAACACATACGGAATTATGTAGTAAACAAAAAAGTGTGAAATGACTCAAAACGTGTTTTATATTTTCGATTCTTCAAAATAGCCACCGTTTGCTTTGATTACTGCTTTGCACATCCTTGGCATTGTCTCGATGAGATTCATGAGGTCATCACCTGAAATGGTTTCCAACAGTCTTGAAGGAGTTCCCAGAGATGCTGACTGTGGAGGCCCGGCCATCTGGCACAGCACTCTGTTGCTCTCTGTCTTGGTCAAATAGCCCTTACACAGCCTGGAGGTGTGTTTGTGGTCATTGTCCTGTTAAAAGATAAATGATTGTCCAACTAACCGGATCGGATTGCCCAAACAAATCTCTTCTGCTTGTTGCTTTTCCTTAGTAGTGGTTTCTTCTACTTTGAGGAATCTATAATATAAGATATATTTAGAGTTATTTATCATTTTTTCTTTGCTGTATAACCCCATATATCTTTCTTCATATATATCTACAATGTAGAAAGTAGTAAAAATAGATAAAACATTGAATGAGAAGGCATGTCCAAACTTTTGACTGGTAGTGTATTGTCATAGGGTTTTCTTGAAGAAGTGAATTTACCAAACTTAAACTTTTCTCTCCCTTTTTTAAGATTTAGAGCTTACATCTTAATGCTTGCTGCTTGAAGCAGTATTGCTGTTCCTGTAGTATAAATGTAAAAGAAATGTCGTGTTAATTTTCATGTAATCTATAAATTACTGATCTCCAACTTTATGTACTGAAATTGCCATCTGGGAGTTTCTAGAACTTGCCACCCTCATAAACTAACCAATATAAATCTGAAATTACACTATCATAACTACAAATACTCCAGAATTTAGAGTTAGAGAAAGCACTCTAGGTGAAAGTATCTTATGAATGTACTAGAATAACATGAATGACTCTTACCATCTTATCTTCTGTCCACACATAAAAAACAAATCTGGGTCATCTACAGTGGGGCAAAAAAGTATTTAGTCAGCCACCGATTGTGCAAGTTCCCCCACTTAAAATGATGACAGAGGTCAGTAATTTGCACCAGAGGTACACTTCAACTGTGAGAGACAGAATGTGAAAATAAAATCCATGAATTCACATGGTAGGATTTGTAAAGAATTTATTCGTAAATCAGGGTGGAAAATAAGTATTTGGTCACCTCAAACAAGGAAAATCTCTGGCCCTCACAGACCTGTAACGTCTTCTGTACGAAGCTTTTCTGTCCCCCACTCGTTACCTGTATGAATGGCACCTGTTTGAACTCATCATCTGTATAAAAGACACCTGTCCACAGCCTCAAACAGTCAGACTCCAAACTCCGCCATGGCCAAGACCAAAGAGCTTTCGAAGGACACCAGGAAAAGTATTGTAGACCTGCACCAGACTGGGAAGAGTGAATCTACAATAGGCAAGCAGCTTGGTGTGAAAAAATCAACTGTGGGAGCAATCATCAGAAAATGGAAGACATACAAGACCACTGATAATCTCCCTCGATCTGGGGCTCCACGCAAGATCTCATCCCGTGGGGTCAAAATGATCATGAGAACGGTGAGCAAAGATCCCAGAACCACACGGGGGGACCTGGTGAATGACCTGCAGAGAGCTGGGACCAAAGTAACAAAGGTCACCATCAGTAACACACTACAACGGCAGGGAATCAAATCCCGCAGTGCCAGACGTGTTCCGCTGCTGAAGCCAGTGCATGTCCAGGCCCGTCTGAAGTTTGCCAGAGAGCACATGGATGATACAGCAGAGGATTGGGAGAATGTCATGTGGTCAGATGAAACCAAAGTAGAACTTTTTGGTATAAACTCAACTCGTCGTGTTTGGAGGAAGAAGAATACTGAGTTGCATCCCAAGAACACCATACCTACTGTGAAGCATGGGGGTGGAAACATCATGCTATGGGGCTGTTTTTCTGCCCAGGGGACAGGACGACTGATCCGTGTTAAGGACAGAATGAATGGGGCCATGTATCATGAGATTTTGAGCCAAAACCTCCTTCCATCAGTGAGAACTTTGAAGATGAAACGAGGCTGGGTCTTCCAACATGACAATGATCCAAAACACACCGCCCGGGCAACAAAGGAGTGGCTCCGTAAGAAGCATTTGAAAGTCCTGGAGTGGCCTAGCCAGTCTCCAGACCTCAACCCCATAGAAAATCTGTGGCGGGAGTTGAAAGTCCGTGTTGCTCGGCGACAGCCCCAAAACATCACTGCTCTCGAAGATCTGCATGGAGGAATGGGCCAAAATACCAGCTACTGTGTGTGCAAACCTGGTAAAGACCTATAGTAAACGTTTGACCTCTGTTATTGCCAACAAAGGTTATGTTACAAAGTATTGAGTTGTATTTTTGTTATTGACCAAATACTTATTTTCCACCCTGATTTACCAATAAATTCTTTACAAATCCTACCATGTGGATTCATGGATTTTTTTTTCACATTCTGTCTCTCACAGTTGAAGTGTACCTCTGGTGCAAATTACTGACCTCTGTCATCATTTTAAGTGGGGGAACTTGCACAATCGGTGGCTGACTAAATACTTTTTTGCCCCACTGTACATTTCTCTAAATTGACTACAACATCCTACTCCACTTATCCAAACATAATTTACATTTTTAAGCAACTTTTTCATATTAAATTGTACAATAAATGTACCCTGAAATGTTTAACAACAAAAATCATCTTCCCACTTACATGAAGCAGTACAGAATTATACCGCTCTGCAAGATTTAATGTAACTCCCACGCAAAGATGTGTGTAGAAAATCAGCGGTCCTTAACCTGTTTTACCTCTGGGTAGGGATGCACCGATACCGATATCGGGTATCGGGTATCGGGGCCGATACTGTAAAATGTGTGTGTACTCATACTCGTAAAAGTTAACCGATACCATGAACCGATACTAACTTGTTTCATTAATCAGAGGGTGGCTTGTCATTTTTGTTGTAGTTTTTTAGATTGGCCACTAGGGGAACATCCCGCGCTAAACAGGCACAGGGTTAGACGAGTCAGACTGGCAGCTCCAGATAAAAAAAGAGAAACTGGAGGCTGCTGTAGCTAGGCTAAACAAAATGTCAGCAGTGTGGACCGGAACAGCCAACTTTAACTCAGGTTTTGGAAAAGCGATGAAAAATGTCAAGAGAAAATCCACGGGCAGTTAAAATAACAGAGGCTCTGACTCGTTTTATCGCTCTGGATGACCAGCCAATGCCAGTCATGGAAAACATAGGATTCTTCTCAGCATACTCGAGCTGCGATATGAAATTCCCAGCCGCCCACACATCAGGGAGATAATGGTGACAAAACTTTCTAAAGAGGTAAAGACGAGCAGTGTGTGCGCGATGTCAGTCTTTGGTTTAACGGCACAGTGGACTGATGATCCACGGGCAGATGGGGAGTTCGTTCGTCAATGCCAAATACTTTCATTATTTTGTTTGTTTGTTTACATTATGAACACTCTGCAACAATTTAAAAGTTTATTTTATTCTCAAACCTAATTTGTATTTATTATATTCCAAACAGAAGTGTTTATTTATTATTCCGAAAGCTCGAGACAGTGCCAATAGTTCAGTGATATTTTGCTAAATTACAATGTGGAGACTCTGCAATAATTTAGCAGAAGTGCTTATTTTTCACTTGAAATTTTTTTGTGGTCATTTTTATTAAGATTTTATTTTTTATCGGCAGAGAATAAAATAAAATCTGTCTTCCGATTCATTGCATTTGTGTGTGTGTGTGTGTGTGTGTGTGTGTGTGTGTGTGTGTGGTAGAAGTATCGGTTTTTGTACTCTGTATCGGCAAGTACTCAGATCCAAGTATCGGTATCGTATCGGTTTGAAAAAATTGGTATCGTTGCATCCCTACCTCTGGGTCTAATGTTTTCACTACAAAGTTGCCCGGGGCCCGACACTGTATTGAATAAATTGATGTTGCTTTTGGTTTTATACATATTTAATAACTAAATCAAATCTACATCATTTTAATGGCTAAAACCTCGTCAAATAAACATGATGATGACATGATGCAATCTAATAATCCCAAAGAACCTGTACATAAAACAAAATGCCAGCAATTCATGGAACAAATCAAACTGCAAAGTTAAAAGGCTCAAGTCAGGATTAAAAACACAAAATAATTAATAATTCAATTTTACTAAAAGAGACAAGAAAAAAGAAAAAATAGAATAATGTGCTCATAAAACAAATACATTCAAAATAATTTTCTAATTAAATGAATAAATAAATAAACTGTTATAAAATTTAAATAAAGGGCAAATGAAAATATAGCCTTATAATCTGTGAGTGAATCTGAAAGGTTTTTTCATTGGCAGAACCAGAAGTTATTCTTCAACAAACAGTCACAATAGGCAACTCCCCTTTTATGTTCAGCTGTTAATGAGACACGGGTCTGGGTGGAATGGGGGAAAGGCTCACTCTCAGAGCAGCTTCCAGTGTTGCTCTGAGTCTGGTTCAGGCTTTGGTCTTGGTTGTGGCCACAATGGAAAATCCTGATTTACACAGATATGCAGTTGTGAGTGGGACAACCTCATCAAGTCAAATCAAAATTTATTTATATAGCACATATTAAAAACAACAATGTTCACCATAATGCTTCACAGTCAGTAAAAGCATGAGACAATTAAGACAAAACAATAAAACAGGACAACAAACAATACGTGACAACACAACAAGCAAGAACAACCAACTAGTTAGAATCAAAAGCCAAAGTAAAAAGATGTGATTTAAAAGACTGGATAGACTCGGCTGTACGAATATGAACAGGGAGGTTATTCCAGAGTCTAGGTGCCACGGTTGCAACGGCCCGGTCACCTCTGGACTTCAGTCGAGACCTAGGTTGTGCTAGGAGCCTGTGAAGTAGTTCAGAAAGATAGCTGGGCGCTAAATTATTCCGATATTTTAAAAGTGAACAAAAGAATTTTAAAATCGATACGACATTTAACTGGGAGCCAATGTAATTTGGCTAAAATTGGAGTTATGTGTTCACAGATTCTCGTACCTGGTAAAAGATGCCCAGCTGCATTCTGAACTAACTGAAGCCGTTAAAGAGAAGAGTGTTGGAGGCCCGAGTAGAGGCAGTTACAGTCGTCCAATCTGGATGTGATAAATGTGTGGATAAGCGTTTCAAGGTCCTTTAAAGGAAGGAACGGCTTTGCTTTGAATATCTGACGCAACTGGTAAAAGCTGTTTTTTACCACAGTAGAGACCCGTTTCTCAAGTTTAAAAGAGCCATCCAGGAACACTCCAAGGTTCCTTACAGTGAGCGAGAGATGGCTAGCAAGAGGGCCAAGGGCAGAGTGTGACCATCAAAAACTACGATTTCGGTCTTATTCTCGTTCAGTGTATGAAAATTATGTGATAACCAAATTTTAACTTCATGCAAACAGTTGAACAGAGGTTGCAAAGAAGCAGACACATCTGATTTCAAAGGTGAATAAATCTGGATATCATCGGCATAACAATGAAAGGAGATGTTATATTTTTAAGAAATTAATCCCAACGGCAACATGTACAAAGAGCAGGACCGAGCACGGACCCTTGAGGCACACCACAATAAATAGGGGCAGAAGCCGAGGAGTGTTGCCCTATAGCAACAGAGAACGACCTCTCTGAGAGGTAGGATTTAAACCGTATACCTTTGAGATAGAGCTGGGCGATATATCGAGTTTTTAAAAAATATCGATATATTTTTATACGAGATATAAGATGTGACCATATCCTTTATATCGATATAGTCTATGTTACGTTATAATTATACTTGCGGAGCCGCAGGTTTGCCTTTCTTTCGTCCACTTTCGTCTTTACGCAACGTTACTCGGCCTCGCCTCTCCTTCACTGAACACAACTCCCCCTCCTCCCCCATCGCTTCACCTGCAGGAAGCGACAAGATGGACACGGCAAATCTCCGTTAACGAGTTACTGCGCATCGCCCCGTGCGTGGGGCTGGACGGCGTCAACGTGTTAGCTAGCTAACCACGCTAACGAGCTAACCACGCTAACGCCATGCAGCCCAGAGGTGCTGCACGGACTAAAATCCTTTCATTTTCTCAAAAGTTGACAGCGCGCCTTATGTATGAATTCTGGTTGTGCTTGATGGCCGCGAACCGATTTTATGTGGAACACGGCGCTCAGCAATCTGTCAAAAAATGTTTTAGTACGACTTTAGTAAGCTACGGAGCTGCACTGCTTGATGGATTGTCGGAGCATTACGGCTGAGCCTCGCGGAGTGATACGTACTGTGCTTCAACGTAATATTACCCTACTGTGTATAAGGACCATAAATGGCACCTGTTAAGAGACGTGGTTGCGAAGCGGATTACAAACTCCAGGCTGTCAGTCACGCAGTACAAGTTGGGAACAGAGCAGCTGTGAAATCTGTCTTTGTTATAGTGCTCAGCGTCTTTTACTTTACATTTTGACTGCACATTTGTGAGCTTTTTGTTATGCACAAAAACAACATTGTTTTCTTTTATTTATGGAGCATTATTATTTAATAAATGCTCATAATTTATTTTTGAGTAAATTTTATGTACATCTGCTCTATGTTAATAAAAGTGCCTGTGTGACATCTGGGACACAGCTTTGACTAAGAACTCTCTTTTTGTTCTTACTTTATGGCTTTAAAAAAAGATATATCGAGATATATATCTTATATCGCCATCCAGCTAAAAAATATCGAGATATGAATTTTGGGTCATATCGCCCAGCCCTACTTTGAGACCAACAACATGTTCCAGTCTTGATAGAAGAATGTTGTGGTTAACCATGTCAAAAGCAGCAGTCAAGTCAAGTAAAACTAAAACCACGGAATAGCCAGAGTCAACCGTTAAAAGAAGATCATTAAAAACTCTAAGTAAGGCTGTCTCTGTGCTGTGGCGACGTTTCAAACCAGACTGAAACTTTTCATTAATACCATTTGCATCTAAAAAGGCCTGAAGTTGTTTAGAACTACCGTTTCCAATATTTTGGAAATAAAAGGGAGTTTGGAGATCCGCCTGTAGTTAGTGAGAGCATTAGGGTCAAGATTTTTCTTTTTCATAATAGGTTGCACAACAGCATGCTTAAAGACAGACGGTACACAACCTGATGACAATGATGCATTCAGCAGAAGTAAGATACAAGGACCAATAATATGTAAAGATTCCTTAAAGAAACGAGAAGGACGAATATCGTGCGGGGAACCAGAGATTTTGAGATGATCAATTATGTCTTTTAAAGCAGAATAAGACACTGGCTCAAACTGTTGAAAGACAGTCAAGCACTCAAAGGCTGGAACTGGGTCTAACCTTATAAACTGAAACTCTTCAAATAAGCCATAAAGTTGTGTCTCTCCTTTTTGCAGAGTCGAAGAGCGTGTCAGGTCACATTTCACTGCGTGTTATATCTGTATAACCATGCACATGACAAATAAAGAATCTTCCTCTGCAGATGATCAGTTAGCTGTTTGACAACTACTCTTTCAAGAATTTACGAGATAAAAGGAACGTTGGAGATTGGCCTATAATTAGATGGGTCAAGGGATGCCACATAGCGATTATTAGAGATAGTTTGGAGGAAGACATTACTGAAATTAACTCAGAAAGATCAATAGGAGAAAAAGACTAAATGGTACTGAAAGCAGCGGTACATGTTGTTACATCTGTGAGATGATCATGAGTAATTTTTTCTCTAATGGTTAAAATGTTATTTGTGAAGAAGTTCATGAAGTCATTACTAGTTAACGTTAAAGGGATGGTTGGCTCAACCGAGCTCTGACTGTTTGTCAGCCTGGCTACAGTGCTGAAGAGAAACCTGGGGTTGTTCTTATTTTCTTCAATCAGTGATGAATAGTAAGATCTTCTAGCTTTACAGAGGGCTTTTTTTATAAAGCAACAAACTATTTCTCCAGGCTAAATGATGATCTTCTAAATCTGATCTTCTAAATTTGTGACACGCCATTTCCTCTCCAGCTTAAGAGGTATCTACTTTAGGGTACGTGTTTGAGAATTATACCAGGGAGTCAAGTACTTCTGATTTGAGGCTCTCTTTTTCACAGGAGCTACAGTATCCAGAGTTGTGCATAGTGAAAGTTAAAACAATTAACAAGATAATCGACCTCTGTTTGAGTAGCCTTCAGGTACCTGCTCTGCTCTCTTTTGGTACAGGCTATTGAAGATGATAAAAGTGGGTGAACTGTATTCTTAAACCTAATTACAGCACTTTCAAAAAGACATCTACTTTGATGAAATCTATTTCCCACTAAACAAGAGAGGCTTTTCAGGAAACACTGTTTCAGTTTCAATTCAATTCAGTTTTATTTATACAGTGCCAAATTACAAGAACAGTCAAGACACTTTATTTTCTAAGGTAGACCGTACAATAATACATACAGAGAAAAGCCCAACAATCACATGACCTGGTATGAGCAAGCATTTTAGTGACAGCGGGAAGGAAAAACTCTGTTTTAACAGAAAGAAACCTCCAGCAGAACGGTTTAATGGAGAACGATTAAAAACACTGTCCTCACTGCTGGATCATAAAAAATATTTATAACAGTGTTCTGTAATTATTAAGTTATTTAAACATTAATTAATACTTGGAACACAAAACCTTAAAAACTGCTTATTCCAGTATTGAATCAGGTTGGATGGACACATCTGGAAAACAAGAAACAGTTGAAATGAATAAACTGCACTGATTCAAAAGGAGGTAAACCTAAACAGAAGACATGAGTTAAATGACTTTCAAAGTAAAACAGGAAGCAAGGTAGCAGGAAATGACTAAAGAGAAACAAACAAGCAGATATTACGGAGATTAAGATAATCTCTACTATAGTAATTAAAAATGTAAAATTAACAATGAAGACAAACTTTTAAAAAAAATCTCAAAAACAGGAAAACTCAGAATAAACCAACAAAACCAAAGACCAATTTCTGATAAACACAAAGACTTCTTAATGTGAGATGTCCTTAACACCTTTATAAAGATCAGTACTTTGCCTTCCACCCGGCACTACCACTAAACCAATAAGGTATGCATTTTAATACCCCAGAGCACCACAAGATGGGAGATCATGTCGTGCTTCAACATTAGGAAGTAAATTCAAGATTGTCCAGCTATATCGTTTTCGTTCGACCACTGCCCCGTTTCAACTACTAGTATCACCTCCTTCCTCATTTAGTATTTTTTTTCCTGTTTGTCACACATTTGTTTCAGATCATCAAACAGTTTTCATTATTAGACAAAGATAACTCAAGTATATATAAGATTGACTGGTTCTGCAATTCTTGGCAGCAAGAACTGCAATCCAAAATTTGTCATAACTGCTCATGATTTTTTTCGCCTCTGTGGATGAAATGTTTATTCTGTTTTTTATTCTTGGTATGATGTTCTCTTTGTGAAATGCTATGTTACACAAACACAAAGACTTTAACTTTTCTCAGATATTTTCTCAAATTTTTTGGAGATCATCAAGATGTGGCAAATTTGAGACAAGCCTTTGTATTGTTTTTGGTCAGCAGTTATTTTCATCTTAGAACTTTTCCATAGATGCGTTCTACCTGATCTTTCTTATTGGTGAATCATGAACGCGCATCTTAACTGAGGCAAGTGAGGCCTGCGTTTCTGTAGATCTTGTTCTGTTTTTTGTGACCTTCTGGATGAGTGATTGATTGCACTTGGACTAATTCTGGTAGGCCACTCACTCCCAGGAAGGTTCACTATGTTGTTATTATGTTTTTAAACAGGACCAGGTAGGTTTGGATTAAAATTAGTTTGAGCTGAAACCTGCAAATGTGACTATATGCAAAAACACAGAAGAAATCCAGAAGACTCAAACACTTTCATAGCACTGTGTCGCATTACAACGGTTTAACTGTTTATGCATAATAATTTTGATAATCATCCAGAACCCACAACAGTTTTGCCCTTTGCAGCTACCTTATGAGTAAGTGTTCACAGTAAACCCATGTTGGGCTAGCCCATAGCAGTTTAGCCTTTTGGGCCCCAAAAAACGCGGGCAGCCCATTGTGGGTTTACCATAGGAAAACCCATACTGGTCCTCTTTTGGGTTAGCCCATTAAGGCCCCACAGTAGTTTGATCCCAAGAGGTCCCCTGATTGTCATGGTTTTCAATGGGCAACCCACAGTGGGATTGCTCACCGTGGGTGTGGTTTGCCCACCATGGGACCGAAAGAGCCAAACTGCCGTTGGCTCTAACACAGTTAACTTGGGACTGGATGGGATAAGCGATAAGGGCAGACCTGAAACTATTTTGCTGCTGAAAAAGCCCCATTAGTAAAACCCTGTACTAAAGGATGTATAAATTGTCTCTCAGAACACTCACTGTATGATTGTTTGTGTCTTCCTGTCCATTAGACAGTGGTGTGTTTGGCGTTCCTCTGAACACGCTGTTGGAGAAAGACAGGAAGAAGTTTCCTGGGGTCAAAGTTCCTGTCGTGTTCCAGAAGGTGAAGAACGTGTCCTTCTCTATGTCTAATCAAGTTTCAGACAGGGGATAGATTGCTGGCTTCATTACTCTAAAACTTATGATACTATAGTTTAAGGCACAATCATAATCTTATGTGTCTTTGGGAAGTTCATGAGCAAAAGTGGGTTACTGTTTGGTCAGTAGTTTGATTCTTCAAGTAAGCAAATATTGAACCCCAAGCTGAAGCATCTCTTTACGGGCGACCGTGGCTCAGGGGGTTGGGAAGCGTATCTGTAACCGGAAGGTCGCCGGTTCGATCCCTGGGCTCTCTGTCCTGGTCGTTGTGTCCTTGGGCAAGACACTTTACCCTACTTGCCTACTGGTGCTGGCCAGAGGGGCCGATGGCGCGATATGGCAGCCTCGCTTCTGTCAGTCTGCCCCAGGGCAGCTGTGGCTACAACCGTAGCTTGCCTCCACCAGTGTGTGAATGTGAGAGAGAATGAATAGTGGCATTGTAAAGCGCTTTGGGTGCCTTGAAAAGCGCTATATAAATCCAATCCATTATTATTATTATTTACGTGCATGATGTAAAATGTTTAATGCTTATAGTAAACAGTGCTCAGAGTAGATAAGTGCTGTATAAGTATGAGCCCATTAGCATATGATCTTGGTGACCTAAAGTAGTTGTTTAACTAACAGCTAGCAAAGTTAGTTTACCTTTGTTTACATCTTGTTTAGAAATTTAGTGAAAATAAACAAACAACAGTAACCAGTCACACCTTCCTTTATGTGTGTGTATGCATGCAGTTGTTGTGTATCTTAGAGCAAACAGGCCTGTTGACTGAGGGGATTCTCAGAGTACCAGCATCAGCTGCTAGAGTCAAGGTAACACACACACACACACACACACACACACACACACACACACACACACACACACACTGCTGTTTGTTTCCATACAGAATAGCTGTTGCCACTCAACAATAGTGCCACATCAGCAGTGGAGTAGGAGGAGAAGTGGAAATCAGAAGTACTGTACTATTATATTATTAAAAACTGTGGTAAAAGCTGGCGAGCCAGCTGTGGTGCAGCGACACAACACACCATGTAACAAAAATGGGGAGGTGCGTGACCTGCAGAAACGTTCAACTTTGGCACACTATACCATTCATGAGGCACGTCATGCACTGAAAGTCTACCTGCAAAAAGCATCTGTTGTTGGTTGAAGGGAGTGTCAAAAACATGTGGTACAACCAGTCTGTGGGCTACTATCCATTATCCATTTGAAGAGCAAAGTTATAACACACAACAAGCTGAAGTGAAACCGAGTGTGAAAGATTACCACTGCAGCCAGTCTGTAATTTTTATCTTTGGTTATCTTTCCACATCTCTTTCATTCGCAGTGAACTGCCTGTCACTCCCTTCCCTGTTCCGTCACATTTGTCAACCAATCAACATTTGAACAGTGCATAGGTTCCCTGCCTTCAGCAATGCATAGTTAGGATGTTGGATGACTGGAGGTGCATCATCATGGGCAAAGCAAGGTCAACATTCCCAGATCCTCAACCATGAACCTTAACCTAGCTCTAACCCGAAAGCCAACCCAACACTAGTCCTAGTTTTTAGGTAACAAACGAATGGTTATTTTCTACATCAAGTTGTTTTTCTCTTTAGATGATGCTTTAACATAGCATAGTACTAAGGTCAAGACAGCAGCTAAGTGGTGTTTGTTTCTAGATTTTGAGATTGTCTAAACTCAACATTGGTCCTCACAAAAGATGGACACACACCCTGACACACTTTAAAATGACTTTTTGCATTCTGGAAAACTGAGTATGTCTGCCTGTGTGTATCTATGTCTCTCTGTGTGTAATACCTACCTGTTTTTGTCTGATTCTCTGTCTGTATCTTTCTCCCTGCTGTCTCTCTGTCCACCTCTCTGTTTGCTTGCAGTGCCTTCGTAGAGAATTAGACAGGTGCTATGAGGGATTTGACTGGTCTGCGCTGAGACAGGTGGACGCTTCCAGTCTGTTGAAGCTTTTCATCAGAGAGCTGCCAACCCCTCTGCTGACACACACACACCTGTCCACCTACCGCTCTGTACTGAGTATGTGTGCACACATACAAACACACATTTTCATCATTTAAATGTGTTTGCATTACATGAAGTGTTTCTGTGTGTCCCTGCAGGTATCCCCTCTGAGCTCCATCAGGTTCAGGCCCTGCAGCTGCTGACGTTGCTTCTTCCAGAAGCCAACAGAGAAATTCTGAGAGTAAAGCTTCACCCAGACATTGTCTACACACACAAATGAGAGAGAATTGGGCAAACAGTGAGAAGCAGAAAGAGGGCAGTAAACACACAGTATACATATGTCACAGCCTAAAAGAGCATGGGACAGCACGTTATAGGGAATCTTTTAGTTTTACAGAAAATTTAATATCATTAAAATATACTCTTGTAAACTCATTTAAGTCTTCACTTAACCTTCATTTATCGACAGACAGACAGACGATCAGCTAGGTGAGTGACTCCAGCAGATCCCAGGAACAACATTGGAGATCTCTGTCCAGATGAGTGCAGTCCTACGAACAGCTAAGAAAATGCACAGGGCCCTCAAGCTCCCAGGCCTCATGTAGAAGACCTGAGCTTGACAGATAGACCGCCCGCAGATGCGAGAGGTCCCCCACGCTATCCAAACCTACACACACAAACACAGACACACACTATATTGCCAAAAGTATTCACTCACTCATCGAATCATTGAGTTCAGGTGTTCCAATCACTTCCTTGGTCATAGGTGAATAAAGTCAAGCACCTATGCATGCAGACTGCTTCTACAAACACTTGTTGAAGAAAAAGGCTCTCAAGAGGTCAGTGAATTCTAGCATGGTACCATGATCAGATGCCACCTGTGGCCACAAGCCCAGTCATAAAATTTACATAAAAAACAGCAGATTTAGATTAGGTATATCCCTAGTCTTTTCACTAAAATATAATTTAGTTTTAGTCCAGATTTAGCCACCTAATTTTTGTTTTTGTCTTGCTTTAGTTGAGTATATATCTTTAGCTTATGGTAGACTAAATCTGAAGTTGATTTAGGTCACCAGATTTTAAGGTGTCATTGTGTTGGTACAAGTGAGAGTTGCTCTACATGTCTCCATATGTCCACAATTCTCTTCCTCCAAAACATTGACATTTTGTCACATTTTCATGAGAAACAGGGTGCATAGGTGTTAGCTGAACCCCTGTCTCTATCCCTGTTTGTCAGCGGCAGATCAATTGTGCATGTCTAACCTTACTGCACAAGATTATTACTTCTGGCTCACTTCCTGCCTTGTCTCAGAAGAAACATTTTCATCTCGTTTTTATTCGTGGACGAACGTTTCGATGCCTTTCATTCATTTTTATTCAGTTATTGTCTTGTTTTTGCTAGAAAAAAAGTTTGATGAAAAATATAATAAAAATTAGTCAACAAAATTAATACTGCTACTAAATATTCCATAGTCAACTGTGCAGCGTCAATGGATGCTGAGGGACGTTGCCAATTTTCTAGTGAATCACTGCAGAGCTAAAGCGATTGTTATGGTTTTCTATTATGAATACATTATGGATTTATGAGATTTGTAAATCATTGCATTCTGGACCAATGTGCAGTACTCACAGAAAAACAACTCATCAAAGAAGAGAACTTCACAAAACAAAACAAAACCCCTAACGTAAACCTAAACTAAACTGACACTGAAAACTAGATACTAGGAAACACGGCTTGAAACATGACGGGAGAAAACACAGTACAAAGAGAGAGTAGGTTAAGTTAACCATCCAACAACAAGCAAGGGTAGGCTGAGGACTAAAATACACAGGTAGGATCACGAGAGGATTAGGAAACAGGAAGAAACACAGCTGGGACAAATCAGACATGATGCGATGAAGGAAGGCAAAACTAGATACACTGGGGTAGGAGACAGACTATCAAAATAAAACAGGAAATGCACCACGCACACACAGACATGGACTCAGAGACACGAGCTTAACATCCCAATAATACTGACACAGTACAGAGGGAACATAAGGACAGGGCCTAGACAGGAGACATGACTGACTGGGGAACAAGAGAATAAACATGAAGACCTAGAAATCACAAACCCAGAAGAACTAGAGATCTAGAAATAAAAAACAGAAACCAAACCCTAATAGTCATGAACCCTGATGAAATCAAAAAGAAAAGTACAAAACCTAAAACACTGGGTCACCAACCCAGGACCATGACAGACTTTTTTTTTTTTAGAAATCGCACATGGTTGCAAGAAAACCTGTTTTTTGTGGTTCCAGGCTCTGCTGGTCTTCCTCCGTATGGTGGTCTCTCATCAGGATCAGAACCGTATGTCTCTGTGGAATGTGTCCATGGTGATGGCACCCAACCTGTTCCGTCGTCACCATGGAAACAAGCGCTCAATTGCTAAACGAGATGAGATGGAGGAGGCAGTGGGTGGAGCTCAGCTGATCCGGTTGATGATCATTCACCAGGACTTTATTTGGACCGTAGGTTTCAGGACACACCTGCACAGTCTCGGTGCCCCTAACCCCCGATGACTTCTCGTTCTCTTTGATAGGTCCCCAAGTTTCTACTGTCTCAGGTGAGACAGATGAACCAGGTGTCCATTCAGAAACAGCTTGGCCTGAGCTGGACCAGTAGACTTTTGAGGAAGAAGAATGACAAGAATGAAAGAGATCAGGTGAGACAGAGACCAGGGCCAAGGAAGACAGAGACTAGGACCTGGAAAGACCAAGAACTGCATGAGATGGGCACCAAAACAAGGTGAGACAGAGAACAGATAAGAAGAGAGAGAAATCAGGTTTGATACAGGTCAGGACCAAAGGAGATGGAGTCCAGAATCAACTAAGGCAAAAACAAGGTTAGTCAAAGACCACAGGCATGCGGGGCAGAGTCCGGGTTCAGCGTGCTGTCTGTTTGTGTCTCTGCAGATCACAGAGCTGTGTGAAGGTGTGATCAGAGTTCATGCTCCTCTACACACCAAGATTTCCATGGTGATACAACTTGAGGAACAGACAACAGCCAAGGACATAACGTCCCGCTTCGAGTGTGAGAACAGGTGACAAAATCTCTCTCTCACACATAGATGCACATTTATCCGACTTCTGTGAGGATCCATACCTATGGTCCCCACCTGTTCCCACACTGAAGGAAAATCTGACTTTTATTTACCATCCCTGTCTTTCTCCTTCTGTCTTTGTTTTTCTCTGATCAGTCCAGTTCAACATCTGTATGAAGTTGGAGGAAACATCTGTGAGTCACATTATAACATCATGATAAACACCTGACGGACTGGATGTTAAATATTAAAGCTGTCTCTCTGCCTGTCTCTCAGGTGAGCGTCGTCTTCATCCTGACTGTGTTCTGTTGGATGTTTACAGAGTTAATCCCCACTGTGATTGGCTAATTAAACCCTGACAACCTGTCTCAGAACCTGTTTCAAGTGTCTCACCACCTCTCTCATTAATGCCTCCCCACCGGTCGACACATGCACTACCACCTGTCTCACTGCCCTCACTCCACATCTCAGCTCGTGTTTTTTGCTGTCACAAAAACACTGGCACCAGCCTCATCACATTTGTGACAATCTCTCCCACAAGTGGATCCAAACTTCCCTTTATCATGAACCACTTCCTTTGTGCATACAGCAGCTGTTGGCATGACATCACAGTAACATTGTCCTTTATCGAACAATTGTTCAGTCTGTTTTTTTTTTATCTTTCTGAATTTGGTTTGTCCTGGCAGATACATCTTCTCCTGCTCCGGTCTTTATTTACTGCTGTTGTTTCTGTACATCAGAACAAATGTGTTTATTAATGATGCTCATATTAAAACTTGAATATGTACTGATGGCAAGCTGTCTCCACCTGCTGGTCAATGTGTGTAATTAAAGATGAAGTCTTCTCTCTGTTTATCTGGAAAGCAACAGAGATGAATGTAGAGAACAATGTATGAAAATAGAGGATACACCAATAACATCAAATAATTTAATGTGAATAATAAGCAGACCATACAGTATATAATGATACATAATGTATCACTGAAATCAGAGCAAACACTAGGTTCAAATTACCACCGTGGTTTGTGGGCTCAACCTAGTCATCGAGGTTACTAACCCAGTTGCTGTGAGTTTAAAGATTCTCAGAACTACATGCATTCATCTCTTTTAATTTCTTACTGCATGACTTAAACTGACTTAAAACAGCGTTTTACTCCTCATTTGTTTTTTATCGCTTTAGACCTTTCAAGTAGAAACCTCTATCACAAAATAATTTAGTATAGGCCCAACATTGTAATATTAGTATATACATACACTGGCATCCTCTTGCCCTGCCACCATCAAGTGGTTATCAGTCAACAGCTCTGTTCTCCTCTTCAATCAAGTGTACAAGATATGCTGTAGAGCTGGTCAAATGTGATTACTAAATTTAGTCACTGAATTGCAGCCTATGATGCAAGATAGACTTATGGTACAGGTATGGGCCTTTTTAGGCTGGCCATAGGCCTTCTTATCATCATCATCGGCTGAAAATCTCAAATCAGAGTGACAGCAAAAACTGTGGAGAATCCATAATCTGGTGCCTTGAAGACCATGAAAGGAGGCTAACGTGGATGACTGCAAAAATCTTTTCTTGGTTAAGATTTCCTTCACAACATCTAACCAAGTCCAGAACAATCTCAAGGAGGTCTACAATCAAGGCACAGCTTCATGAAATGGAGATGGAGAAAACTGAGTGTTTACAACAAGGTGAAAACCTCAAAACCAAAGAACGCATTGGGTTTATTTTTGTGACCTGGAAGCAAAGTCTGTGTTTTATACTGACTGTGAGAAAAAAACAAGTAAAGGTGATGATCACATTCAATGCAGCTCACTTCATGCCGGTTTATTTTTAAAGCAACAATTCACAACAACAGTTGCTTCAAGGTGCACTGAAGAGAGGTCCTCATACTCCACAATGCTGAGGGGAATGTCAGTGTTATGAAATGTCCAAGCTGGAGCTATGATCACAAGCCAGAGGTCATTAGCTTAGAGGCCAGAGGACTTTTTTCTCTGATTAATCTCTCTCTCTCTGTTAGAGTGTGTGTGTGTGTGTGTGTGTGTGTGTGTGTGTGTGTGTGTGTGTGTGTGTGTGTGTGTGTGTGTGTGTGTGTGCAACAGCAGCAGGGGTAGGATATAGCTGAGTTATCTAAGCCGGGTAAGTCAGCAGCATAAAAAAAAAAAATCACATGCCATGTAACCATGGTGTCAGAGATGTTACCATAGTGATAATCTCACACATCTCATCTGGAAGCATTTTGTAGTATCACAGCACTTGTAGAAAATCGAGAGGCAGCATCGATCACCAAACCAGAACTAGATATGATGGGCTTGCTAAAAGTCTAGTTCCTTCAAATTCTTCACCATTTAAAACATTCGAGTGTAACAGCAACATTCATTAGGCCTTTAGAGGACCTGCTGTCCAAGCCAATATTAAGGTGGCTAGAGTTCAACCAGTATAAACGATACAGTATTACAGTCTAACACAGATTCACCAAAGCATCATTGTCAGTGGCCAGAGGTCTTTACTACTTAGACTTAGTTCCTCCTACGCCGGGCGGCGCATCGGGCAGCTAGTGATCTCCATCGATGTCGGTCAGCAGCGACTGCTTCAGCTTCGTCGACAGTTCTCAGATCGTCCATGAATGTTCGACGCCATGTGGTCTTTGGTCGGCCTTGCTTTCACTTGCCAGTGCGTGGACGCCATGTCATGGCAATCTTAGCTGGGCGATGAGGCGGTAGGCGTAAAATATGGCCCGCAAAGCGGAAGCGTCTTTCTGCAACAACATCGGCTAATGGGCGGGTGCCTGCTCTTCGTAGGACCTCCTCATTTGTTATTCGGTCCCGGTAGGAAATTCTCAGGATTCGCCGCAAGCCACGTTGTTGAAGCACGTTCAGGTGTTGAATAATTGCACTTGTTGAGCGCCAGGTTTCACTAGCGTAAAGTGCAGTAGGGAAGACGATAGAGTTCAGTAGTCTGATCTCGACCCTTACATTCAGGGAGGTCGAGTTCCAAATAGGTTGGAGACGTCGCAGGACACCAACTGCCTTCCCTACTCTGGCGTCGACATCCCGATCAGAGACCCCGTCATTTGAGATGATGCTGCCAAGATATGTAAAATTCTCCACCTCTTCAGCACGTTGTTGGTTGATCATGACAGGAATGGGCACGTGCATAGCCAACTCGGAGTACCTTGGTTTTTTTGGCGCTGATTCTTAATCCAACTTTCGTCGCCTCCCTCTGCAGGGCCGCGGTCAACCTTTGGAGGTCTTCCTGAGTCGAGCCCAGCAGGGAGATGTCATCTGCGAAGTCCAAGTCAGTGAGATTACGCGCTTCGTGCCAGGGCACACCGATGCCAGCTTGGTCAACTGATCGTCGCATGATGAAGTCAATTACCAACAGGAAGAGGAAAGGGGATAGCACGCATCCTTGTCGGACGCCAGTATTGATCTTGAAGAAATCTGTGCAGCCGTCATCCGTCCGGACGCAGCAACGGGAGTTGGAGTAGAGACAACGAAAGGCATCTACAAACTGCTGAGGGACTTCATAGTGGCGTAGGATAGCCCATAGAGTCGGCCGGCGGACGCTGTCAAAAGCCTTCTTGAAGTCAATGAAATTAATAGAAATCTTCCTTTGGTATTCCAATGTTTGTTCAATGATCATGCGAGGGTGAAGATTTGCTCGACGCATGACCGGCCACTCCGAAACCCAGCCTGCTCTTCTCGCAATCGTTCGTTCACTGCGTGTCGTAGCCGATTCAAAAGAGCGAGGCAAAACACTTTCCCGGGTACCGACAGCAACGTGATGCCCCGCCAGTTGTTACAATCACCCAAATCACCGTTAGCCGATAATGAGATTCACTTGCTGTTTCCGTAGCAGTTGGAGTTTTTACAGGGTGGGGTTGCTAGCCCCACGCCCAACCCTCCTCCTTTCTCATCTTGGGCTTGGGACCGGCAATGGCAGAGTTAGTCTTTATTGAGTCTTTATTGTTCCAATATTCTCATGAGATGCATTATGCTCTGAATGCTCTGCATATGAGAAAGATGGGAAAACTCTCACATTGACAGTGGATCAAAAACATTGCAGAAATATATAAATTTAAGGCATATCCTAGTAGCAGACAGACAGGCAAAGCCATGTCCCATGGTTCCAAAACAGGGCACCAAGGTTGAAAAACAGCTTGCACTTAAAGATGGACAACTACTGACCCAAAGAGAGCACCATAAAAGACTGGAATGTCAGTTTGGGAAAGCACAGCGCAACCAATTCAGAGGGTGCAGTACTTAAGTTAAATATCAAAAGACCTAGAAGAGAGAAAGCCAGATCTCTCATTACCACCATTACATGTTCCAGTCCAATTAAACCACCTTTTGAAATTTGAATGTGAGATAAAAGTTTTAAAGGTCACCTCAAAATATTTACAAAAACTTGATCAATGTCCCAGAAATTTAAATAATATGTATTTTTTTTTTTTTTTAATCTATCAGCTAAACATCAGAAGTTTAAAAGAAGAAAAGCAAGAGTCTCCTAAAGTATTTTATTTCCCTTTTTTTATGGTAGTACTTGTATTCACTGAAGTGAAAAATTAAGTACAGAGTAATTTGGACACTGCAACTTAGTGTGACTGGGGACTAACGCTTTAGTGGGAAATTTACACCATAGCTACACTGTAACCGCAACCCCCTCTAAAACCCTGAGGCGAAACTTGACGTGGACCTCCCTGGAAATCTCCAAGTCTACAAATATAGTGACTGTGTAGTACCGTCTATTCCTCCTGTGTAGGTCTGACTACCTTCTCCCATGCAATTTATTGACATTTTAATAACATGCAAATATTTCATAAAGCTTAAATTTGAAATATGTTGGTGTTGGGAAAAATTATTTATTAGACATTGTACATTTATTGCGAAGTGAAGCTCAATAAAAGCTTATTGTTGTTAGTTTTAGCAATATTCATTCACTCCTTCATTTTTTTTTATTTTGGTCTGGTCATAGCAAAACAAGGCATATTAAAATAGAAAAAACTGTATTTCAGGCAAAAAGGGTGTAGGCAGAAATTATGCTTACATGAGTTATGAGTCAGCATCACCTATTTTAACATAATGTCCACAACAACAGCACCCCCCAGCGGTCATAGTAAACACAGCAGAGAAAAATATCTTGAGTGTGTGACGCTGTAACGGTGCCATGAGGTAAGTCTGTAATTTACCTGATAAACCAGGATAAATTTCCTGTTTTTTGTTTGTTTTTTAAGATCACATAGTGACATTCTAGCCACTAATGGAACTTGTTTCTAATTAATTATTATAGTGACAGATGGTAGCTCTGCCGTTTTTCTAGAGTAATTCAAATGAATGCTGTAAATAGAGGTGTAATTACTGTTTGGTGTCCATCCGTGCATTCTCTTCCAATTCAGGGTTGGAGCCTGTCCAGCTACCACACACACCCTGGACAGGACAGGGCTAATACATAGAGACTGACAACCATTCATACTCACACCTATGGGCAATTTAGAATCACCATTTAATCTAAACCCGTTAACTAATTGATATTTTCACCAAATGGTCTTTTCTGTCTGCCAGTGTGTCATGCAGTTTTCAAGATTAAAGACCTTTGCAAAGAAAAAAAGTTGCCTGCTCCAGCTCCTGGAAATGCATATAACCTTCTTATCAATAATATTTTCAGACAGCAATTAATTATTAAAATTTTTAATAAAAAGCCTTCTGCCTGGTTTTATACCTTTGTCTTTCTGTAACATAGGCCGCAAACCGACATTTTCCCCACAACTCCACCCATCAGCTCGTCTCAATCTGGAGTCGACCTGCATACATCCTGTTCAGTCTGTCAGTTCTTTCGCACTTACTGCTGTTGAGGAAACACTCCCAGGTTACTTGGTGATAGTCACAGTTTAGCGTGGGCAGCCGGATGCTCAATATAAGACAACATCATTATCTTATAATTACATTAATGTACTTTGTTTCCTTAGCTCAGAACTGCTGGAGATTGTGTTCACCCTCAGAGGGACATATCTGAATTAGAACTGATAAACGAGTTTTAAAAGGAGGGAGCGATGGACACTGAGCATCATATCAGTCAGTGTAGAAACAGGCCGTAAGTTTCAGGACCAGGGGTAATTATTTGCTTGTCATCATTTTTGATCTGACTCAGGGGTGCTGGCTTAACTTCTCTTCTGGATACATCTCTCCTTTACATGTAGGTCACAGGTGTAGAATCGAATCGAATCGAATTGAATCGAACTGAATTGAATTGAGTACTGTGGCTTTATTGTCTGATTGTCTGGGTGTCATAGCGGAGACAAAAACTGATGCCCAGATAAAGACACCCAAGGACCCAAAGGAAGGATGCAGCAGCAGGTCTCTCTCTTAAAGATCTAACACATGATGAGCTCATACAGTGGCAATTTAACGTTATTAAAACAGCAAATAGCTTTTATAGGTGTGGTTAATTTTAAGGTTGACTTTCAAAAATGGCACTCTTTTCTAAACACAGAAGAAGCTCATTTCAATATCAAGCAGAAAAAAAACGAAGACATACGTTTTGTTTTTTTATTTTATTTTAAAAATCAACACAGTTAGAACTAACCGTGTGTCGCAAACATTTATAGATCAGTCCACCTGCTTGTTTTAACTATTCTCCTTTCTGCCTTATAGGTAAGCCATAGGGACAGACGGAAAATCTCAGATTTCCCACCTCGTACACCTGCGTGACACGTTCATATTGACCCACAGTTGTGTGAAGCTGTAAAGTCTGAGTCTTTAATGAGGGTCTGTCCAGCTTTGGATTCTGTTAGTATGTGTTTGAACTGACCTGAACCTCCTCTCTGTGGGCAGAAGGTAAAAAGGGTGATAAAGTCGTGCGTGCATCAATCTTGCAGAGGGTCTGTGTAGCAAATAGTCAGCAAGAAGAGGTGAAAGAGGCTGATGGCAGTGAAGAGAACGTGGAAAATAAAGGTTTTCTACCACTTTTGTGTGAAAATGGTTTTAGGGTAAATGTAGAAGAGGGATGAATCATAAAACATTTAAATCAATAGCCCACATAGCAAGGAGGTCTGGCCCGGATCTGGTGTCAAACCAGCACAACACAGCTGGCTGACTTCTGGCATGATAAGACGTATGTCATCAGGATATGGGCCAGGTGGCATTGATGGCACTGTTTATGTGATGGCATGCCATATCTGGCTCGATTGTGGTTTGGTGTATGTGGCCCAGGCTCATAGAAAACAGGTCTGGCCCGGATCCGGCATCAAGCTAGCACTTCTGACTGACTGGTGTCATGGCAGAGTGTATGTCAGCCAGATGTGGACCAGGTCTGGCATGATGGCACTATTTATGTTCCTATTTTCCTATTTTAGTTAGAAGATCCAAATGCCATGTTGCAATACTATACTGCTATGGTAGCCAACGTTTCAAATGCAGGTTTGACAGGTTTGTTAGTGTACACTTTATCCAAAACCTGGTGACGGTTTACTCATTGTTACCAGTGGGTGGCTGTAGCTCAGGAGGTGGAGCAGGTCACCTACTGATCGGAAGGTTAGTGGTTCCGATCCCTGGTCTGCATGTCAAGACTGTGAATGTGTTTGAATGTAGTTAGGAAGCACTCAGTTTAGAGAAAGTGTGTGATTGGATGAATGTGGCATGTTGTATAGAGCACTTTGAGTAATCTGTTAGACTAGAACAGGGTTATATAAGAGTCAGTCCATTCACTGTCTGAACAGAGTTTTCTTATGTTACTTTTGCACTGTTTTGCGTGTTCTGGCACATGTTGTTATTTCATGGCTTGATTAAGGTACACATTAGGCTGACATCTGGGGCCAGAGCTGAAACTGTTCTGGGCCAGCACAGGGCCAGCAATGTGTCTACAACTGGCCCGTGGCTGCACACAACTTACACATGGCCCACATAACGCAAAGAATGATGGCCCTTTGGTGGCCCAGATCAGATTTGCCAGATGTGGCCCACACATGGGCCAGCACAGGATCACCAGTGTGTCTGCAACTGGCCTTGTGCTGGCCCATGTGTGGGCCACATCTGGCAAACCTGATCTGGGCCACCAAAGGGCCGTCATTCTTTGCGGTATGTGGAGAAGGACAGTCTGTCTGCAGAGCTCGCTCAGCTTCAGAGAAAACTAAATTTGTGTGCACTCTGCCAAAAAGTACAGTGGACGACCTTATTCATGTTAGGACAGCCTGCCTGCTGTGTGTCAACAGAGTTATTCAGTTGGTACAAAATGTCCTTAGAGAACATTGAACAACTCAGCCTGACAGTATACAATGAACTCCATGACAGGTGGCCTCCTCCAATACTCTTAATGAAGTCAAGTGACCCAATGGTTGATTAAGTATCATCAAAACCTTTAAAAAACATGCCAAATTTGTCACGGTTCTGGGTCCGTTGGACCCAGTATTTTGAGTTCATTATGTTTTGGTACTTTTGCATCATGGATTTTCCTTTATGTTTCTCTGGTACTTGGTGTTTCAGTTATCTTGGTGTTTTTCTATATTATGATTTATGATCTGATACTGTTGTGATTATGATTATCATTTAGTAGCCTTTGGTCAGTGTCAGGTCTGTCTCTGTCTAGTCTGTGTCTTAGTAAAGTGTGTTTTGTTTCCTGTTTTACTTTGAAGGTTCTTGTTCCTGTCTGATGTTAGTATGTGCAGCTTTGTTCCCCCTGTCTCGTTAGCCTTGATCTCTCCCAGCTGTGTCTCCCTCCTGTTGCCGATTTCCCCGTTACTACCCTGTGTATATAAGCCCTGTGTTTTCCCATGCTCAGTGTCGCGTCGTACCATCAGTTTATGCCTGTGTGTTCTTGGTCTCAGTGTTCCGTCCTCACTTTATGTTTGTTTTCCTGCCAGCAATAAAGCTGAGGTTTTTTGAGTTACATTCCATTTTCCGAGTCCTGCATTTGGATCCTCATCTCTGCCTGCCCGCACACAGAGCCTTGACAAAATTGAAGAGACAAAATATGATCACGCTAAAATTTAACTGACACGCGCACGCGATTATGTGACAAAACTCTTAAACTGGCTTAAAATATTAATTTAAATTGTGCATCTAAATTGAATTTTAAAACTAGAGTGGTTGAAAATAACCACTCTTCTTCTCCCATCTTCCTTTCCTCATCGCCAAGTGGCCATGGCAGATGCCACCCCGTCCTAGAGCCTGATTCTGCCGGAGGTTTCTCTCTTTTAAAAGGGAGTTTTTCCTTCCCACTGTCACCAAAGTGCTTGCTCTTAGGGGGTTGGAGTTTTTGTGTATTTTTGTAGGGTCTTGACCTTACAATATAAAGCACAATATAAAGGAAGTGTTGTTGTTGTTTGGCGCTGTTTCTTAACTTAAAATGTCCAATTACAACAGGACATTTTAAGTTAAGAAATAACGCCAAACCACAAAATTAAATTAAATTAAATTAAATGAAAAAAGCTTTGAATTTGTGCTTCGTTTCATTTGCTATAAATTTGCTAAAAATGTAATATCAGATTAGAATAGTGTGTCTCAATATAATGTATCATTGGTCTACAGGATGATGCTGTGATACATGATACATTTGAAGTAGATGTCATAGTAATGTCTTTCTGTATGTGTGAACAAACCAGTGGTGAAAAGACACCAGAGATACGCAAAGAATAACTGATGTTTGAGGTTAGCTGGTTAGATTCGTCTAGATATTCTACTTTCTGTGTTCTATTGGAAAGGACCGATTGTATGCTTTGCTAACAACTGCAAATGTGACAAATGTGTTACAATAACTATGTGTGTTGTTTTAGCAGCAATAATATTAAATGAAAAAACGCTGAGAATGACTAGTAGTAGGTGACACTGAATGCTTGCCGTGTGATGAACTGTTACTACCATTGATTGTGTGTTTTCTACCATAAACTGAGAAGCTACACTTTGTATATTCACCAGAATAGAGGAAATAAAGTACCCAGCGTTCAAAATTCTCCTAAACTCAATTTAACCTGTCCATGGTGCTCAAAAAGACGTTTACTCCCATGGATGACTCTTATTCAGAAAAATCTTTTAGTGATCATCAGTTTCTTTGGCTGAAGAGACTGAAAGGTTCCCTGGAAAGCAGTTTCAAACTGTTTTAGAGGTCCTGCAGGATATTGGGATGAAGCGGTGCTCTGGAGATACAAGGGAAAAGACAGATGTGGAAACAGCTGAATCAAAGAGCCATTAGTGCTCTGATTGCACTAATAGTTATAGCTTGTGGTCAGCTAATTCAAAAATGGAATCCAAAAAGCATTTGTATCTCTTAAAGTGCAACCGAGATGCAGATAAAATGTGAATCCTTAGAAGAGCGACAAAGTTTTGTCTTCTGTTGGAGGTAGAGCCTTTTCTCTAATGTGTTTCCTTTCAAATCTTAAAAAAAAGAAAAAGAAAAAAGGAAAGAGGAAACAGGATGAATAGACGAAAGAGGGTTGTGTGTGGAATTTGTTAGGAGGGAGAAAGGGAGGGGTGGTGGTTTGTTATATTGCTTAATCCGGGCAGCACGGTATCACACACTAACACCATCTGTCACCATTTACATAGGAGTCAGCTACCGAACTGGGCTGCTGGGTACTGACGGGCACCGGGCGGCTGCTGGAGGGGAAGTCTGTGTCAGTGAGGTGGTTACGCCCGTGGTCTGTGTACAAACCGTCGGGGTGTGCGTGTGTGTGTAGGGGTGGGGGGTGAGTGTTACTGATTTGGCATCGGCAGCAATCCGATGTGCGCTCAGTGAGGAGGATGCTGAGGAAGGAGAGGCAGGGCGAGACACAGTGATGCGGTGACACATGGCTGCCTGCCGGTGCACTTAGACTGCGGCTCACACTTCCATTCACCGAAAAATAGGAGAGGCTGGACTCCGGGTTGCCTAGAGACGCTGCTCGGAGGCTGGAGGCTGCCGCAACCGACAAACGAGCTGTGGAAGCCCCGCACACTGCTGATCGGACAGCCTGCTGATCCCTTTGGTAAGCCCAATTTTGGCTCCACCTGGCAGTACCTGCAGCATTTTAGCATCGCAGCTGCTGTTGCTAATATAACGACCTGCTGTTTGGGCTACCACAGTAATGCCAGTGTAGCAACAATTGTTCTCCTTTTCCATTCAGACGTCTCATTGCGCAAACTTAAGCGTCACACTTGGTTCCAAAGAAGGTGTATTACTCATGGCATTATTTATTAATCTCTCAATTTAACAACAGTCCAAGGTGACATTCATTAAAGTTTTTTTTACCCTCGGATGTTAAATGCAATACTTCGTGTTTGTAAAACTTGATTTTGAACGTGTTCAATTTGTTTGTGCTCTATTTCTAACTTTCAGCTGAAGTTACATTCAGTATTCTTTTGGTCTGTGCGATGCAAAGCAAAATATATTTCTGGGGAATAACAGAAACAGCAGTGAAGAATATGCCTTTAAAAGTACTCAAGGAAACCGAGACTGAATGAAAAACGAGGACTTTTAATGTAAAATGAGTAACTCCAAGCTTTAAACGTCATTTTGTGTGAATCAAAATAACTTTTAAAGGGTAGCTTTGCATGCTTTTTTAATTTCGATTAATAAAGGCATGTTGTCCTGTGGCTTCTTTTGTATGTCAATGGCATTAGACAAAACATAAATACACTACTCGATCCTTTTAATGATTACATTCCATTTACATATTATTTCATGTCACTTTAGTGTGGTTTAAAACAATATTTCTGTAAGGCGATTTTTTATTTCCACTATATTGGCTCTACAGCGTACTGAGATATTTGGCCTTGCCGAGCCGCCGTAGAGATGGGAGATAACATGTCCAAGCGACTGAAGCTGATCTCGGCTACAGACGCAGAGATGGAGGAGCGCTCTTTTTCAAACCCATATCCCGACTGGGACCAAGGAGTCCTCACCTCCAACTCTGGAGCGGATGTAGTTTGCAATGACTCCCTTGATTCGGAAGGAAAGGTGAGATGTTTTCCCTCACTTTGGTTTTCACATCTGCTAACAGAAAGTAAAGCTAGCGTAGCCCAGGCTTGTTGTTGATACTACGGGACTGTTACGGTGTGGGAGTACCTGACATTGAAAGGGGTTCGTTTATGTTAGCGCATATAATTTCTTAGCTGTGGTTTGCGTCTTTCATCAGTCTAAATGCAATAATATTACAAAGCTAGTCACGTTTTGTCAAAGTAAGTAAAAAATACAGTTGTTTTTTGTTTGTTTTTTTTAGTTTCCGCGTCTGGGTCCTCTGGGTACACATATTACAGTACAGTAATAATCGGTGAAGCTGGTGTTATGGTCTGAAATGACAGTCAGATCTTGGAGGTTTCTTTCACATAAACAAAAAATAAATAAATCTGCAATTAAATTCCACATATTTTTTCCCACTGACAGGTATGCTTCACCAAATATAATCGTATCGTAAGTTTGGTAGTCAAAGTCTAATTTTAGGCTGTTTTTGAATCCTGCAAGTGAAAGTAACTAATTTTTTCATTGGCTCATATGAAGATGGTTTTACCCAACAAAATAACTCATCTCCAGTGTTTTTAGGAAGGTCATAGAACAGAATATAGAACATTCAACGTTACGTCGTCTGTTTTTAAGTTATTCAAGTTAATATCTTTACATCTTTATACATTTTATTAAATTTATACCTTTAATATAATTTACCTCTGCACTCTTATTCCTGTCTTTTAAAAACAAGAAAAATATTAAGAGTTTGGAGTTGGTTACAAAAAGAGAGAGAGAGGAGCTTCGGAAAATACCTGGATTTCAATTTTCTGGTCGTCAATGAATTTTCAAGAAGGCTTGTTTGCTGTTATGTTGAGCTTTTTGTATTTTCACACAAAGCTTGGCTGCTGTAAATGTGTATTGGCATTTTGAAGACTGTATTCACCATTACAGACATATAGTTGACCTGTTATAACACATTTCTCTCTCTGTATTTTGCATCTGTAATGTTGTTGTATTATTTCGCAACCATGTCATGAATTCAGTAAGACTTATTAGATACCCAAAGACTGCCCAAAGACTTTATGATTCTGTGAAACAGAATTTAACAGCTCCAGAAGATCAAGAACGTAGCAACTTATCAATTTGTTGCGGTAATTGTGAAACTATGTTCAGAATATGTGCATGAACATACTCGCACAGGATTGGCTGAGACGCTGTACACAGCCGTTTGCTGACTGGCAGTGCCTGAAATTAGATGGAAAGCTCAGGAGCTAACACTATAGCACTGTATAATTGTTGGCTGTTGAGGTATATCAGCAGCCCCCCTTCTTTTCTTTTATTGTATTGAAAGTTTATTCGCCAAATCAATACAAATCACAACAACAGTCTCCAAGGCGACTGTTGTTGTGATTTGGCCTTATATAAATAAAAGTGAATTGAATTGAATATTCACTGCTAACACCAGGTGCACTCGCTCCTTGTGTTTCCTACCTTTACTCATGTTGTGGTCCATGATATCATTCAGCTGTCTCCTCAGTAAGTATTTTGACCCACAATAAGACAAAAATTCAAGTCCAGCATCGTGGACTGCAGCAGTTGGAATGCGCTTCGTGTTCATTGAAATTCAACAACAGGAAGAAGCTCATCAGGCAGGCTTAAATATGCTCAAGTATTTTTTTTGAATTTAATGGCATTTGCCAAAAAAATCTCCAGATATAGAAATTTACAAATATTTGCTAAAGTGGATCCATTACAGATGTTTGCTAATGAATTGTAAACACTGTTATATTGTGTTGAAGTCAGAGCTGTAGATTTTTGTGTCACCGTCATTAAAGGCCTCATTCTCCTCTTTGGCTGTTCTGAAGATTTCATTGTTATGCAGAACAGCACCATCTATTCATGTGTCTGTCACTGTGTTCTTTTCCTTCACCATCGAGCTCCTCGTCGAACTGTTGCAGAGCAGAGAGAACAGACAGCCTTGGTCACAGTTCTCTCTGGTCAGGCTCTGACGCTCAAAGCCTCACCAAATATTGACTTTCAATCTTTTTTGTTGCTCTTAAATGACTCAGTTCATCAAACAAATTTAAATGTTAGACAAAGATAACACGAATAAACATAAAATATAGTTTCTAAATGAAGGTGTTTGTTATTAAGGGGGGAAAAATCCAAACCTACATGGCCTTGTGTGAAAAAGCAGTTTGATTCAGAATTTTGCCCTGCCCTACTTTTCAGCGCATTCACGCTGTAGGTGATTCTGTGTGAATGGATTCTGTAGAGAATTAGTTCATTTCACATCCACAAGCAAATCAGCCTTTAAAGCATGGCCTGACCCATGATGTTAAATTAGTAAAAAATTGGGCCTTGTGGAAAACAACCTAATTAACATTTGCTTAAATGATTCCTAATGATAAGAAGATTGGACCATGAACTTATATCTGAGCATTTATTAGATTTGCCACTGCTGCTATTAGCAGATCACATATAGACATTGAGCTTGCTCAACCTATGTGGATGAAAACATTAGATATTGTTCTAATCCTGACTTGGGAAACTGAATTGGGTGTTTGTGATCGATTCGACTTGGTGTCAACAGCAGAGAAAGGAGAAAATGGCACGACTGTGAGCATATTCAAAATAAAAAGTTACTCATCTGAAATGAAACTAAGCTGAACAACATACTGGTATTTTTTCACTTCTCATTTTATTTATTTTACCAAGACATTCAAATTCAGTAAATGTAAATGTATGATCTTGGTACATTTATTTGTTCCATTTTCTTTTACAGCATCAGGAAAGCAATGTTTATGTCCAGCCTAATGTTTCTTTACTGTCCCAGTCTCTGCGATTCGTATCAAATCAGTACTCAGCAAAAGCCGATACCCATACATTTATGTCCTTGACTCAAGACAGCCTAACTCATTCATTGCTGTGTATAAACAAGCTTAAATATGATTCTGTCTCCCAGTGCATGTTACTTAACTTCCTGCTGCTCCCTCCCTCCTCTGTTGTTCCATCTGTGCTACCACAGAATCAGCATTTAGCTTTATAGCTGATGGATAGTGCAGCTCTTGAGTCTGACAACTTGGAGTTTATAAATGTATTCTCTCTTCAGGTTAGCACATCCTTTCAGAAGAAGGTCCAGAGTAAGATCAAAGATCTCCTCCAGCAGATGGAGGAAGGCCTAAAGACAGCCGACCCCCATGACTTCTCCACCTACACCGGCTGGACAGGTGTGTCCCTGACTACTCTAAAAATGTGAAGAGAGCACAGTTCTGTTATCCATCCACCCAAAAATATTCTCTATTTTATACGCTTAGGTCCATAAGTATTTGGACAACGACAAACACTAATGTTCTCTCTGTACACAATTAATAGATATTAAATTAACAGTTAACACTGAACTGAAATGCAGACCTTGAACTTTGATTTAGGGATTTAACAAAAGTATTGCAATAAAGGAATTGCAGATATTTTTTGTACATAGTCCCCCATTTACAGAGAAAAGTTTAGAGGTTTAGTCTAAAGTTCAAATTAATAATGACACAAAATATGTTTCAAAAGCAACCCAAGAGTTTATTAAGGCAAATAAAAAAAATCAGTAATTACCAGATGTAAATCATTGACCTTATCTATGGTTTACATGATTTACAGTAGAGAGAGCGTTTTAGTTAATGAAGATAAAACTGGAGCCAGAGAGAGGATGTGCTGCAGTGTTTGGTGGCACGTTTGGTGATTTCTAGACTTCGGGCAGTCACTGGCTGCAAAAAAAAATAAAATCATCCAAGCGTTAAGAACAGGGCTTACATTTGTCCTGTAACTGAAAATTAGGGACTACGTACAAAAATGTCTGTGGTTAGTGGAATACATCTGAATTAAAACTCAAAGTTGCTACTCAGTCACATCTAGACTGTTTGATTTAAAATCCACAGTGGTGGTGTGCAGTCATTGTCCAAATACTTATAGACCTAACTGTGTCTTTTCTTTTCACTGCAGGCATTGCATTGCTGTACCTTCAACTGCACCGGGTCTCAAATGAGGCCTCCTACCTGCATAGAGCCCTAGACTACGTAAAGAGGACCATGAGGATCCTGAATGGGCGCAAAGTGACATTTCTATGTGGTGACGCGGGGCCTCTGGCAGTGGGTGCGGTGGTCCACCACAAACTGAATAACACGACTGACAGCAAAGAGTGTCTGTCCAGGTTAGACGGATTGCTTGAGATGCTCGATCTTTATCTGAAAGAGTAGCAGAGTCTCTGGTGAAATCGTACTGCTACTGTGCACTATATAAACCCCATATATACAATGAAGATTTAGTCAGTGACATAAGTGTAATTTGGCATCCATACAGACAGGATAGCTTTCCCAGCCCCATGTAGGCTTTGATGGTAGGCTATTTCCAGTTTTGCTTTGGAGTGTGTTTGTTTTTGGGTCACCCCACTGGGCGGGCAGTGTGAACAAGCAAGTTTGTGAAGGCAATGACTTCAGAACGAAGCAATAAAGAAGCAATGGAAGCTGCCAGTATTTTTTTTTTAATTGACAGCACATTCCCTGAAAGGCCCGTGTGGTAGAAAGGACCTGAAGCCCACAGTGTTATGGACACCTGACTGACTTTATTTACGATTTGTTTCTTACTCATGCAGCTGCTCTTCCAGCTGCCTCATTCCATGCGGCACAGCTCTCCCATCAGGTCCCAGTATCCTACTGAAGTAGGGCAGGCATGGTCAGGTGATGGAGAACAGCTTTGTGGGCCAGCCTCCCCTGACACAACAACCTGAACCTACTTCTTTACTCCTGCCACCTCATACCCCCATTGCCCGACTCAGGGCGCCATCCAGCTTAGCCTTTGAAGAGGGAGTCGACCCTCCTCAGGCACTCCTTCTCCATCGTGCTGTACTTGGCCTCCTGTTCCGTTTCCTGGTGATGTATACAACTGGGCGGTCGGGCCCTTCTTTACCTACTGGGACAAAACTACCCCCAGCTCTCCGTTTGAAGCTGAATAAAAGGGAGAGACAAGTTAGGAGTGTGAAGCAGGGGTTTGTTTATCTGTACGACCACCCCCTCGCACTGCTATAGCCACTGGACCAGTTCTGGGGCTTCCTTTCGGGTGAGATCAATCAAGGAAATGATCGGGTCCACAAAGCCAGGCACAAACCGATGGTAGTAACCAGCCAGCCCCAAGAACTGTCTCACCAGGATACGATGGCTATTTTTTGAGGCGGAAATGTTGGAATTTGGCACCTCCAGCCCCAACTCATCTCTTTTGTTCACCAGGCTCACCATTGTAGCAGTTTCAGCCTCTCTCCATGCTTGGAGGAGTTTGAGGTGATATATCTGTGGGGCTCCTCCCCTGTCTGATTGTACCACCTCATAGTCAGCGTCCCCCGCTCACCGCGAAGGAGGGAGTGATACAAGCCCTTTATCTGCTGGTGGAAATTGAGTCTAGCCCTTCTGTTGCACAAGTGGTGCGACTGTTGTTGTGATTTGGCACTGTAATAAAATTGAATTGACTTGAATTAAGGGATGCGTCAGGCATGGGATTTTTGCGTATGTCCGCATGCACACACGACAGTTGATACTCCGCTAGTGTCACTGCTGCCTCCAATCTTGTGGGCTGGTGGCGACGCATCCACTCTGCCATTCTGGCTGGGAGCCCCTTCACAAACTGCTTAAGCACCAACCGCCTCCACCAGGCGCTCCTTCCCCTCCTCAGGGCTGGGCCACAGCCACCTGGACACCGTGTCACTGCCTGGCATAGGCGAACGGCTAGTCATCCGATCCCCTATGAAGCTTTGATGGTGGTCCTCCAAGGCGAGCTTCATCCGATCTACAATTATATGCCGGACATCCACAAAATGGCCCCGTGCCGTCGCAGGCAAGCTGAGAGCCGCCAGCTGAGCCTCCCCCCACGGTCTTGGTCATGGCATGAAAAACCTCCAAGAAGGCTAAATCTTAACTGCACTTAGGATATTTCATCTTTGATCGTATGCTCACATTGGAGAGCTATGTTGAAATTGTAATCCTGAGGTAAAATCCGATATCATGGATACTAGAAGACCACCAAGATAAAATAATGAGTGTGTCAGTAAGAATAATACGGGGTTTTTAAAATTCCTCAACCAGTGTATTAATCCACATTTGCTGGTGCTGTGAGGAGCTGCAGTATTTGCGGTCAGGATAGTGAATGAATATTATCCCCCATGGCTCAGGTGGAAAACAAATCTGTGCTTGATCCGTACCCCAGCCTCATGCAGTGATTGTTGTGTTTCTCCATCAGGCTTCTTCAGCTTCAGCGGTCTGTGCTGAGCCCAGACTCTGATATACCAGATGAGCTGCTGTATGGTCGTGCTGGATACCTTTATGCTTTGCTGTACGTTAACAAAGAGATCGGCACTGACGCTGTGGATGAGGACACCATTACAAAGGTGAGACTTGCACATGTCATATGTGCTTTTTCAGATTAATAATGATAAAGACATGTCTGACAATGTTATGTCACGTTGTTTGTTAACATTCTCCATGTTTTGCGAGGGTATTCTGCTCGTGTATGGTGTTGTAAGCAACACTGTACTGAAGTGTTCAGCCCTGAATTGGCTCATTGTCACCAATATCTGATCCAGCTTTTTGAGGGAGGATAGGATTCATATTAATGCTCCAGATACCTGATCTATGCAAATCAGGATAAATTCCTTATTTGTCCTTAAACTTCATTTTGAGACAGAAATCTTCATAATGCTGCATTTTGTTTACGCCACATAAACGTAGTCACCATGCTGTCACTTAGGTCGCACACAACCCTTTAGTTACTGGCCTGTTGAATTTTTGGAGCCACAAGTAACCATAGTTAGACTGAAAGGTGAAGTACTGAGTTATCAGTTTGACCAGTGATGTACCAACACCTGTAGAATTAAATGATTCCCAACAGAGGGTTTAATACCAGAACAAAAATGGTCAACTCAATTACTTCAACTCCTTTAATAAAAGTTGCTTTAAAACACTGACACCGTAGCAGATCATTCAAATCGTAGTGTGACAAGACTGATACTGAAGTGTTAGGATAGTTGCAGAGTAGCCTAGTATTGTTGCCGTTACATTAAGTTAGTATAAGTATTTAATGACAGCCATGCCACCTTTTACTCTATGCAACAAAGGTGATGTCTCAAACAAAGTGGTGAGGTGCAGTTCAGGATAAGGTAAAAATAATAATACTTTGGAATAGAGCTGGGCGATATATCGAGTTTTTAAAAAATATCGATATATTTTTATACGAGATATAAGATGTGACAATATCCTTCATATCGATATAGTCTATGTTACGTTATAATTATACTTGTGGAGCCGCAGGTTTGCCTCTCTTTCGTCCACTTTCGTCTTTACGCAATGTTACTCGGCCTCGCCTCTCCTTCACTGAACACAACTCCTCCTCGTCCCCCATCGCTTCACCTGCAGGAAGCGACAAGATGGACACGGCAAATCTCCGTTAACGAGTTACTGCGCATCGCCCCGTGCGTGGGGCTGGACGGCGTCAACGTGTTAGCTAGCTAACCACGCTAACGAGCTAACCACGCTAACGCCATGCAGCCCAGAGGGGCTGCACGGACTAAAATCCTTTCATTTTCTCAAAAGTTGACAGCGCGCCTTATGTATGAATTCTGGTTGTGCTTGATGGCCGCGAACCGATTTTATGTGGAACACGGCGCTCAGCAATCTGTCAAAAAATGTTTTAGTACGACTTTAGTAAGCTACGGAGCTGCACCGCTTGATGGATTGTCGGAGCATTACGGCTGAGCCTCGCGGAGTGATACGTACTGTGCTTCAACGTAATATTACCCTACTGTGTATAAGGACTATAAATGGCACCTGTTAAGAGACGTGGTTGCGAAGCGGATTTCAAACTCCAGGCTGTCAGTCACGCAGTACAAGTTGGGAACAGAGCAGCTGTGAAATCTGTCTTTGTTATTGTGCTCAGCGTCTTTTAGTTTACATTTTGACTGCACAATTGTGAGCTTTTTGTTATGCACAAAAACAACATTGTTTTCTTTTATTTATGGAGCATTATTATTTAATAAATGCTCATAATTTATTTTTGAGTAAATTTTATGTACATCTGCTCTATGTTAATAAAAGTGCCTGTGTGACATCTGGGACACAGCTTTGACTAAGAACTCTCTTTTTGTTCTTACTTTATGGCTTTAAAAAAACATATCGAGATATATATCTTATATCGCCATCCAGCTAAAAAATATCGAGATATGAATTTTGGGTCATATCGCCCAGCCCTACTTTGGAAGTTGTTCCTGACTCTGACCTTCTTATTAGCAAAGACTTCTTGGAGAGGGTTGGCAGTGGACGGTATCAGAGCACAGAGGACATGGGACCCAAAAACACAACATGCAAACTCAAACACACTGTGACTAATAATCTCTCATATTTTTTGGTTATTTATTTAGGAACACACAGTCACTGCAGGACCAGCTGTCACCATTTGGTGTAGCGCCAGACTGAAATACATATACTGTGCCCGATTTCTCACTCGCTTTCTTACAAATACACACACAAAGTGAGGAAAGGGGTGAGAGAGTGGGCAGTAGCCGACGCACACAAGCTATCGTTGTTTTCAGAACCGGTAGATAAAAGTACTTTCATGGCCAAATAAGGAATAGAAATCGGATGCCCCAAAGCACCCAGTTTCCTGCAGTGCTGCACTGCTGTTCATCTCATTGTCAGCTGTGCTCGTATACCTGTCACCACACAACAACACTCAGCACTCTGGAGGCTTTACCAAACAGTGGCTCTCCTCCAGGACCCGCTTTATAGATGCTTTTATTTCTTTTTCTCGTGCTCAGATCTTTGCTCTCTGTTTTCAATCTTGTTCTGCTGCATTGTTGTCTCTGTGTGTATCAGTTATTAGAGAGATCTCTGTGGTTTGCTAGTTATGCGTTTTTTCCCCTTACTGATTCCCTGAGTAAATGTGTGTGTGTGTGTGTGTGTGTGAGCAAGCATGTATTCATATCTTTGTGGGGACCAAAGTTCAAAGTTTACTATACTTGTGTGGACCAGCAGCCCTTATGGGGACCAGAATCCTGGTCCCCACAAGTTTGAAGGCATTTTTAAGACTCAAAATGTGTTTTTAGTGACAGGGTTACAGTTGGGTTATGGTAAGGGTTAGGCATTCATTTTTCTGGGTTAGGGTAAGCAGCTAGGGAAAGCATTATGTCCCCACAAGATATGAATACCCAACAGTGTGCATGTGTTTGTGTTTCAAATGCCAGCCTGTCAGGGTTTTCTGTTCTTTATAGTGCGATGTTAAAATAATTTAAATTACAAGATGGGTTGAGAACCCTGTTAGAGTAGCAGTGGTAAATTATTAAGCTAAACCAGTCAGTCGTAAGGTCAGCTCCATAATAGGAAGGATTCTGCCACAGGGAAATGGACAGCTGCAGACATGACACACATGAGTGGTATAGATCTTCATGGAGCTTCATAGATCTGTGTAATGTATAACACATTCCCTGTGTAATGAACAGGGGATGTAAATCTGTCCTGCCATGATGGAGGCAGTGCTGCTGCTGCAGAACTGTTTTTCTTCACTCTGTCTTGCTTGGGGACATGATATACTGCTGACTCAGAACCCCGAGCCCCTTCAGTTCCACATATAGGCTACTGTGTATTACTGCATATATCTAAGCAGAATGTCCAGAAAACATGACTATAGAAAAACACAGTAGCTTGTCAAATATCCTCAGCACAATTTTGGGATGTGATTATTACCATGAGGAGAAATCGTCATCTCTAAGCAGTTTAGACCATTTGTGTTGGTGCAGCTTGGTGCAGGCATTTGAATATTACGATGGTTATGATAAAGCTGCAATTTTGAACTGTGAAGTTTGAGTACAAGCTCCAGGTTCCTTCCCCATGCTTTTTTGCTGTTTTCGTCCTATCAAGCAGAAGTGTAGCTAACTTGGGATCCATCTTCAATTCTAAATATGGAAGCGCTTCCCTGAAAAACACATCATCTGGATGGGATCCACTACAGAGGATGTTGTGTCCATGTTTTCAAAAAGAACTTCAGATTTGGGATTGTTGTCTACTTTGTCTCAGTCCATTTTAAATGAGCTTTGGCCCCGAGGAGGTGGCTGTGTTTCTGTGTTTCATACACAATGGAGTGATCTCCATGACAGGATCATGCTTGTTTTTAGGCAGACCACCTGAAGTTCCAGAGATCGCAAGCAACCAGTACTGATTTCAGCCTCCTCTGCAGAAATGTTGCTGTTTTGATGATATTATGCACCGTAGCTACTGACATATTCAGTCTTCACAGTTTTATGTTGAGGAACATAAACAATAAGTCCCAGTTGTCTCAGTTTAAACATTTGATATGGTTTCTATGTTTGGTAGTGAATTAAACAAGGCTTTATGAGCTTTGCAAATCACAGCATGCTGTTTTAAATTGTAACTCTTCCTCTGCCAGGGTGTCCAGACGTAAAAAAAAAGAGCCAGTACACCTAAAGGTGGAAGATTAACACATAGGTGTTCATGTTAGTGTAAATGTGTCTTCTCTCCTTTAAAGAAAGTAAACAGAAACATATCTGAGGCTGATCGAGCAGCCACGTGTCATCCTAATCACCTGCTCGACCAATCAGTGGAAGACAAACTTCTGCTCCTTCCACATGGCAACGCCTCAGTTTAATCCAGGTTGTTTGGCTTTGGAGAAAGTGTTCCAGCTTATAGCTGTTCCTAAATGGAAGAGCATAAAGAAATCCCTCGTATAACACCCTGCTGCACATAAAGCTTAGTAGCTGGTGTGCAGCAGTCTCATTGAATTTAAATCCCTCAACCTCTTAATCTAACCCAGATTTAATGTTATGGATAATTCTTTAGCTCTCAGAGGTTTGTGTCATATTAGTGAGCTGATAAATGATGTTGTCTTTCTGTTCAGAAGGAAGTATTTGCAGACAAGACATAAGATGCAACACCCACAGTCATAATGTCAGGCATGCAATGTTGTTGTCATAGACACACTGAGAGCGGTGGCCAGAATTAGTTATACAAGCATAGTTAGATGAAATATTCCAGGGTTTCTGATTGTGTAGTGTAACTGACACCACTAACGCACAAACGCACGTTTCCAAAAAAGTGATCCTAATATTCTAAAATAAGAAGCTAACAAAGGCTTGTTGTGTTCTATGATTTTCTATTTTCAGACTGTGATTTTTATTCTTTTATTCTCTCTTTTCTCTTGACAAGACACTCTGACAAGAAATAGCAGTAAAAAGCTTCCTGTCATCGGAATCATTTAGCCATCCATTGCCCATCCTCATCTGTGCCCTGTAGGCTGATGTGTGTGTCGTTTTGTATGTCTGTCTGCTTTTTGCTTGTCCTATTTAAAGTATTATTTTGTGTTATGTTTTATTGTGATGAAAGATTGTCCTATGTGCATCAAATGATTTTAAATGGATCCGTACTTTATTGTGAAGGAGGCTAATCGTCTAATAAAAGGGAATTTTGTTAAGTGACGTGAGATGGTTGTTGTAAATTGGCACAGTGTAAATTAGACCACATTTATCTAGATTTTTATCATATGGGAGGCTCTGTGATCAAAGCATTTAAAATCGAGAGAATTTAGTCATGTTTGTTTCCTACGTTTGATTAGAAATGAAGATGAGAGGTTTGCCTGAAGTTTAACCTGCCTACCATCTCACATGGGAGACATGTAAAAATTTTCCAACTGACGACAGGTGATATATCCACGCAGGTGACCCTTTGATGGGCGGAGCAATGTGATCATCCACAGACTGATTTGCGGGTTTAGAATTTATACAGTTTTTTTTGGAGGGAATATTTGAGCTTCTTGTCTTGTTTGTTTCATTATTAATATAGCTACTTTTTGTGGATTAATCATTTATTTATTTGAGATGTGCCAAATCGCACAAAAAACAACATTACATCAGAGTTTTTCTTTTGTTTTGTTTTGGGGTTTTTAACGTTCGCTGGAAGAGAAAGTTTGATTTTAAACTTACTTTTTGTTCAATTATGTATTTGTTGTTTTGTCGAGTGTTTAAGACAGATAAACACTGGAACAGCCTGTAAACACGGTGGGAAAAAGAAGCCAGTGTCTCTGTTTCCCTCCCCACCATTATTTTTTTAAATTTATTTTATTTAAATAAAATGTTTTCGTTTTTTCCTGAATGTAGGCTGCTGCCTTTCTTTCTTTCTGTTATGAGTTTGAGAAAACAAATCGCTGCACTGTGAGGAGGGTGTCATTAAAACAGCGCTATTATTTTTCCGTTGACCACTTCTCTTTCTTCAACCAACATTATTAGCAAACTTACCCAGGGGCAAAAAAATGAATCACTCTTGTAAAAACGATCGGTAAAAGGCTCAGCCTATCGTTCATAGTCGATACATTCATCCAGTCGCCTACTGTGCCCTCTCTCTGCCGTCGTTCTATCCATGAGGCTGTCAGACAAATAATAAAGCAAAAGTATAGTTTTGCACCAGTAGAAATGGTGTCTCCCAGGTCATGTTGTTCTTATAGTTTTATAATGAAACTGTAGGTTTCTCACTTTGTCATTTTGAACTGAATGCTAACACTCCACTCTCTCAGCTCTGTAGTAAAGATGTTATATCAGTTTCTGCCAAACTGTGTGTTTGGATTCAAATGTGAGCTCAAAGGTTCCTTTATTTTTCCCACTCTTTCTCTCTCCAAACGTCAGGTGGTCACAGCCATTGTGGAATCTGGTAAGAACATGTCAGCAGAGCAGAAGAAGACTGATCGCTGTCCACTCCTCTATGAGTGGCACAAGAAGCAGTACATCGGCGCTGCCCACGGCCTGGCCGGCATCTATTACATGCTGATGCAGGTAGGAGAAAACAGAACGCGGTCTGTTTAAAGTCAGTGGGTTTTTAAAAACGAAAGATTATTTTATTCCTCTATATAAATAAGTTCGAAAGTATTGCTAAAGCTAATGTTATCTGTCATGTAGTTATTTATGGAGAAACACTCGAAGCTTCTGATCTTCTGGTTGATGATGCACAATAAATTGTGTCATTTTGCTACATCAGAGAAATGAAAGTATTTCTTATTGATGTTTTTTTCCAAATAGACTGACTTTCATTCTAGAGTAACATTTAATATCACTTGTATATAAGATCACGCATTTATATACTGTAGCCACAAACACACACGCATAAATGCACAAAGTGACATCCATGTAAGTGAATCCAGGTAATGTGCTTGCAGTGTCAGCGTTGTTGAATCTGTATTTTTGCTGACAGCTCTCACCTGCAGCCCGTGCTGCAAGCCACCTGCCACCTTCTTTGTGAGCACTGCAATCTAATTATTGAGGAAAAAACAATGAAGAGAGGCCAGAGACTGGATCCAGATTTCTCTGTACTCATTTTTTATGTATATGTTTACTGAAAAAAATATATAATAAAAGCACCAAGTATGAATTTTACTTTACCTGAAAGAATGAAGGATTATTAGCTGGAGGATTATGTTTTCCTTAGTGCTGTTATATCAGAATGGGCTGAAATCTGTTATTGATTATAGATTTGGGCAGATAGACTCTTTATCAGTATTCGGCATTTGGAAGAAGAACTGTTTGATTAGTGGTGTTGGCAATCAGTAAGTCATTGATTTAAGGTTTGCTTAATGTCTGTTGTTTCTTACTGTTCTGGGCTTAAAGCCAGTAGAGGAGCTGAGACTTTCTGCAGGCAGACATCCTGTAAGTGTTGTTGGCGGCTAAGATGAAGCAGTTTTGTGTGAAATCCTGCCGAAGCATGGCCTACAAAGAACGACCAAAGTGTTCCCACTGTGCATTCAAATGCTACTGGGTATTGTTAGCAGCTAGAAATGTGTTTTAGATATATTCATATATGCACGCATGTCAAATTCATGGTCACAGAAGGACTCGAGCTTATCCCAGCTGTCACATGCATACAGTATGTTACTGTGTGCATGTACCATTATGGGAAAAGTCATCATTTATCAATTTTCAAGCAATGTAATTCTGAAAATAGTCACAACAAATACATTACTTAACAGGGCAGCCACACTGCTCAGTTCAGATGTGTCTTGAGATTGTATTGTGTGTGTGTGTGTATGGGCTATAAATGCTTACTTAAACCTTGACTTATTAGGCTTATTAGACTTATTAGACTTATTAGACGTTGGCAGTCAGAAGTTTAAAGTAACCTAATGAAACATGTTTGACCAGAAGACAAGAATTCATACTCTAATTATGATAAAAGTTGACACTAATGTCAGCACAATAAAAGGTCAAAGATACAGATAAGGTCTGGACCGTAGAGAGACATGAGCGACCAGCCAGGGACTGGAATCACATGATTTTCAGCATTTCTGGTGCTGGCCAGGGATTGGCACACACCGACAAAAAGTCGTACGCACCCTGACGGCCGCACACTAACATGTCCTTGTAGTGAAGGTATAAACTGTTCCAGCTAGTTATATAAATCTATTGGACGTGCTGTTGTTTGAAAATTCATTGCTGTACACTCACCTTTACCTCAAATTGTTTCCCTTACAATGTAATTGTTTGTACCTGTGGGGTGCCAGTTTAGCTCAAGGGGTGAGCCATGTGCCGTTTGGCAGGGGAGCAGCGCTTTGCCCCCCTCTCCCTCTTCCAGTTTTTCTGTCACTCTTTGCTTTCACTGTCAGATAAAGGCAAAACATTTCATATGGCCAAAATAAATCAGAAAAAACTGTAAGTAGCAAAATCTGACTGAGTAAGAATACAAAAAGATGGGTGGCAACACAGCAGATCGCCATGGCAACAAAGATGATTCCATTATTCATCTTGTGATTTATAACAACAGCAAAAGCCTGATTTAAAGTAGCTCACTGAAATCTGTCCACAGACTTTTGTGTTTTCTCTGCTGTTCACTGATGTTCTCATTAACACATGAGAATCCATCTTTCTCTGTATGAATAATTCATGACTGTAGCAATCAAAGTATGTGTTGAGTCCATTTAGATCTTATAAACATCTGCTCTGAAACATCTGCTCTGAAAAGCTGTGTTTCACCAGCTTTTCTGCTGCCATTAGGAAAGGTGATAGTCACCTCCTTTTGGGGCATTTAAAGAGAATTCTGTAAATGTAGAGCTGAACAGTACAATTGAAATTAAACACTGTCCCTTTCAGTCTGGAGCAAAAGTCCATCCAGACATCCTGTCAGAGTTGGTTCGCCCCAGCATCGACTACGTCCGCCACAAGAGGTTTCGTTCAGGAAACTTCCCTTCATCCCTGAGCAACGAGAGCGACCGGCTGGTCCACTGGTGCCACGGAGCGCCCGGTGTTATCCATATGCTTATCATGGCCCATAAGGTGAGAGTTCTGCGGTCAGCAGCCACCCTCTCTGTCTAACACGCACAAACAACACTGTCACCTTGTGGCACAGCTCTACACTGCATGAACAGTTTATTGTGTTAAACATATTTGTGAAGCATGTATTATTTGACACGTCAAAGAAAAATCATGTTGTTGATGGGATGTTGTTTCGCCTGGCGTCTAACACTTTGGCTAATTTCGTTTTTTTTCTTGGTCCATTAGGAAGCTACATCACAGCCAACATGCTGCCATTCTGGCATTTTGCTCTTACTAATGAGACTCTGCTTTTTATTTTTTGCTGTTGTTTTGGCACAGTGAACAAAGCACTGCACTTAACAATGTTCCGCTATTAAACAACTGTGCCGTTTGTGTCACGCGTTTAAACATTTAAACTGCCACATGTTTTGTTAGTGGCAGATTTCAGGTCGGCTGTTGAAACTATGCTGCATCCACACGTTGTGCTCCCACTGATGGAGTTGTGTTTTTACAATAATGGACGGCAAGTTGAATGATTTCAGAAAATACGATCCTGTTCATGAGGCAGAATAATGGTGATGTATTATCACAGAGGGATGCTCCATTATTAGGGCTTGAAGTTCTCTTTCACTGTGCTGGATCTCCATAAATGTGATGTTTGGACTAATTTCGCAATTATTTGACAACAGTAGGCATACTGTGTCATATTCATAGTCTCAACCAAGACCTATTACATTATTTTATGGCTCTGACAGTGTTGCTTGAATGCAAAGAAGCAGCCATACATCAAAATGATCCAGAAAACACTGCTTTGTTCTGCAGTCTGATGACTGAAAAAAATGGATGTCACATCCTTTAGACTAAAGAAGAGAGGTACCTCCGACATGCATCACTGCCTCTGATGGAGGGCTGCGTTAGCGCCTATGGAACCGGCACGTTGGCAAGCCACCATCAGCGGCTTTTAAAGGAACAGATGCTGCCATACAGAAAACATCGTGTTCATGGACAGCCTTCCATATTCGATGATATCAACTGATATCACTAAATCCATACAGACATTAAGTTGTTTTCAGACAGTCAGGGGTCATTGCTTCCTAAAATAGCCGGTATTTTCCAGCTTGTTATCACCCCTAGTGGAGTGTTGGTGAGCACCCCTGCAGGTTACAGTGGAAGAATACATCATGAGTTAATTTTAGCAGCATCAGAGTTCACCACAGAGACATGAGCTCGTATAAAATCAACATGGCTGAAGTTACTTTAACCATGTAGCTAAGGATTCGTCTGCATGTCATATATGGTCGGGTTGTAGGAGTGGATCTAGTTGGTAGCTGTAATAGGTGACTTGTGCCTTGCTGTGTGAGAGGAATTCTCGGGATAAGTAGGAAAGGCGAGGGTACATGGTTCTGCTTTCAAAGGAAAAGGAGAATTCTGAAACAGAACGTGAGCTGCTGGTGTGTTTGAAATGAGAGCGCAGCAGCAGTTTATAAGATTGGCTGGTTCCGTGTATTCAGGTGGAAACAGAAGGAACTGTCACTGGGACGAGTTTTTAAAAAGCGCAGGTTCTTAATAGTGGATTGTTTCTTTCCTGCTCCTTTCCTGTAGCTGATGTTTCTGTGTTACAGCTAAAAGCTAATAATAATAATAGAGAGAGGTGGGGCCGGATACAATTTCTTCTACATTACATGGCAGCTCTGTAGAATGCAGCTTTTCAAAGCGCTCCCTGCTTGACGCCATCACGGACCTCACACAGCTGTGGGAGACTGGCTTATATAATCACATCCAATCAGGCACACTGTCAGGTCTGCACTGTACTCCTACTGTGTCCTGTCAGCTTCATACCTGTCTGATAGGTCGTCTGTCACCTCAGTTATGAGTTCAAGTCGCTTTGCTTTAGATTAATTTATTTCTTTGAAATGAGATCTGGATGAGTGGTTTAGTTTTCATGTAGGCAGAGTCTTTATCTCTTCTGCGAGGACCATACAGCGTCAGGTTTGTAGATATTATATGGGCTGTCTGATACAGGGGTTACATTTACTGCTGGTTGCCTTGAGTTGACGATGCTTTCAGCTTATGAAGTGTTTTCACATACAGAATGCAGTTTGGGTTTTGTTTTTTTTAATTGCTACGATATTTAACAAAAAATGTCAAAATGCTGACTGCATCTGTTACGAGTTGGCAGTAGCTGTTGAAAGGCTGACAAGGTTTGACTATCCTGTCGGCTTCATCCTGTGCCTTGCCAGATTTTTAAAGAAGAAAAGTACCTGAAGGAGGCTGTAGACTGCGGCGAGGTGATATGGCAGCGGGGCCTGCTCAGAAAAGGCTACGGTATTTGCCATGGAACCGCTGGCAACGGATACGCCTTCCTGTCTCTCTACAAACTCACCAAGGAGAAGAAATACCTGCACCGCGCCTGCAAGGTAAGACCGAGGGTAAACAAAACAAGATTCTCAGTAGTAGACTAAATATGCACAAGCAAGAAGTGGCTCTAAAGATGCCGTGGTTAAAACTGTTGTGGATTCATGCATGATATGATTTTTTCTGAATAATTTAAGCTGCCCTGTTTAACAGACATAACGTTGGTCATGGCATTAAATGTATGTTCGTATTGGACACCAGAGCACCGTGAAGCCTGTTGAGAGGAGACCTGTAACGTACAGTCTTCTTACTCGTGTTTCTAATCATATGACACAGCAGCTTTTCAATGTGTGTAGTTGTGGTAAACGTATACGCTTTGAAACACCAGTAACTGCAAATGTAAAAAAGTACACAGCAGGCAGCATGGTGGTATAATAGACTGTTAACAGCTGATCTGTGGCTAAGAGACGAGCTGCGTCTCCTTTCTGGAGGTTTTGGTTTCTTAAAAATAAGAGGGAACTGGGTGGCCTCAAGCTGACATGTTTTGCCTTAAAAGGAAATCTTGTGCCACTATCTTTGAAAAAACAAGTCCAAATTGAGTTTTTTTATTCCTGGTTTCTTATATTACGGCTCACTATATGTCATGATGTACTGGGGAACTACAGGACTCTTTAACAATGCCATGGAAATGTTACCATACAGATTTTTGGTCATACTGCACTGTCTTTGTCTCACGTGAGCTTTTTCTAACAGAGATCCAGCATGGGATTTATCATGTAGTCTTTCCACTCTTACCTAGCTTGGTTAGCTCAGTGCATCTGTCATTACTATAGCAACCAGACTGTAAACATGTTTGTTTGCACTGTGAAAGTTGGGCTTTTTGACATGTTTTTAAAGTGACTTGTTGACAACCAACTTAATGAGCCAATTTTATTACATGATTCATGTGTGCCCCTCACATTTGGCAGAAGGTTGAACACTGAAGACTTATAAAAGGAAGTCTATTTTGTTGTTTTTAAGAAAGAATGATGTTCACGTGTGCTCTGTTTTTATATTCTAACAGTTTGCTGAGTGGTGTTTGGACTACGGGACACATGGGTGTCGTATCCCAGACAGACCATACTCCCTTTTTGAAGGTACTTAATTCGTATTGATTTAATATTTCACATATCGTCTGTGTCATATTCGTCTGCATCTTCTTCTGTCTGTGTAGCAGCTACTCAGCTGTAATGGGTGAAATTTTCCTTACATTTCCACACATGTGTAATGTTACATCAGGAATGATGGAATATGACTTTATTTCAACCATTCACCCCTGTAGCACAGTGTGGAAGTGGTTAGCACTATGGCCTCATATCAAAAAGGTTCCTGTGTGGAGATGTGGTGCTTCTTCCTGTGCCTGCACAGGTGCTATAGATTCATCCCACAGTCCAAAGACAGTGGTTTTATTTGTGAATCTAAACTGCCCATGGATGAGAGGTAGATGAAGTGCTTAAAGTAGATAAAATACATATAAAATAAATAATATAAAGTATATAAATAAAAATATAAATAAATTCAATATTATGAATTATGCTTAAATGTGACTTGTAATCTGAAGTGCTTTGCATAGTCAGTAAGAATAGAAAAGAATAAATGCAGTATATGAATAAAAGTTCCTCAGTAGATAAGCCTTTGTGTTTACCTAATAAACATTTTCTGTTGCTTGGAGGTCTGTAATTTAGTAGATGTCTGACACGTAGCCACATGCAGTTGGTTGGTTATTTGGTTGTGAAACAGTTATGATTAGATCACAACATCCACTCTAGGTACCAGGTGATGTACAGTATATGATGCTTCTCATTAAACTCTGTCTCATCGTGTGTTGCATGTTAAGCTTATTTCTACGAGCCTCTGGTCGATCAGAAGTTACTGTGATCTATTGCAGCGTGTTAGCACAGCTGCATTATAACAAAAGGTTTTAATCTGTTGGCTGTCTGTGGAGCTTTCAGAGGTCTGAAGGCAGAAGAGCACTCTTTTGCTCTCCAACCAAAAATAGGTGTAGAGGACACGGCTTTTTCAGTAACTTCAGCAGATTGCTTTTCACCTTTCACTTAAACAGCAAAAATGGCAATTTCAGCTCACTCTTCTTAGCAGAAGATTTTTAATTCAGCTACATCGGACGGTTTTCAAGCATTAACAGTATGTTTAAGGTCAAGTCAAAGCATCTCGACCTGATTTAAGTCACTTGATTGGTCACTTCAACTTGCTGGTGTGTTTTGGATTGCCGCATAAGTCGAGTGAGCTTGAGCTCAGGGGAACGGACTGATGGCCGGGCATTGCCCTTGTGGATTTTTGGTAGAGAGCAAAGAAGAGAAAAAGAAATAAAGAGAAGAAAAAAAAGAAAGAAAAGGGAAAAAAAAAAAAGGCATACGGTGAAATGTGTATCCAGCAGTAATGACTGTTTCTCCACTTAGGTATGGCAGGAGCCCTCCACTACATATCAGAGATGGAAAACCCCGAAGCTTCGTGTTTCCCTGCCTTTGAACTTTGACCTGACAGCCCCTGACTTTGGATTACGAAGGGGAGGCTTAATATTTTCAAGTTAACTTTCCTTTAAAAGTACGCTGCTCAAAAAAAAATGAGGGGAACGTTTAAATCACACATTGGATCTTGATAAATGAAATACTCACTCTGAAAATCTTTAGTGTCATAAATTTTGTAATTATCTTGAGAACAAAATGATCTACTAACAGTGAGAACCAATATCATCCACCCTTTAAGGGTTTGAATTTAGAAACCACACCAAAAATCCAAGTTAAAAATAGGCTCGTCTGACCTGCATCATAGTGTGGCTCAGCAGTATGTGTGGTCCCCATGACCCTACATGCGCTCTTAGCTGATGTCTTTAAATCTTGTTCTGGACTTGGATCAAGGCACCAGTAAACTTCTGGACAGTGTGTGGCACTGTTTGGTGGGTTTCGATGGACCAGTGCATAATTTTCCTGAGAATCTTCATAACTGGCGTCAGTGCCTTCATCATCCAGGAACTGCCTTCATTCTCCCCAGCGGAGGACAGACATTGTTGTGCACCAAGAGGATCCCAGGGCTTGCTCCAGCATGAAGTCTGACATTAGATATGTGGATTTCATCCTGATACCAAACATGCAGGTCTGTTTCACTATTTCCCATGTGAACATGCTGTCATCATAGGGCACTAGTGTGAGACCTCCCAGTTTCGGTGGTATCTGAGAAAAATCAGTCATGAGGATTAAGAGGAGAGCATTGGTCTGTGGCTGCAACCTGCAAAACCATTCCCATTTGGGAGTTGTCTTCTTGTTGCTTTTCCATTGTTGCCACATTCATGGCACCAAAACAGGTGAAATTAGTTGACCATAGTTTATGCTTCCAAGAATCCTTGAAGCTTAATTGACTGTTTTATTCTGAGATCATAAAGTGTTCCCCTAATTTTTTGAGCAGTGTATTTTGATAAAGCTTTCAGCCTTGGTCATGCGTAAGTAGTGACCAATATTAGACATTCAAACTGGAAATAAGTGCAACTGATTAATTATTTGTTGGATTAAAGACATGGTTAGCTTTTCTGTGATTAAAAATGTACAGAGAATGTTTTTGGACAAAACTACACATTCATTTATGGAGGTGTAGTAAAAATAAAAGAAGCAGTAGATCGATGCAGCGCGACCATCGTATTGCCTCTTTTTCTCTTGCTGAAGATAGACACTGGATCTGATGTTGGAACGCTGTCAGAACTCGCCTATAATGTGCTGAGAAAAAGACATGGACCTCATGGCTCCCCATCAACACATTATTGCCAGCTGGGCTTGGTCACAGGAGCACATTCTAAGCACTCAGCCTTTAATATTGTAGCACTTAGGCCAAGAGAGCAAGTGTGGGTGTGTGTGTATGTGTGAAGATGTGCATCTCTGTCAAATGAACTAAAGCTGTTGTGGCATGCTCACTGTTATTGGCTTTTGGTGCCTCATTGTGTGTCAGTGTAGTAGTTATTCTTCCTGTATTTAGGTGTGCTGTTTCAGTTCTTCATGTGTTGATCGCATAGTAGGCAACATGTTTCTTTGCCCTCTTTTATTTTATTAACAAGTATAAAGTAGCTCCGTGCTCTCAAGCTGACCGTCAGCTGTAAAGTCTGTCTGCAGCTTTTCTGTTATAAAAATACATGTTCCAATTATTGCAGTGATTCACAGTTTTAGTGTCAACTTTGCAATAGATGTCATAACATGTACTGTATATTTCGGCAATACTGGGCTTTGACTAATTTCGATCTTTTTAAAGGCTGAATAATTGCCTAGCATACATCTCAAAGAGGGAAAAAACATGAGCCAAGTGCAAAACTGAATCAATTTGGTTTTTGTGAAATAAAAACAGGGTCAAACTTGTATGTACTGGCTCGAAAATGTTCAAACATCTGCTTGGATTATTCAGCCCAGTGCTAATGAAAGTGTCAAAACCTCTTCAATTCCTCTTAGCGACTGGCTGTATGTGGTTTCTTCTTTTTGTCTGGTTTTGTTTGACACCACTGAACAACTTAGTAGTCTGTGTTCAGGAAAAAGTGTATTTCGGATCTGAGTTATACAAGTCAGGTATATTTATTAAAGAACTATAGATTCAAAAATCAGCTCAAACAATTGGACTACATCACATCCACTTTGCTATGGTCTTAAAAACCTTTCTTTTCTTTTCTTTTTTTGCATTTTGAACCAATTGCGGATGAAAATTACTTCTTCATTTATACAAGAAAAAATGATTTGCAGTTCCTGGTCACAATTCTTTCAGCACTGGTTTCATTTTGGTAATGGATCTGTTGGAAGAAGCATGACTATAAGGTTCAAATGGTTGAAAGTTGAACAACATATAATTCAGTCCATCTTCTTCTGCTGATCCAGGGTTGTGCTAAAGCAGAGAAGCCCAGACCTCCCTCTCCCCGGCCACCTCCTCCAACTTGTTGGGGGAACACCAAGGCGCTCTCAGGCCAGCTGAGAGATATAATCTCTCCAGCGTGTCCTGGGTCTGTCCTGGGGCCTCCTCCCGGTGGCACATGCCCAGAACACCTCACCTAGGAGGCGCCCTCGAGGCATCCTTGTCAGATGCCCGAATCACCTCAACTGGCTCCTTTTGATGTGGAGGTGCAGCGGCTCTACTCTGAATCCCTCCCAAATGGCCGTACTTCTCAACCTATCTCTAAGGGAGAGGTCAGCTACCCTTCAGAGAAACCTTGTTTCCGCCACTTGTAACGCGTTCTTGTTCTTTTGGTCACTATCTACAGCTCCTGGCCGTAGGTGAAGGTAGAGACGTAGACCAACCGGTAAATCGAGGGCTTCACTTTTACACTCAACTCTCTCTTCACCACAACGGACCGGTGCGCCGTCTGCATCACTGCAACCGCAGCTCCAATCCGTCTGTCGATCTCCCGCTCCCTTCCCGTCACTTGTGAACAAGACCCACGAGATAGTTAAACTCCTCCACTTGGGATAAAAACTCATCCCTGACCTGGAGTGGGCACTCCACCCTTTTCCAGCTGAGGACACATGGCCTCAGATTTGGAGGTGCTGATTCTCATTCCCACTGCTTCACAGCTGCAAACCATTCAAGTGCTAGCTGGAGGCCATCACCCGATGAAGCCAACAGAGCCACATAATCTGCGAAAAGCAGAAATGAGATTCTGAGACCACCCAAGTGAAAGCCTTTCGCCACTTGGCTACTCCTAGAAATTCTGTCCATAAAAATTATGAACAGAATCGTTGACAAAAGGCAGCCCTGGCGGAGTCCATCACCCACCAGAACCAAGTCCGAATTATTGCTCGCTATGCAGACCAAGCAGCAGTTGTATAAGGCTCAAATGGCCCGTAGGAGTGGGCCAGACTCCCCATACTCCCAAAGCACCTCCCACAGGACACTCTGAGGGACACGGTTGAGTGCCTTCTCCAGGTCATCAAAACACATGTAGACTGGTTGGGCAAACTCCCATGAACCCTCAAGTGTCCTCTAGAGGGCAAAGAGCTGGTCCAGTGAACCACTACTTTATCGTGGTGGAGGGGTGTGTCCCAGGGATCCTAGGGGCTATGTTGTCGGGGGGCTTTTGCTCCCTGGTAGGGTCTCGCATAACATATTGGTCCTGGGTGAAGGACCAGACAAAGAGCGATTCAGAATACCCCTATAAGTATAAAATCAAGGGAACAGTTCACCCTGCCCGGGATAGGGTTGGTGTTGGTGTGTCTATGGCGTTATTTTTGTGCCGCTATTCTGAGCGCACGTAAAAAAAAAATATTGTAGGTGCAAGTGTTGCACTTTGAGGAGAAATTTATTTTGAGCGAAGAAAATAAAAATTTGAACAAAATTCATTGCTGCATGCAAAAACTGTATTTCAGTGTTTGCTATTATCCACACACACACACACACACACACACACACACACACACACACACACACACACACACACACACAATAGCAGCCCCTCTCGCTCTGGTTTTGCATTTGCGCTTGCTGTTGCTCGCGCTCTCAACATTTCTGCCTGTGCGCGCTCAACTCTTTCTCTACGCTGGTTTTGTGGCACAATCTGATTGGCTGTTCTGGTCTCCATTTCGGAATCCATTTCGTCCAAAACTCAAACGAGGCAGTGGTGGAGGAACACAGAGTGGCGGAGTTTGAAATATTATTCTTTCTGGGTCACAAAACAAACTTTTAAGATATTTTCATGCCAGAATGGTGCTGTGTAAACTTCAAATATCTGCTCGATTTATCAAGACATCACATATTTGCATATTTGCAGGAGTAAGGCATGAGACTTCTTCTGAAAGTCTCATGCCTTAAACCCTCTAGTAAACAATCTACAGTGCATCCGGGAAGTATTTACTTTGTCCACATTTTGTGATTTGATAGCCTTATTCCAAAATTAATTCAGTTCATTTTTTACCTCAGGTTTACACACAATAACCCATATTGACAAATGAAAAAAGTTTTCTTGAAATTCTTGCAAATGTATTTAAAATAAAAAACTAAAATTTAACATAACTTTTCACAACATTTGCCATGACACTCAGAACTGAGCTCAGGTACATCCTGTTTCCTCTGATCATCTCTCAGATGGTATGGTATGTCATGTTACAGAATAAGGCTGTAACATGACAAAATGTGGAACAAGTGAAGTGCCGTGAACACTTTCCCAATGCACTGTAGGTGCTGCAGTTCTGAAGTACAACGAGAGAGAGAAGGGTGTGGCTTGCCCTGAGGTGTTCGTATGGGACAACAAGAACAAAGACTGCAGGGGGGAAAAAGTCGTCATTCAAGCAACAAAGTTGTTAAGTACCAGTAAAGTGTGGTGATCATAATAATGGATTGGATTTATATAGCGCTTTTCAAGGCACCCAAAGCGCTTTACAATGCCACTATTCATTCTCTCTCACATTCACACACTGGTGGAGGCAGCTACAGTTGTGGCCACAGCTGCCCTGGGGCAGACTGATAGAAGCGAGGCTGCCATATCGCGCCATCGGCCCCTCTGGCCAACACCAGTAGGCGGTAGGGTAAAGTGTCTTGCCCAAGGACACAACGACCAGGACAGAGAGCCCGGGGATCGAACCGGCGACCTTCCGGTTACAGATGCGCTTCCCAACCCCCCGAGCCACGGTCGCTCCACAATCTGTGACCACTGATGTGGGTCAATCAGACCCACATCAGTGGTCTGATTGAGGAATGTCAGGAACCCAGGCTGAGGTGGTTTATATTTGTACGTTTTATAAAAACAGCAGAATTATGAAATTGAAACATGAATACCCGCACAATCACTAAATATCCAAGAAGTTGAATATATGGGTCCGTAGTGATTCCCAGTGTATTAAAAATCTTTCATTACAACTTGATCTACATCATGTCACAAAAGTAGAAAACAAAACGTTGCACATCAAGTGTTGAGATCAGACTGAGGCCTGCATCTCCCAGCCCACAAATCAGTGAATATGTGTACTTAAAAATTAACATTGGAAATTAATATTTTTTTAAATATATCTGGATAAAAGTGATGTAGATCTCTAACTTTGTCTCTAAAGTCCTTAACGAGCTCAGGTTTTTTGTTTTCCTCACCGTTCTTTAAGTCTCGGGCTGTGTGGTACCAACATGGAGTTACACTGATACTTTTTTGACAAATTGACAAATTTTTTTCATTTGTCAATATGGGTTATTGTGTGTAAACCTGAGGTAAAAAATGAACTGAATTAATTTTGGAATAAGGCATCCAGTGATCCCGACAGCACATGAATGCACATAAAATGCCTCATTTTTCGCAGAGATCTGTAAATGAATGTCATTGCATGAAAATCTGACTTGTAACAATGTTTGTGTTGATGTGTCAGTGTGTGTCTGCACTCACTGGCTCCTATGTCTAGGCTCATTATGTGTGTGCTGAAGACTGGACATTGAAAGAGACAAAGTTTTAGACACGTGTTTGTGATTTATTTGCCCTCGTTCTAATTAGTGTTCATATGAGTGTCTGTGTTTATTTTCCCTCATTAAACTCCAGGACTTCAGTGACTTAGCAGCAAGTCAAATGTCTTAAATGTTTTAATCTGCTTAAAGTTATTGCTTACAAAGTGACAGAATTGTCTGTGATTTTGTTTAAAATAAAGCTGAATAGAGCTTGTGTACCTCCTTTTTAAAATTTTCCTTGGTTTTTTTACACATTTAGTCATATATATGTATATATATTTTGGATCTGATAAAGGGAGAAATTTACATTACACTTTAGCTAGTAATGACTTCATGAACTTTTTCACGAATAATTTTTAACCATTAGAGAAAAAAATGCTCAATCATCTCACAGATGTAACATTATCTACAGCTACTTTCAGTACCATTGATATTCATTTTTTCTTTTGTCTTTTTCTCCAATTGATCTTTCTGAGTTAACTTCAGTAATTCCTCCAAACCATCAACGTGTCTTTTAGACCCCGTTCCTGCAAGAATGCTCAAAGAAGTCCTGCCATTAATTAATGATTCAATATGATCAACCTGTCTCTAATAATCGGCTATGTACCACAGGCCTGTGCTAATGCTCAAATGTAGAGTCTGACACAACACAAAGATGTGTGTCACATGTGTTGGCAACCTTATAATACACTACTTATAAAGGCACCAGGAGAGTGGCCTACAGCTGAGAGCATTTCCTGTGGAGGGTAGGAAATGTAGGGAAAACCCTAGTGATTGCACAGTGGTTGCCCATCTTTTATATGTACAGTTATGTGCAAAATTATAGCAGTTTAACATTACTAATGTGTTTAAGCACTGATTTTGGCAGAAATGATGAAACAACATGGGAACAAATTCATGACTAGGTGTAGCAGAGTAATAGCCAACCAACAGACTTAACGCACATGGCATGCATGCTGCTAATTGGGGATGTATTCAAATTAATAGCAGTGTGGAGCTAAGTTAGGGAGGTCATTCAATCTGTGAAGAAATGGGTGTCAGTTATGGCCTTTATTTAAGAAAGGAAGGCAGCAGATGCTGTACCTGCTGGTTTTAGCCCTTTGCTCAGTGAGTAAAATGGGTCGTTCCAGTTGCACTGAGGGAAGAAGAACTTTGATCAAAAGGTTGATTGGAAACAGCAAAGTGCCTCATTTCATTTTCAGTTTATACTGTAAATGTTCCAGAAAGGAAAAACAGTTCATGTTTACATTTGGGATTGAATGTGCACAGCTCCCAGTGCCTTTGTACTGTGAGATTATTATATTATCTTATGCCACGTTATACCCCTAATTAAAGATTGTGAAATTATTATGTAGTTTTAGTTCGCATTATATTACTGAAGAGGTGATAACTATTAGATTTAATAGTCTGATTTGTATTATATTAGACTGCTGGTTTATGGTGAATGAATGATATTGTTTTATAATGCATGATACTGCTGAGTTATAAGAAATACTGTTTTCAGAGAATCATGGCCTTATTTTTCTGATTACAAAGAGAACAGAACATACCGTAGAGGTTTTCTGCCCCATCTCATCAGGAGAAGGCTGTCACTTAGGCGCCATAATAGAGAAAGCATGTGGATGCTTAGTTTGGAGGGGGGTTGAAGCTATAAGAATGTGAGAAACGGTCAGACACGTTGAGATCAGGCGGACGCCGTGCTCATTTCCCCTCCAGATGGTTAATGCTCAAAAGTGTTTGTATGGAATAATAAGAATTGTATGAATGAAAGTAATTGTTGATTGAGCATTTATACACCGAGTGTTGCTCATCCTTTAGCCCAAAGATCAAAGAATTGGATTATTTAACAGTATATATGGAAATAGGTGCTATTAGTAACATCTGTTGCTTTAACACACTGCTATTATTTTGCACATAACTGTATATATTCTGTTATTGGAGTCATCACCTTCAGCGATGTCACTGTGGTATATAACAAGAAAGATTCAAAGAAACAGGTCAGTATACCATCTCATTAGAAGTGACCTTTATTTACATATTTCACAATGTACAATGTACGTCTGAAAGCAGATGAAAAAGAGGTAAATGTGGGAGGAGAAAAGCAGGATCAAAATGCTTCACCTATTTCAGTATCTATTGCATAGTTTGAGATGATTGAACTGAATACCTTTCTAATATTGTGCTCCCTATTCCCAGCCCAACTGCTTGACACCAGAAACAACCCAGAGTCAATCTAAAACCTGCTCCTGGTTACCTGTGGGAGCCCAACACTCCCAGAATCACACATGGCCTCTAACTTCACACAAGTGTGTGTGTGCACATTGCAGAGGTTAACAGTGTGACAGCTCTCAGAAATCTCATGAAACAGTATTCACGATGTTGTCGTCGTGTATGTTGTGCAAACATAAATCCAATGGCAGTTTGGGCTCTGCTATTCAGCTGTACAATTGTTTCATGTCTGCTGTCAACCCAGAGGGTATCACATTGTTCTGTGTGATCGAAACGCATGGTGCGAAATTATAAATATAACTTATCTTAAAAGCATAATTCAGTTCTTTTAAAAGCACCACCAATGGTTGAAATACAATATCGATGAAATGTTGATCTCAAGTCAGATTACACACACACGGTTTCTAATTTCGCACAAACATACAATGCTTTATTCAAGTGATGAGTTGCTGGTTAACCATGTTTAAAAATGTCTTTATGTGCAGATTTTTGACCAATTTCATAAACAGCAAGGACTGGTAACGCCTGTCTAGGGATCAAACCTTGCTACCTTATGCTGGTATGATTATCTAGGAGGGGGACAAAATATCAGCAGCTACGAGTACTTACTGTACTGCAGTAATTTTGTTCTCAGACCTGCCCCCCTTCAGAAGCTAAAGAAAGATCCCACACTACAATTTTTATCAGTCATCACAAATAACAAAGGATCCACATTGTAAAAGTGAGAGTGTAGCATGACAATAAACACAGTAAAATCACAGTGATTCACTTTAGTTTCATGTCATATTTTTCACCTGGTGGGCCACACATCACTTATCGTCATCGATTGATATTTATTATATCTTTAAGGACAATTTTACATTAAAGCAAGCAAGTCCTGTGGATCTGTGCCTCTCCTCGCTTTATTTGTAATTCCACATGCATGAACTTTCAGATTTTGTAGCAACTATCATAATTTTGAGAAGCTGAATCGCTTAAACACTAGATTCAGTACCTGGTCCAAAATAGGCCACACCTGTTAACGTTTGAATTCAGGTGAAAGAACAGGTTGATCTAAAGAGCTCCCGAATTCAAGCATTGTACTGCAATGGGATGCCAGCGCAACAAGTCAGTTTGTGAAATGTCTTCCCTCTTAAAAATTCCACGAACAACTCTAACTCGTAGAATTCTGACTTAACACTCAGAATTCTGAATACTGAGTTTAAACTCAGAATTTCGAGTTTGAGGACAGAATTCTGACTTTTTTCAGAATTCTAGTTCCACTATAACCAGTTATAGTGGCTCCATGTCAAAGTGGTTTACGCATCTGTCTGTCAAGCAAAAGTTTGATCCTGGGAGAAAATACACAAAACTGTTTGGGGCCCACCAAATCAAATGTGTGTCGCTACCTGAAACAACCTAAAGTAGATTACTGCAGTTTTTGCTGTGCTTGTGGGTTTCCTGCTTCTTCAGCAGTGAATGAGCTACAGCCTCAGTACATACTCTGCTGAGAGTACCTACAATACCAAAAAGGGGGGGGGAAAATCACCTTTTCCAAATTTTCGTTATATTCAGCCATAATTACTCAGAGTATGTGTCAGAATATGTATACAGTGAGTCTGGAATATCATTAGCATACCGAACAGTGAATGGTTTGACAAAAGGCAATAAGGAAAGGTTCTTATCCTTGTAAATGTACAATATGTCTTTGATGTCATCACAAATCATGAATTAGTGCTGTGACACTGTGTTACACTGAACATGACTTTGGACAGATAATATTGTAGATCAAATCGTGGTGCCCTGCTCAGTGCTGACACTGATGGGCAAACCATATTATGCTCACAGACAGGTTCATGTGAACTAATGAGCATGTCCCAGTGTTCAAAACACTACTTGGAGCATCACTTGTTTTATGTTCTTTGTGTGCAGATTGTGCTGCTGCTGGCTCTGAGGTTTACTGACCATCGTGGTTTTAGCTCGATGCATTCTACAGCATATAATGTTGCATGGTTCCTGTACACTGTGCCCCAATACTGCTAACGTCCCATTTTAGCGTGCACTTACTGTCACATACAACCTTTAAAGGAACATCACTCAGTGTGAAATAACCAGATAAAACACAGTGTCCAGATCCCCTGCCTGATTAAAAAAATATAACACTAGCAGGGCATGCATGCTTCAACATGTAGGACTGATGGACATTCGGCAGCATTTAACTATTTAACACTCAGAGACAGCCTGAGATCTGCCCGCCACTCTCATGCAAACACACTGAGCCAGTAAATAAATTAAAACCACAGCATCAATAATACATAATTCCATTTATCTTCATCATCAGGTACCAGAGGTTGTGCAAGAATAAATCATTTGAACAAGCATCAAATCAAATTTTACTGCGCATAAATAATCAAGAATTGCTAAATAATAATTTAGGTCCATGTATTTTATAAATCTGCAGCTCTAATTTTAGGGGTTTTAATAAAAATGTGCAAACTAAGGATTGATGCATGTTGCAGCAATGTTATGGAAAAATGAGCATCGTAGCAAAAAGCTTGTTAAATAGAGGAAGGTCACATTTGCAGAGTATATGGACCATTAACATCCTCAAATAAGATGAATGCAAGTGATGGTTTCCTAGATGTGCCTGTGCTCTGCACACACAGTGACTCAGCAGGTCTGACAGAGGATAGAAGAGCATCGCTGCTGCATCTCCGACGCTGCACCATCCGTCACACAGCCATGGAAAATGCTACCATCCACATCCTGCATTCAGCAGTTCTGAACTGGCATATGTTGTTGCAGTGGTTATGTTAGTGTTCTGGTGTGCTGCTGTGTCTTCTGAATAAGTTTTTCTGCTTTCACTGATACACTGTTAAATCTGCCTTTGTGTTGTCTGACAACCTGACAGTCTGTAAGAAATCAGGCTAGACTGAATTTTACGAGGATGGAAAAGACATATCACTGCTGTCCCACAGACACACACAGTACTTTTACTTTAAACTGGGATGTAACTGTTTTAATTACCTGACAAAGAAAGGCCAATAAATGTAGTCAAAACAACAGAACCCAGAATGATGTAAAACTGAACGCATACTGACCCCAACCAAGCTTGACTTTTGACTTCGACAAAAGCACAGACGAGCAGTCAGACACAACAAAAAAACACCTTGTGTGTTCTTGTGTCAGTGGGACTGCGGGCTAAGGTATATATATAGGTATAAAGGTATATATGTTAATTTAATGGTGTACTACAGGCCATGTTGGTGAGTAATGCAAAATTAATGTAGCGAGTAGCATGACAAATGATGTGATGCATGACTTTTTTGAATGAGTACACAAACACTGCTCCCAAAACAACAGTAGGTGTTCCTGTTCTTACACATGTGCTGCCTCTCAGGCACACACATGTACCCAAAGAGCTCATCTCAGTGAAACTCAGAGAAGTGACACGCCCTCTCGTTTGTCCTCGCACTAAGAATCAAAATCTGACGCTGATGAAAAGAGTGACAATATAAATTGTGTTGAGGCGAAACTGTCACTGCTTTCAGGAAAATGAGCCACTGCCTGCTCGTTATGTCTTTACATGACTGGGAAAAACATCTGTAACATAAAATGGATCGTGATCTCATCGTTATGTAAAGAGCTGTTGCACTAAAATGCTGGCTACAGAAGGCATTTTCTAACTGACCTTTTTATAATTATGGAGCTCGCTGTCAGTATTTTCAGTTTTCCTAATAGAAGAAGAACCTTTAAAAATCAAAATGTTGAATGCACATGGCAGTTTCTTTTTCTGAGCGAGATACTGAATGAAACCTCCGACTTACTCCGTCCATCCTCACTTATCGTCAGTTCAGAAAGCTGGTACATACATGTGGATTCAGAAAAAGGAGGCCTCAGATGAATGTGTTTGTGTGTAGTGTGAGCTAGAAAGGAAATGGTGAATGAGTGACTGGTTACTGTGCTTTTTCAGTCTTTTCCACATGGGAGGAGAGTGTGTGTCTTCCAGTTTTTACATCAAAAAACCGCTGTCCACTGGCACGTGTCCCTGTGTGTCTAAACATCCTGATGATTCAGCCTCAGTGCCACATTCCCTTATTTCGTTTCATCCTCGAGTCCTTGCAGACATCACTTCTTGTCGCTGTTTTTAAATATTTGTTCGTAGGATGGTGGAGGATGGTTGCAGTACGACGGAGGTGGCGGATAGGAACCCATCATCATGTGGGTGGAGCCAGGCTGTGGCGGGTACGGCGGGTGTGTCATGGTAACCCCTGGGTCACCTCCTGCCAATCCATTCACCCCGAAGCCCTGCATGCTCCCTGGCTGCTGGGAAACTGCAGGAAAAGAGAAAAGAAATGATTCAAATGCTTTTCCTTTAAAATCTCAAGTTTAAAAATAGGCTGTTACGACAGCATTCACATGAGCGATTTCATTCTGGTATTCATATGTTAAATATTCAAAACCTTTTTCACATTTACTATAAACAGTAGAGCTCAGCCATCAAAGAACACAGTGCATCTATCCATGCCCCATAATCATGGTAAGAAAGTGACTTTTTTTTTTTTTTGAAATTCTTGAAAATTTGTTAAAAATCAAAACTAAAATATAACAGGTACAAGTACATAAACTGGTCTCATGTTTATAGTAAAAATCTTCAGTGTTATTGTTATTCCTAAAACTCTCTGATAATCAGTAAGGATAGACTGCCAGTACCTCTGAATACCACTTTATTACTCACTGAGCAGAAATCCTCTCCATCGATCGTTTTTCACTACCACAGTTACATCACTGATTCCTTATTTATCTTTCTGCCTTCAACCCAAAGCCTTAAACAAACAGGGTGTCAGAGAAGATTAGAACAAGCAGGCTGAGATGCTGACTTTACTTTGGAGTTCATCAGAGAGAAAAACGAGTAAAAACGTCCTCCTCCGGGTCACCTTTTCAGAGAGTTTGACGCTGTGCTATTATTGGAATGTTCCACTTAAGTTTCTGCTTGGTTGACTGACACAAAGTAAATTTCCATCCATCCATCCATCTTCATCCGCTTTGTCCGGGGCCGGGTCGCGGGGGCAGCAGCCTAAGCAAAGAGGCCCAGACCTCCCTCTCCCCAGCCACCTCCTCCAGCTTATCCGGGGGAATACCAAGGCGTTCCCAGGCCAGCCGAGAGATATAATCTGTCCAGCGTGTCCTGGGTCTGCCCCGGGGCCTCCTCCCGGTGGGACATGCCTGGAACACCTCACCCAGGAGGCGCCCAGGAGGCACCTGTCAGATGCCCGAACCACCTCAGCTGGCTCCTTTCGATGTGGAGCAGCAGCTGCTCTACTCTGAGCCCCTCCCGGATGGCCGAACTTCTCACCCTATCTCTAAGGGAGAGGCCAGCCACCCTTCGGAGGAAGCTCATTTCTGCCGCTTGTATCCGCGATCTCGTTCTTTCGGTCACTACCCACAGCTCGTGGCCATAGGTGAGGGTAGGGACGTAGATCGACCGGTAAATTGAGAGCTTCGCTTTTACACTCAGCTCCCTCTTCACCACGACGGACCGGTGCAGCGTCCGCATTACTGCAGCTGCAGCCCCAATCCGTCTGTCGATCTCCGGCTCCCTTCTCCCATCACTCGCGAACAAGACCCCGAGATACTTGAACTCCTCCACTTGGGGCAGGAACTCATCCCCGACCCGGAGTGGGCACTCCACCCTTTTCCGGCTGAGAACCATGGCCTCAGATTTGGAGGTGCTGATCCTCATTCCCGCTGCTTCACACTCGGCTGCGAACCGTTCCAGTGCGAGGCCCTCACCTGATGAAGCCAACAGAACCACATCATCTGCAAAAATCAGAGATGAGATTCTGAGGCCACCAAAGCAAAAGCCCTCCGCCACTGGGCTGCACCTAGAAATCCTGTCCATAAGGGACATGGATCCATACATGGATGGAAAGTAAATTTCCATCCATGTAAAATTATGACAAGAGTTTTAACAGCTGCTCTGCTCTCAACCAAAGTCTCATGTCTGAACTACATAATGGACATAATGTTGAGCATAATGAACAGACTTAGAAAAGTTTAGGGGACATAAATGGGACACGCCAGGGTTTGTTTCTGCAGTGGTTGGATTTGATGGACCAAAGTGATTTCATGAAGTGTTCCAGGAGAAATCTCCTTTCGATCACAGCATGATCTCTTAGAGATAGGGTGAGGAGTTCGGCCATCCGGGAGGGCTCAGAGTAAAGCCGCTGCACCTCCACATCAAAAGGGGCCAGTTAAGGTGATTTGGGCATCTGACAAGGATGCCTCCAGGGCGCCTCCTAGGTGAGGTGTTCTGGGCATGTGCCACCGGGAGGAGGCCCCGGAGCAGATCCAGGACACGCTGGAGAGATTATATCTCTCAGCTGGCCTGGGAACGCCTTGGTATTCCCCCGGACAAGCTGGAGAAGGTGGCTGGGGAGAGGGAGGTCTGGGCTTCTCTGCTTAGGCTGTTGCCCCCTCGACCTGGTCCCGGATTGATCTTCTTTCGATGTAAAGGAGACCAAAAAGATGCTTCAAAGAGATGCGTAAGAGGCCAGCTAGCATGCATCCAGCAAGCCAGCAAGCATCCATCCTTGAACACCATGCCGATGTGGTGAAGGAGTGAGTACAAGTACCTGGACGCTCACTGGAAGACCAGCGCAGACTGCATACAAGAAGGAGATCAGCAGACTCTCTTTGCTAAGGAAGCTGAGGTACTTCAACATGTGCAGTAAAATGTTGGAGATTTTCTATCAGTCTGTTGTGTCTAGCATCACAGCTGGCAGCACCCAGAGACTGAATGAACTAATCAGGAAGGATGATTCGCTGTAAACGGTGGTGAGGAGGGCAAAACTGTTAGCTTGGACAAGCTTGACCACCCACGGCACGTTTTCTAACAGAGTGATTCTGGACAAGATAAGGACAGATATCAGAAACGTTCCTCCACTGTGCAGCACATCAGTGTTAACATTTTATTTCTACTTTACTTTGTTGATTTTTAAAATATTCCACATACAAATGAATTTCTCTATATCTTGTTATTATTATTTTATTAATAATGACATTAATAATAATAACATACTGTGTGATGTCTGCCTGAATAGCTTTTAAAAAGGAAACCATGTTTGTGCCTGTTTGTCTCTTATGCAAACATTCAGTTCTTAGGGTGCCTGTCATATCCACTTCCCTCATATCGGACTATAAAGTATACTTCGGCAGTCCAGATGGCTTTTATCTACGATGGCCTTTAGAGCTCATAGAGTAATACAGTTACATGTTAGCATAAGTACATGTTAGTCACACCACCGCGTTCATAAACAGAGCCACACGGCTGCCAAACTTTAATAAAAGAAACATATGCAGAATGTTTGAGTTAAGTGTGCTGGTCCTCAAAACGTGGGCCTTGTACTTTGGAGTACGTTTGATGCAACCATGTCTTCTTCTTCTGACTTCACTTTCTTACACTGTTCAACTCAACGGTTTTCCATGGTAAACACAAATCTCACACTGTTTTAATTTTTCTTTTTATTTAATATGAAGTTTTACTGCATCTTAGTTTGTCACTCTTGTCTGTGCACCTGTCACAGCCTACTGTACCTGGTGTGGTAACAGGGTGCCTAGTGAAGGAGACATTGAAGGCTGGCTCGTCTCTCAAAGGAGACGGGTACATCCTTCTGCGAATGAAGAAGCCTGCACCACAGCAGAACAACACTCCCATCATCAGCAGCACCCTGAGAAGAAAACAAAACATATCACTGTAACTACAGGAGTTCCAGCTAAAATCAGAATGATGACGTTATGTGGCAAACTATCCAGCTAGCATGTCAACACTGACATGACTTTGCTACCAAAAAATGTTATTAAGCATGAAAGCTACATTTGCTGTTTCTAAAAGACATCTCTGATGTTATGAATATGTTGTCGGTCATCATTCCATTTATTCACTTTCTGCTGATTCGGGTTGGAGGCTGGAGTCTGAGTAGACAAACCCAGACTCCCTTCACCCCACCCACCTCTTGCAGCTCATCCGGGGGGGACATCGAGTTGTTTACTGTCGTGATTTAGCTGATGGTGGCGATTAGGACCCACGAGCAGACTCACAGACTCCCACAGGCAGACAAGATTAAACAGGAGACAAATAAAGGCTCATGCAAGGATACAAAATAACTCCAAAATACAAAGGAAACAATAACTTCACTAACAGAAATCTATAATGAAAAAAAAAACAATAGAGACACTAGCAAATAGATATTCGGAGGCTAGGAGACAGAATATTTAAATAACCACTAAAGGTCCAAAATCATAGAGGCACTAGGAACACAAAACACAGGCAGACTGGTTAGGAAAACACCCTCAAATATCCTTGAGCTGGTCCAGTCCTCCTGACTCCTACGTTCAATTAACTCATGGACTCTCCTCTCCTGTATCCTGGCACAGACCAGAGAGGCTGAGAAGTGCGACTCCCCCTATAGATAGAGCACACCTTCCATCCCCCCTTCTAATAAGGGGGGGCACCACCTCAGTCTGCCAAACCAGAGGTGCTGAGACTTGTCAGCCAAAATAAAGCCACAACACCCAAAGCCTCAAGGGACTAAGGGAGAACCACCTCCCCCACCCCGGGGTGTCTGCCACCAAGCAGTTTTTAACTACATTAGTGACCTCACCCCCAGTGACAGGCAAGTCATCCCCCTCATCCCCAGTCTCTGCTTCCATTACAGAAGGTATGGAAGTGGGATTAAGGAGATCCTCAAAGTGGACTCTCCACACCCGACAGAGTAATACGGAAAGTGCGGCTGGTCCTTTTTCTGTTTGCTTTGTTGTTGCTGGGCCTCCCAACTCTGTTACTTATGTTCGTTCTTTATAAGTAATCACACTTTCATGAATAAAAGTTTGTTGAACCAGAACAGCATTTTGGCATCTTGTGTGTTAGGTCCTTTCGAGCCATGAATTTAGGAACTGTAACTATTATCACTGTGGACATTAAGGGGGTCATAATGTAAACAATTATCATGTTGTATTTAATAAGAAAACACCATAAATTTGTCAGTAAAACTGAGGAAACTGATCCTATGAACTAAGAGCTGTTTTATAATAGCCAGATTTTTTTAGCCACTGGAAAAACATCTAGTTAAGTCTCTTAGCATCCACCAATCACTTAGGGGTAGAGTTAATAGATGGAAGTCTAAACAGCTCGCCAGCAATCAGGCGGATGTTAAGAAGTCAAATTTCAGAATGGGAAGCTATTTTTAACTTTTATTTAAAAAATGATTTCTTTCTCCTAAAAAGTTTGTAGTGAGACCTTTGATCTTTTCTCATTTTCAAAAACCTTGGAGCTAAACACATCTTTGCAAAGCAGTTGCTGCAACATTATGCTAACAGAATAGCCACTGAAATGGTTGCTGAATGAGACCAGCATGCAGTATATTTGTACACATAAGTGGTGTTTATATGTGCAAAAGTTAAAAACAGACTTTTTTTTACCAGTGTAGAAGAAATTACTCTAACAGTGATGAGTACCTGCTGAATTTTGCTTGATAATTAAATAACTACACAGTCTACTGTAGTCTGTAAATGACACAAACCCAGTGTGAAGTTCTACCCACTGTGCTCAATAAAAGCAGAGGACACAAAATGATGCTAAAAACAAATTACAGCCTCTTGTTTTGCCTGTAATTCAGTCAGCCCTATGTCGAATGTGTGCGCCAGAAGTCACCACTGAAAGAAAGCTCAGTCCACATATGCTGCACATTCAGTGTAACCACAGGGTAAAGCTCTTTAATGTAGCTACACCTGCAAAACAAAATGGTAAAAATGTGCACAAGTTTATGATTGTGTTATTTGTTTGTTTGGTCTTTGCTCGTTTTCACAGCTGTGCACACATAGTAAACCCAACACACAGTAACTCACCAGAAGTACCATAGTCTTTGGATGGACAGGGCTCTCACACAGCAGCGAGTCCCACAGCAGTCCTCGTAGGAACGGCATCTGCAGCAAGTCACACGGCAATGAGTCAGCAACAGCATGGAGCAGTTAGCCTCTGTTATTGTTTTACTGTTTAGCTACTTGGGAGTGGTGAATTATTGTTAACGTTTTAAGAACATTATCCTATTCCTTCTTTTCTGCACCTGCGAGCTGCTTTGCAACCCACCTCTTTCTTTCTTGCTGTATCTGACCTCAGATATATATCTGCTGTCATCTGTTCCAGGATTTTACTGCAGCTCTCCCAGACTCTGGCTTTCCATGGAAGGGTGAGAAGAAGAACTCTACATTTCATTTATGGCCTCGGTAGAGTGTAGAACCATGCCACCAAATATAAATTACTACAGATGGAAATATCATTCTTAACTTATTATTAACTTCCAGTCAGTTTTTTTTATATAGCAACAGATTACAACAACAGTTGCCTCAACCGTTAGGTAAAGACCTTACAATAATACAGAGAATGCCCCAACAATCCAAGGACCTCCTATGAGCAAGAACTTGGTGACAGTGGAAAGGAAAATCTTCCTTTTAACAGGAAGAAGAGATCGCTCCGATACATATTTTGGCGTCATGAACAACAACTCGAGTTATAAGATAAATACGATTTAGCCAGCTCACATTCTTTCTTCTCAACAGGTGAGTGAGTCCATAGTTTTCAGTCTGACACTGGTGGAGCCCATCAGCCAAAAATAAAAGTCTCCTCTTACAGACAGATTTCACCTCTTTGAAATCAATTATTTATTCAGACTTAGAAGCCAAGCAGTTGCTTTCAAGGGTAAAAGCTCTGCAAGTACAGAAGGAAGTTGATGATGGATGGAATGTCTTCCTTTTTATTGTAATGGTTTTGTGTTGAACTTGTGTGTTTTTGAGCTTATTGTCTCCAGTAATTAGGACATCAGAGAAACTCCATATAACTCCAGAGAAAAAACATCTGTGCCAGATATTTTAGTTGTTCAACTGCAAGACAGTTAAACACTGTTTTTACCTCAGTGTACTACAGAGCTGAGGAAAAACTGTCCTGCCACACACAGTAAATTACATTAGTCTGTATGTACAGTAACATACTTTTTTTATTGCAGTACAGAGAGTCTCGCTACAGTTCCCTGACATTTCCACCATAATTTGCAATACACACAGGTGTATTTTTGCATTAATCACACTTTCTGCTTGGTAAACAAAATTTAAAGAAGTTTCCCTTTAACTGACAACCCAGCAGCCTGGGAACAGTCAGGACAGAGGCCAACTGTGGTTGACCAGTCTGAGAAGTGCAGCAGGAAACTGGAATTAATGCAGCTGGAAAAAAAAAGTTGTCTGCAGTGCGTGTGTGTGCATGTGTGTGCGATAGATGACTATGGACAAATCAGCATGACTTCTCATGCTGGGCTCTCCCATTCCTAGCCCTTCTAGCATTTCAGCGCTAGAGCTGGGAGGCTAATCAATGTCCGCAGGTGCTGCAAAGCATGCAGCGAGCAGTGTTTGCATCACACCAGATAAAGTTGATGCCAGTTTCTGTCACACTCCTTGTGTGTAGGTAGCATAATATTTATACTCTCTATGCATTGGCACAAAACATTTTACCTAAAAAAGGGTTTTTGCATCACTACTTACAAAAATACTGATTCCATCACATCAAAATATTCTAATTATTATTATTATTATTGTTGACACTTCAGTTATCATTCTGTTAAGGTTTGAGGGATATTACAGTTTCCACAAAGATTTAAGAGGTGCGAACAGGAAACATAACATCAGGATCAAATCTGTAGGCCAGAGCCGGTCTGAGAGAGGCAGTTCATTTACAATTAATCCCACTGTATAGAAATTAGTGGCTGTTAAACGATGACAGTACATCATTAAACATAATAAGATAGCATTCGATGAACAGAAATTAATGGAGTGAACAGCCCAGGTAATAAATGATTGCAAAGCTGCAGCGAGGTGCTCGGGCTGCATGCACAGCCACTGCAGCCGTTACTGCTTCTCTGCTGAACAGTCAAATCGCTTGGATTTCCACAGTTTTTAGGACATCAGCAAGAACTAGTCACCACATGCCACGCCTCTGCCTCATGCTTCTCCATGCACGCCATGACTTGTGATGTAAAAGTGGAGTTTTAGTTTTGAAGTCCTAATTGTCAAATATTCTCCCAAAGTCATTTTCATTTTTTATTATATAAAAACAGTAATGCATGAGAAACTCATTTTAGGGTAACACATTTAATCTACTAACATGTTTTCATCTCATTCTTTTACAAACATCTCAGACCTACAAAACGTTTACACATGAAAAGGATGGTCAGTGACCACAGTGGACATCCAAGGGTTGAGCTCATTGGTTTAAAAACTTACATGAAGTAGATGGGGTATCCACCTTCGAAATACCAGCAGTACTTTTTCGCCTCTACACACTGTAAAAGAGAAAAAGGTGATGATTAAAAACTTGCAACTCTTTCCAACTCACAAAATGAAGCTCAGTTAGCAGCAGCAGCTCTTGCTGGGTTCTCAATTTTTCAAATGGTCTTAAACCTTTGATTGGGAGTGTATTATGTGTGGTGTCGAGCAGGGGGGTAATTAATGTTGCCTGAGCAGTACAAAGAAGTTTGTAGCTGGGACATTCCAGCCAATAGCTGACAAATGAGGGCTTAGTAACATAAAAAATCAAAAGGTAATAAAATGATTTATAATGAACTCCATTTACTGCAAAGTAAAATGGGTTCTAGTATACAGATTCACTGACTGGTGCTTTACTCGTGGAATATTCCACTCTCATGCTAGGGTAAAACTTCTTACCCCTAGAAAAGATCCAGTGTGTTCATGGACTCATTTCCTGCTCTTCCCATGAGAATAAAACCATTTTAAATTGTAGTGGAAAGAGAGAGCCTCGGAGGGTTTTAAAAATATCTTTAGCCTTTGCATATCCCTTCCAAAGAAAACCTCAAATAGAGTCCAGGAAACTGCTTCTCAAAAACAGCTTAAGAAAGTCACTCTGTGTATACACATTGTGGATGAAAGATGCAGAGACATTTTCACTGTGACTAAAAACCTGAAACACGGGCGCCAGCTTGGCTCACTGGGAGGGGCGGGTGGCAACGTGCCGTATGGCTGAGATCGGTCGGACCTGTTAAAAGGGATTTTTTCCTTCCCACTGTCGCCAAAATGCTTGCTCATAGGATGATTGTTGTTTTTTCTGTATTCTCTGTATCATTGTATGGTTATTACCTTACAATACAAAGTGCCTTGATGCAATTGTTGTTGTGATTTGGTGTCATATAAATAAAACTGTCTCTTATCTCACATTCATCTAGACAACATAAGCCTTTATGACTCAGTAAGCAATGTCAGTCACCTCTGGCATGAGGGATATGAGTGTGAAATAACAGAACTATTCCACTGTTATATCCTGTACAATGGAAGAAACAGGAGAAAACTACAGTACAATTTATGACATTATCAATCTGAAAGTGTATTTAAGATATTGCTGGAAAAGGAAATGCGCAATTTCACAATTTTTAACTTTGTTACCATCTATTCACTTGTATTTGGACCTAATTCTCATCCTGTCTTCAACCCTCTGCCAGCCATGAATACAATCCAGCTCTGTTCATTGTCTTTCTCTAATTAGAGCTGGTTGGAAAAGCTGACAGTGGAGAAAAGAGTCCCTCTGTGCTCCCACAGGACAAAAATGACCATTACGCAACCAGAGGATGTGTTTTCTTGCTTTAAAAGCAGCTCAGATGGCTTTTGGATTGAGGACGCCGGGAAGGATGAATAGTTCAAATGGTTGTATGCTGCACTGAAAGCTTTTAGAAGCAGCGAAAGTGTTCGGGATGATCAGGAAGGGAAGAGCTCTGCAACAGTCGGACATCCGAGAACACCACTTTGCTCCAACACAGAGCCATCAATCTCATTTGAATTTTGCTCACTCGGACTGTGTTGCAAAAATTTCCTGATTAGACATAAAGCAAGAAAAACTTTCTTCCAGTACTGATATGAAAATAGCCACAGAGAGCTTATGAATGTTGTTGCAATAGTCATACTTGTCTTCAGTTTTTCAACTATTTAATTAAATCTAATATTTTGTTCCATCTCTTCTAATCCTCTATGTCCTCGGTCATGGTCCAGACCCAGGCTTCTTTGTGGAACCAGACCTTTTACTAGGTTTTGATAAACCTAAATTTCTATATTACTCTGCACAACTTTTCCTGTATATACACAGGATACTAAGTCAAGCTTGTCAGCCATCCAAAGCATTTATTCAGAGCACATGGGAAAGCAGAAAACTCCACAAGGACACGAGATACTGAAGTCCGATGAAGTCAGGGAACCAGGAAGATTAAAGCTGAGATGGTTTCCATGTGAAATGTAGAAAAAGAACATTTCAAACTTCACCTTTTCCAGCGCCACTTCACATTGGGGTCCACATATCATTCACTGCATGACACACTTGAGGACTTTTACTGTTTTAGTCTGTACTAAGCTCTTTGAACCCATCTCCATCATATACCCAAAACTATAAGGAGCCATCATTTCTACACTCACTAACCACTTTATTAGGTACACCAGTTGAACTGTTCCCTAATCCAATGCACCCAACCAACATGAAACTCAACATGTCAACAAATTTGGAGCAACTGAGTGATGCTATCATGTCATATAAAGTAAAATCTCTGAGGAATCTTTTTAAATCTATGCTATGAAGCCAATTCTAAAGACAAAAAGGGGGCTCCAACTAACTACTATTAAAGTGTGCCTAAAAGTGCCAGGTTAGCAAACCTGGGGTTGAAGTACTTATCTTTGTCAGTTTATTGTGAACAACTAGCAACAATCAGAACGCTAAGTCTAGGATCTGGTTGCAGTCCTATTACATCAATCAACAGTATTGACCCCACGGGTGTTTCCTTAACTGTGCCAGTTCAAAGTTGATATTTGCAGAACCTGGTACCACCCATTTGGTTGTTCCCAAATTCCAACAACTGCTCATACCTAACACCTGTTTAACTTCTTCTTTATGTTTATGTCAATAAAGGCCGTGAAGCCCACTCAAATCTGAACATCATACAACAATAGAGGTCACAATTAGTTTCTAAGCATTTCCTGAATATAGAAGAAAGGTGAAATTACCATGTGTCACACAACTGAGTGGCAGTGCCTTCATATTGTTATTATAGCCACAGATAAATCCTTTTCTGATCAACACGTGGTCTCTTTCTAAAACAAACTTGGAAATTTGCCTATTAATTGAAAAACTAGATGGTGTAGAGATGCTCCAGGATAGGCAGAGATATGGAGACACGAGCAGAATTGTCAGTTTTTTGTTAAAGACGATGCTTATGTCGCCCCACCAAATAAAACTGAGGTATGAGTAAACACATGGCCAAAGAAGTTAAGCTATGAGCCATAATGGGAATATGGAGAATTTTTGCATCCATAAACTTTTGAGTTTGGCAAGAAATTACAGTATGTTAGTTTCTACAATTATTTGTATGACTTGCAATATTGTTGATGGTTTACAAGGGCAACATGAGGAAACTTCTACGGTCCAAATACTCTACATAGACTAATATAGTCTATTTGGAGCTCGAGGTTTTCCCAGAAATCCACAAAACAAACTCAACTCAAAGCAAGAAGTTTTCAGTCCGTTAGGTAATACTGAGCTTAACTACAGGAGTATGAAAAGAAAAAAAGTGATGACCAGGCTTTTGCTTACTTATTATTACCCTGCTGCTGTAGTTCTTAAAAAGCTGATAGTCTCAGGGATGGTTTTGCTGCATCGACAGATTCCAGATGTGTGAAGAAGGTGCTGTATCTAACCAGCTGTTTACCTGATGGCACCACAGTTACAGTAATAATAATTTGAAGAACTGTGGACAGATTATTCTACTGCAAGCAAATCACAGCAATATCAATCAAAGGGTGGCAGATGAACACACAGAACTTCCACGTTACACAGTCAGTAACTACCAACCTGATGAGAAAACCCAGACTCGAGACAACAAATAAAACAAATGTGTAATATTACTGGAAACCCATAATATATTAATTTTAATAGAGAAAACAACATTCAAAGTGAGCTTTCAGATTTAAGAATATGCCCCCAAACCCCACCCTGTTAGCATTTAAGGAGACAACAGCACTTATCAATTAACCTCAAAGACAAACTGTAGCTTCTATTTTATTGCTCTATTGCCTCTGAGTATCATGCCAAACATTTTAAACCAGATGAACCATACAAAATACCAACCTCTTTATATTTACCCTGAGGCCACTATCAAATTGACTCCAATGTTTCAGTTGTCTGTCATGCATAGTACTGCATGTGATATTATTGAAAACCTCAGTCATAGGACTTTGAGAAGCTCTGTGTTTTTAATTAATTAACTCAGCGTTTGGTTTGCTGCCGTTTTAATGCCAACTTAACCTTTGTGCTACACTGACACCACGGTGTAGAGGCTGGAACACTCACTTCAGAGGGTTCTCGGGCTGGATCACTTGGTTAGCTGAGGCCTGCCTGTGTGTACACTGAGGCTTCTCTTCCTGTCTTGGTTTCTAAACTAAATTCATTAGTGATTCTAAACTGCCAATTAGTGTAATTCATTTACATAGAAAGAGCTTACTGTAAAGTCAGAAATTTGAGCTTTGCCAGACTTCAAGTACTTCCATGAAAGGGCATGCACTGAAATAATGAATCTTTCTCCACAAATATGCAAACCAGAAGATGGAGCATGTTTAGGAAGAATGGGGTCTCTGCCCATGATGGAGTCAGCTCAGAGATGGAGGAAATGTCACATAGCCCATTGTGTTGTTGGATGGTGTCCTCACGTTTGGTGTCAAGAATACAACAGGTCCAGTTCCCACAAAGTGTTTTAGAGTACTATGCAATGCCTCTCTAGAAATTTTAAGTGTAGCCATGATTTGACGATTGCTTCAATCACATTTCTGAAGACATGTTTTCCATTGTCAGTAAGTAATGTCCTCTTGGAAACTTAAGGCAATATATGACAACTAGACAGGAAAACTCAGCAGTTAATTTGCTTGAACAAGCCTCTGATGGGTCCACTAATCAGCTTTAATCTGACTATTTGTTAATCTTGATATAGTCAGTAAAAGGCACATTAAAATCAGTTTGGTACTTGCACTGCTATAATTCACTTCACTGGGTTTGAGTCTGCCCTGGAACATATTCTGTACATCATACCCTTCACTCTGGCCTTTCTATTAAAGTAAAAAAAATTAAAATGTCATAATAAAGAACCAGTTAGAACTGGTTTGACTGCCAAAGCACCACTATAATGTTAATCAACAGTCCCTGATAATGGTAAATATAATTTATTGCAGGCTTCATAGCTCATACAGAAAGTTTAAACCCCCTACAAGCACTGATCATGCAAAAAAGAGAAAAAAGCCCTGAAGCAGAGCCTTGTTTAACTGTTGTCATCTGGTGTGCATATATCAGGAGCTACCATCCAACAGAGAGCACATGAGTGAGGCCCCACAGGCCACGATGAGAGAATGAATTCGTTTCCGCTTTAAGGACATTTTAATATCTCTTCAGGTGAATTTACACAGTGTCAAAGTGTGAGTCTCACACTGTGTGAGTCTGTGTTTTACTAGTGTTTTCAGGCCCAGCAAACAGTGAAACGGTGACTCCTCCTAATCTGCTTTCATCTAACAGAAAGCCGATAAGATAACAGGATTCACTAGTTGCTGCTTCTGTTGCAAAACAGTGCTTCAAACCCACTAAACAGTACTTAATATAGCTTACTGCTGCCTAATATTTATTTTATAAATGTTTCCCAATGCTGCCATTTCCGGTTCCCAATGTCAATCAAACACTGGCATCACTGGGAGCTAAAAACAGCCCAATTTCTTCTTCTTAATGATGCGTGCATCCATGAAAAAGACGTTTTATTGAATTAGAAATCAGCAGGAAGTTAGCTTGCTTTTCAGGGATTTCGTAAAAACCAAAATGTTACAGCTCTGCTATCACTTTGTACATAAGTGAAGAAAACTAAACAGCACTGTTTGTAGGATTATTATTCCCCCCTGAGGAAGCATGTCCCAGGGTCTAAAGCGTGCTTTCTGTGAGTCAACGCTGTTATAAGTGACACTAAATATCTAAGCTGTCAGGACCCGTCCTCAAAGCGGACACTGCAGGAGCAGCACAAGGTCTGAGGGCTTGACTCCCTCTAGGCAGCCTGCTTGAATTCAAAATGAATGTGTGCTCACTACATCTGCTGAATGAAATAAAATAGTAATGATGAGGGTTAATATTACATGAATAGACAGGAGTGTCAGCAGTGCACGGCTGATAGAAAGAGTGAGCTACATTTAGAGGCTGTAAAATTAAACTGGAGCTCGTTTTCACCTCTTTTTAAATGATTATATCCCCAACAAGTGCAGAAGGGTACATCAGAGGAAAAGACCAACACCACAAAAAGAAATATGACTGCGTGCACACTGATTCAGACTGCTGCCGTGTGTCCTACAGGCCCAGTAACCTACTGAGGAGTTATGGGGTCTGAGCACAAAGACAAAGGATGGCAGAATCACAGGTAGCTCACCCACTCAAACAATCCGATGTGGGGGTAAAAGCCATATTACTGTTCCACACTCTTTTATTCTGCACGAACACAATCCCACCAGCTTCGCATTTCTCCACATTTCTGATTTTGTTGCCATATCCCAGCTTAACGTTGAGCTTTTACAGATATTCGAGCGTCTCTCGCTGTGACGTTCATGAAGTTGACAAAGAGTGCCGCACGTACAGCGGAGGTCCTTTCTCACTGAGCCGGGCATGCCGGGTTCTGTTAGGTCTGATCTGTCTGTATCGGAACTACATCACAGTCAGCCCCGGCACAACAAGGCACGAGCGAAAGCCTTATAAAGGTACAGCCAGCGGCGTCACCCAGAACCCGCGCCTGTCCGTCACAGCTCTATTAATACCACAGTAACACCGGAGGACACCTCACCTCTACAAATAGCCACAATGTCAGGGCTGCATCGAGCAGTGGATGTCTCATATCTCCGTCGGTAGGAGAGTGGGAGCAAAGCTCCGCTCGTGGACAGGAGGACGCGGGGGGGATGCTCCGTTATCACTATGTCGGTTTCATCCCGCTGGCGGACACAGACAGCAGATCCAGTCGGTTTGACAGGACGGATGAAGGCAAACCGGGCGACGGGCAAACAGACCAAAAAGGGAGATTAAATGGCATGATGGGAAGCTGCATTAGCCTGTGATGTTGGTTTATTCCACGCCCCTTTCCCAGCCCCCCACCCCCTACTCTGCCTTACAAACACACACACAAACACACACGCACACACACACACACAGTTTCCTCATTTCATAGGACATTACACTTCCCCGGAGAATATTAGAACAATGGCTATGACTTCATATCCAACACATGTACAGTACAGTGCAAAAGCTTCGAGTCACCTTCATACTTTACTAGAGAAATAGATGCAGTACTCTAAAACATCTGCAAATATACATCAAAAGCCGGAACTGTCTTGAGCAAGCTTTCTGGTGATTTCTTTAAGCAGGAACAGTTCTCCAGGCTTCTTGAAGAACAGTTCTTTGGAGCTGTCTTGTTTTCTGTTCTCTGTCGAGATGATCCCACACTTACACAATGATTAGGGCAGTGCATGAGTGATGGTGTTCAGTTGTGTGTCTTTCACTCCACCGGCAGTGTGTTTAGGATCACCGTCATGATGAAAAACAAAGTCTGTCTTCCAGAAGTGATTACATGGAGGATCGACATCTTCTCCTGAGCTAACTAAAGGCGTCTCACAGGGTTCTATTCTGGGACCTATTTGATTTTCAGAAAAGGGTGGGTGCGACTCCGGATTAGGGATGTTACTGCCCCAGGTGGAGAAGTTCAAGTGGCGTTTATTAGTATGGCTTGAATGGAACATGAGATTGACAGCTGGACTGGGATGGTGTCCACAGTCATGTAAATACTGTACTGATCTGTTGTAGTGAGGAGAAAGCTGAGCATAAAAGCAAAGCTGTAAAGTTACTGGTCACACTTGCACAGTGGGACAGGGTTAAAAAGACTCAGATCAGATCAGGTCCAGGTCCTATTCAGTTCATTTCCATCAGGATCTGATTTTGGATCCATTCACAGTGGCTTTTTTGGTCCCCGACAATCTGCATCTGTATTCAAAATAGCTAATTTTTTCAAAATTATACTGAAATACCTCACTAATAGTTGACCAACATATAGATTGCTTATTTCTTATTACATGTTTCCCTTAACTGATTAAACTTCAACATTCAAAAAAGACAGTTACCCTGCATTTCTGATTTAAATATGAAACAGGTACTCTAACGTAACTCAGTAAAGATCTGCTCTGGCTGTAAGAGAGCCATCATCAATCAGTGAAGGCTTGTTTTCAGTCCCACAGAAAAACTTGTCTGTAAACAATGTAACAGACGGTATTCTGAGACATCTAATATACCACTGCGGTTCATTGTGAAGTCAAGATTTTTTCTTACTTGAAGGCAAACTTCAGTGGTAACAGAATTCCTGACAAGGTCAGAGCACAGCCATAGTCTTTATATAAAGAAAAAGAATGCTTCTCATTTTAAAAAATGAAGTCTATGTAAAAGTGTCTTTTACCTGCATCAGCTCCAGTGGCCAACAGGAACTTCTGTGGTTGTAGAGAAAACCCAAAGAAAATGATTCCACTGCTCCCTTAATCTCGACGAACTCTGGTAAGTAAAGTATGGCCCAATTACACAACAGACAGTAAAATGATGTATGATTGAAGGTGCTTTGTGATTGACAAGTCACTAATGCATGCTAATGTTAAGTTCTTAAAATTGGACTTAATGCACAAAGTAGAGTGGGAGAAATATGCTTTTGTTCCCACCAGACGCAGTGAAGATGTAGTCTGTAGACAAAAGGGTGTAATAATGTAACTCTGTGGCACTTATCTGAAGAAAGTTATTGGATTTTTACATGCATGTTAATTTTGGCTCGAGTTTACTTCTGTATCAGTCTCATAGTTGCTGCTGAGATCCGTCATATTCTGCAGGTAATCTGCACGTTTTAGTCAGGCAGTGGTGATTTATCACTGTCAGAACCTTTTATTACTTTGCCTCCCATTCCTCTCCTCTCTGTCTGTAGCTACTTGCAGTTTGTTCATACTTAAAGCTTCGAGTACCAAATAAAGTACCTCTACACTTACAAAGCAACGATGTCATTTCACATTTCACATAGAGATATAATACATTTAATATTAAATAACAAGCACAGTTTATTCTGCTTCTTTTTACCAAAACAATGGTGCCATCAGAAGAGATGCAAAGGTTCCAAGCATTTCATTGGTGTAAGTTATACGTCACAGTACTATTACAGGTCATAGTGAAAATTGAAAAAAAAAAAACACATCACAGACCAAAAAATCCAACATCATAACAGAGGTCAAATAGAAATAATATTATTGGATATGAAATTTGACAATTGTAGTTTATAATTTATACAGGTCCAGTTTTTATGAGCATGTAAATTTCCCATGTAAAAGTGTGTTTTAATCTGTAACTGTTGGACTGTTTTTCGTTCAGCTGTGGCTGAATAGTTTAGGGAGTAGTGCCGGGTGGCATTACTTGGATTTTTTCAGAGTATTTGATAGTTTTTTGCTCGAAATCTCAATATGAGGTCCAAAGAGATGTTAAAGCAAGTGAAGGAACCCATCAGTAGGCTGAAAAAACAAAATAAACCTATCAGAAATTGGCACATTCAGCAAAGGAAGGAATACAGCTCAGCAATTTTAAAAGGCTTGAAAGACCACAGAAGAAAATTAAGCTTGATGATTGCAGAAAAATTCCAAGGTGGTATGCATGTCATGGTTTTTATGCAACACCTGACTACATTTATGTGTTGTCAAAGTAGGGGAAAATAATCTAGCATTGAGTCCTAAAGGGTAATAGTTATCACGAGGATAAAACAGTAGTTGAAAAATCTCAATTACACAAATTTATTAAGTTTATCAACAAACATGCTAATATTTCAGGCTTGTGGCATTCGTCAGAGCAAACTGGAGGTCATATCATGTATATCAACCCAGTATCACTGCAAAGCGTGTAATAGACACAGCGGTCCATCATGTCCATTTCACGCTTTGTCTCTCCAGAACATAAAATAGACGCACATGCACAAGTTGCAGTAAATTGCATTAATCTGCAGTGCCAGCAGAGGGAGATATTTTATTTCAAGTCAACATGAAAATAATCACAGGACGTGTTTAAACAGACATTATTAACACATTTACATGTAAATACATATTAGCCATCTAACTTAATTGCTTCTAGGTGTGAATGCAGCATCACGCCAGGGTGCATCTCAAAATGGTGCTTATGAGATTGGTACAAGGGGGGCGGACCACATCTGCAAAATGTGTCAATGCATGCTCAATCATCCAGGAAATGAAATTCTGTTCATCTGGACGTAGCGTTTTCAGTGGGAGAAACGTCTCGTCACTCATCCAAGAGACTTCTTCAATCTCCAGCTGACTGCAGCTTTCCCCAACATTATAAACAGTACGTTTGCATAATGACCGAAATTAGCACCATTGGTGAACAAAGGGCTCTGAAGTCAGTTTCTTGATCAACAATATGCAAATTATCATGACCATTAGTCAACAACCACTGATCAAAGACAATTGATTAATAATAATTGATCATGAGTACCATTCACAGAGATTTGGGGAATGGCTGCACTGTAAGATGATGAAAAATGTGTCCTTAGGCCCCTTCCACAATTCACAGATGGTTTCCCTTTTCGTGTAAATGGCCTCCTTGACTCCCAAACCATCAATATTATTTTGCTTTGTTTCTTCCAGTGTGGAGGTCTTAACCACAATCAGTTGTTACCAGTGTTGGGAAGGTTACTTTTAAAATGTATTCCACTACAGATTACAGATTACATGCCCCAAAATGTATTTTGTAACGTATTCCGTTACGTTCAATGAGAGTAACGTGGTTACAGTGGTTATTATTATATTTACATGCTTCCAGCTCCCGTTTCTGCTCGATGATAACTCTACTTTTTCACTCTCCTTTTTCTCCCTCCTCGCGCTCACAGACACATAACGGGTCCATTCTCCCTGCAGCACGACTACACTGCCCATCAGGCTACATTCTTTAGGGAGATGCCTGTAGCATTCTGCCTATTAGCTTAGCACAACAACAAAAAGGCGCTCTCTCACCCAGGAAACACACAGTGGCAGAGAGAGCGTCACCCTGTAACCATGGCAACCGTAACGCTGCAACAGAACAGATCAAACATAACCCGAACAGTCCTGACCCCCGACAATATGAAACAGGAAAATACCGCCATGTAATCCATTTATTTCAACAAAGTAACTGTATTCTAAATACCACCTTTTTAAACGGTAACTGTAACAGGATACAGTTACTTGTATTTTGTATTTTAAATATCTAACGGTGGTACATGTATTCCGTTACTCCCCAACACTGGTTGTTACTGCCTGGTCCAGCCTTGAATCTCTTTCTTCTGGCTGTAGCCTTCCAACATTGTCATCTTTTGAGATATACACACTAGGGCTGGGTATCGTCACTGATTTCTAGAATCGATTCGATTCCGATTCACAAGGTCCCGAAACGATTCGATCCACAATGCGATTCAATTTGATTTGTATCTGGGAAATTTTGCCTCAGACAGTCAGAAATATTCTAATTCAGATCAGTACATTTACATTTTCTTGTATCTATAAAAAGGAAGCTGACACTCGCAAGACTTTATCAAAGGTGTGAGCATCACAGCAGATGCCTTTGTGTCAAAGTAGCTGAAGATAAAACACAGAAAAACATGAAGGTGATTTTCCAGGGATTTTATAAAAATATTCTGCAGTAGATCAAAAACGAAAGAAAACCATTAATCAACATATGAACATTGCCTCTGACGTTACAGCGGTTTTATTAGAGACAGGGCTGAGCGTTTTGCATTTTGCATAATTTTTCCTTTCCAGTCACCTTTCTCACTCACTATGTATTAACAGACCTCTCTGCGTTGAATCATATCTGTTATTAACCTCTGTCTCTCTTCCACAGCATGTCTTTTATCCTGTCTTCCTTCTCTCACCCCCACCGGTCGCAGCAGATGGCCCCGCCCCTCCCTGAGCCTGGTTCTGCCGGAGGTTTCTTCCTGTTAAAAGGGAGTTTTTCCTTCCCACTGTTGCCAAAGTGCTTGCTCATAGGTAAACACCTCTTTGTGCAGAATCCGTGTTCCTGCTCTCATTCACTGTTTTAGCTGTTTGGTGGTTGTTGAAATTTTGTGAGGTTTCACCTGAGATTCTGGCATTTCGGGCAAAATAAATTTATATTAAAACATCGATTCAGGGTTTTAATGAATTGATATCACGTTATCCAAGCCAGAATTGATTTTAATCGATAAATCGATTATCAAAACCCACCCCTAATACACACCATGTTTCACCAGGAGCTACTCTAGCCACAGGATAAACCTCTTTCACTGTTCCTGTGGTGCAACAAGAGGAGCATAAAAGAAACCTAGGGTTGTTCTTATTTTTTTCAGTCACTGATTAATGGTTAGATATACCAGATTTATGGAGGGCTTTTTATTATAGAGCAACAAACTATTCCAGTAAAAAACGTTAAATGCAGATCTACTAGATTCGTGAGACGCCATGTCCTCTCCAGCTTATGACTTATCTGCTTTAAGCTGCACGTTTTAGAGATATACCAGGGAGTCAAGTAATTCAGGTAGCTGGTAAATGTTGAGGCTGTCATTTTCAGTGTCTATGGATGATAAAATCACAAACAATAATTCTTTTTCCTGATCTCAGCACAAAATCACATAAAAGTCTGAGAAATCTGATAGAAACTCTGAACTAGTTCCAGGTGGAAGATAGATAACAACAAATAAAACAGGTTTTTGAGTTATCGGGATACTTTGCAACATGTGTTTCCATGTTTCCAAGGCACAGATTCTTTAGGGGCCTGGAAGCAGAAAAAGCCCTCCTTGTGCAGTACTGGTGTAGCGAAGGATAATACTGACCCCTATCCTGCTCGTCTTGGCCTCCAGAAGGTTGATGGCTTCTTGATCCTCTCTGGTTCTGGTTACTTGTTCTCACAGTACATAAGGAAGGTAAAAAATCAGGCTGCCATAGTTTTTCCACAATTTGTTTCAGTTCTAGCTCTGCCAGGCACTGTTATGGACAAGCCGAGTTGGTCCATCCAATGTGAATCTTCATGGCAGCCGGACATGCTGGTGGCTCAAGAATTACTGGTGCAATAGGTTTTATAACATGGCTTTGATCAGCACCAACAAAGGATGGAAATGTTCCAAGGACTGCAAGGGAAGATCTTTGAGGTGCTTATATTTTGTCAGAATGGCAGCAGGATAGGAATGGTCATTCAGGCCAAGGAATTTAGCTGTGAAAGCTGCAGTGTCTGGAAGGTCTTATGAGACTTGGCTGCAGGAGATATCTGGAACGATAGAGACGGGCTGCTAATAGTTTGGACATCTTGGTGGCTCATGCTTAAGGCCAAGCTGTTTTCTGCACCTTAGATACCAAGTGTCAGTGTAGCATTGGAGAGGAGCATGGTAAGCTCATCATGCTGATAGATGTGTACTTTAGTTGTGGAGCAAGTCTCTGAGTATCTTAAGGAGGACTCCTTTGTAATCTGTGGGCTTGTCCAGATATGTTCTACAGACCTTTAGAATTTGTATGAGCTTTCCTCATGTAAGATGTGAAGGTGATGGACCTTGCAGATACTGCATGGCTTCTTCAGTCTGCACTGGGTTGCCTGGTGACTCGGCAATCTGATCCCTATTGAATACCTTAAGCTGGTGCATTGACTGAGGTAGTGGCCATCTTTGTTGCAACAGGGTAGAAGGTCTTGGATGTTCTTTTCTTGCTGACTGACTGATTAAGCTTAGTGGACCAAGACTTTGAGACAAGCTGGGAGGCTGCAGGAAAGGTTGACAAGCTGGGTCTGGTGTGCAGTGGAGCTGAGGTGAATACTGATCCAGTGATACCGATGTTCCAGTGGTAAAAGTTCTTAGAGGTGTCTGAGCTCCTGAGTAAAGGAAGATGGATTTATTCACAGGAGCTTCCAGCTGATTTTAAACAGAAACTTGGAACACAACCTGCTGCCGACAGTTTTAGTCTTCATTCTCTCAACTGCAGAATCTTCTTCTGCCTAAAAGAAAAAAAAATCAAGGAATAAAGTTGTGTCTAAGAATCTATATTTATTTCTTCCAGGACTTCCAGGAACTGAAGACCTCTACAGGGAGCCTTCCAGTTGGAGAATTGACTGGACAGTAGGTGGTGATTTCATACCTGTCCATCTGTAATCTGTGAATTGAATGTGTTCTGGAGCAGGTTAGATTCCTGATTAAGAAAGGAAACACTTTTGTAATGCAGAAAACCCAAGGCTAACCTCAAAGTTACCTGGATAAGATGAAACCCTGCCTTGTTAGCCTCTGATATGGGTTGAATGGGTTGTAGTGCTAATAGGAAAAACAGTTCTGGGTCAAAACAATCAGAGACAGACAGAGATATCTCCTCACGGATTTCCTGTCTTTCATTTCCGGCGTTTCCATTACATGACTGAACCGTGATGCAGTAATTACTGGGACTCAGAGGATGTAAACACTCCAGTGTTATAGTTAACCCCATAAAGGATCCCACAGGAGCACAAATGCAAAACAGAAAGAGGAGGAAATAGAGGAGGATAGAGAGAGCGAGAGAGAATGAATTATGAGATTCAGCTCAGACAGCAGAGATCTGCAGAGAAAGAATTAATGGTAATGTATAAGTCTAATGAGGGAGAGAAAGGAAAGAAAAGCATAAAATGAAACACAGACAGCGCTGCATTGATGTGATACTAAAGTAAACATATATCTCCATAATCTCCATTTGGCTGACAGTGATTTATGAGTCTGGCGTGACAGGCAGTTGCAGCAGTCGAGGGTTTACGGATGATTGCACTCTTGAAGATGATTTTGTCACTTGAGATTATTTGGGCTCTTTGTCACAACCTTCACGTTGTTATTTGATTTATGTGCTTCGGTCTTGGGGAATGTAACTTTTTGCTGTCAGGAGAAATATAAATAACTGCTGATAACAGCCCGACTGTCTTTTTACTACCTTTATTTAGATGCTCGATACTTTACGTGCCTTATCAGAGAGACTTATGTTTGATAAAAGTGTCCCTTGTAAGCAAAAGAAAAAGAACCTTTTTTAAATTGTACTTATTTGCAGCCCCTCTCTTCAAAGGTGAGGATTGATGTCACACAAATCTTTGTTTTTCTTGCTGGTCCAGTGCAAATTACTCAAGTAGTGAATTTTCTTTTTCTTTAACTTATTATGTTTTATATCCTATGTCCAAGACAATCAAATGATTGGACAGACAGGTTCCATGGTTTATCACATGTTAAGAGCTTTTAAAGCTTTGGGTAGATGTCTGAATGATTTCTGTGTACTAATGCATTTAGCACAGCATTTTTATACATAGCAACAGAAATATAACAATAAGAAAGAACACCAATACCCAGTAACATCGAAGACATTTAGCAATTGAGGGGTTTTTTTGCCATGCAAGATTTCCAGTACAAGACATTATCTTGGCACATCTACTGCTCCAAGCAGCATTATGTTCTCTTTTTATTTGATAACTGTAGTTATTAGCTGCTTTTCAATTTAGAATGACATCTAAAGGACACATTTATAGTGTCCAGAGATTCGAGCCTTTTCATCTGGCCTTTACTGCACTTTTACAAGGTCTGTGACCCTTTTGAGGAAGATTTACAAACCATTTAGAACCACAGATAATCTGCCACAGAAACATGCATTTGTGTGTTCACCATCAGTTTTCCTGCAATGCTGACCTGATGCTGCAGGCATGGAGACTGTGAGCAGGCGTTGGAAGAGATTCAGGAATCTGGTGCCTTTTGCAGCATTTCTCGTGGAAATATCTTATAAATAATATTACCTGCTCTGAGCTGCAGACTTGAGTGAAGTTCTAATACATTATTAGTCTCTTACTCAGCACTAAGTAGCAAATACTGAACTTTTCCTTTGTTTCTGCACAACAACAGCATAGTTGCCATTATTGTTAACCCAGGCCTTGAACAACCCAGTGTGGAAATCTCACTTTTGATGATCTACATATTTGGTTTGGCAAAGATTTTATGCTCTTTCTAATGCAAGCCTCCTCATTCATCTGGGCTTAAGTCTGGCACTAGGAGCGCACTAGCTTGTGGCAAATGCATTTGTCTGTAAATTGCACACCTTCACGTGTGTGCGCTTGCTAACTAAGCCTGTCCCTTTAGCATGTTTTTCAACATGTAGGGTAGTGCCATAAGCTTCCATGGATGTCCTTAAAAGTCTGAAACACACACTATGAGACCATGTCCCGATTTTCTCTACCAGAGTTGTCAGCAGGAGTGAAAATGGAGAAGCCTGCTGGATGCAGTTATCAAATAGAAATCACTCAGTGCTTTATGTCAATGAAGAAAAGAAAACAACTCGTAGAGAGAAACTCTACTGTAATCAAACATTAAGTCAAACGCATGCAACAAAATAATCAGCATTACATTAAAGATCCATGCAGTATTGTTGTGGGTGGCTATAGCTCAGTCAGTAGAGTGGATCATCTACTAATCAGACAGATTGAATGTTAGATCCCCAGCTACTCCACCATGCATGTCAAAGTGTTACCGGATAAGATGGAGAACTCTGTGTTGCCCTGATGCGTCTGCTGGTGCATGTTTGTCTGGGAGTGTTAAACAAGGTGCTTAGGTGGGGGGGGAAAGCACATTTGTGTGCAACTGGGTGGATGAGGATTATAGCAAAAAGTGCTTCGAGTGCTCACTTAGAGTAGAAAAGTGTTATTTAAGTACTGGTCCATTCACTATTTACTAATGAACAGCAGCGTAGTAAGGAGACAGAAGCTGACTAGAGCTCAGCATCATCCTGCTAACACTGGGACCAGCTGAGAACACACTCTGTGTGTGTGTGTGTGTGTGTGTGTGTGTGTGTGTGTGTGTGTGTGTGTGTGTGTGTGTGTGTGTGTGTGTGTGTGTGTGTGTGTGTGTGTGTGTTGCAGGGTAATTGGTGTCAGCTTTAATTAGCGGCTCCGTGCCTGACACCATATAGAGCTGCTGAACTGGTGACACTATAAAACCAACATTTATACATTAACTCTGAACATGTGGAAGCTGAAGAAGGATGGATGTTATGCAGAGTTCAGGGTGGAGTGGGTGGAGATGGGGGGTGATATGTGACAAAAGGATGGCAGAAAGAGTGAAAGAAAGGGTTATGCGATGATAGTGACACCTGCTATGACGTGACACGTGAGGCTGAGCTGCAGGTATAAAGATTTTTACTGGGAGTGTCCGGGACGGACGGGATTAGAAACAAATAGATCAGAAATATGTCGGAGTGTGTCAGAGCAGGCAAGGCTGAGATGGTTTGGACATGTGCAGATGAGGAACGGTGGAGAGGAGTATGGAGCTGCCAGGCAGGAGCAAAAGAGGAACACCATGAATGTAAAAGATTCATGAATGCAATGAAGGAGGACATGCAGAAGGTTGGTGTGACAGAGGAGGATGCTGGGGATAGGCTGAGATGGCGGCAGATGATTTAGATCCCTAAAGGAAGTAGACAAAAAAAGATTTAAGGGGGAATGCAAGTGACGCTTGCATTTTTAGTATTTTAGTTTATGTGGAACTGTCCTTGAATTTTCAGATTTAAATAAAGACAATTCCACTATAAACAAAACCCATGCTCATGAAATTTGGTAGTAATAGAAAAATATATACAATTAAAATGAGATTATCATTACAGGTAAAAATAAGTTTTTAATCTTACCTGCCACAATATATGGACCATGTCAAATAGAGACTTCTGCTTCCATCTTGTGGCCGTTGGGGGAAATGCTCCAGCTCAAGACATGAAAATGAGAATTCTGCATCAAGATGATGGGAGAAGTAGGATTGTTTGCAAACGGCTACAGTCATTCAACAGTTTATACACATTTGAACATTACTGCACATAATTCATGACACACATGCGTGCTTCTGTTTTTGCTGACAAATAGCACCCTGCTTCAACAGTGTTGAGTTCTGGGCTGCGGGGAGGCCTCACCATGGCTCGCTGTCTTTCATTGTGTGTGCGTTTTAATCCAAGTATGCTTTTACTATTTGGGATCATTATGCTGAAAAACAAAGCCGCTGCCAATCAGACATTTGCTCCAGTGTCACAAAACAATAAACATCTGGCCAATAGAAAGTGGACCCGTGACAGTCACAGCTACAGTTGTGGGCCACACACCCACTTCTAACTGGGCGAGTATAATGCTGTCTCTTTTGTCTTGTACATGCAGTACAGTCTATGCTCTGATTGGCTGGATTATCTTCTGACTCAGTGCATTCCCATGATGCACGAGTATTTCTTGTTCACTCACCTGTCTGTGCTGAATCATACTTGTTATTAATCTCTGTCTCTCTTCCACAGCATGTCTTCCTGTCTTCCTTCTCTCACCCCAACAGGTCACAGCAGATGGCCCCGCCCCTCCCTGAGCCTGGTTCTGCTGGAGGTTTCTTCCTGTTAAAAGGGAGTTTTTCCTTCCCACTGTTGCCAAAGTGCTTGCTCATAGGGGGTCATGAGATTGTTGGGTTTTTCCCTGTATGTATTATTGTAGGGTCTACCTTACAATATGAAGCGCTTTGAGGCGACTGTTGTTGTGATTTGGTGCTGTGTAAATAACATTGAATTTGGAGTACAGAGCATTTTATCTGGATCTTTGCATTTCCACAAGCTTTTAAAATACAGTGCAAAAACTACAGAGCACTCTCCACAGAACACTTATTGGTTTAATCAGTAAACAAGACAACTTTCAGCACTTTTGTAGTGTTTATTTACAGCACAGCACATTCATGTACAAATCTGTTTAGCTTAGAATTTCACAGGACAGACCCAATTGAAGCCTGGAGAGTTCATCGCTTCCATGTCCAAGCTGGAAATGATCCGTGTCCACATCAGGAAGGACTGAACCCTGAGGAGACCAGTCTGTTTTCTAAAAGGAAGGTTTTCTATGTGACGTGGGTCTTTAAATCATATTGTTTTACACTAACACAAATTTTTGAAAAAATCTCAGTAATATTTGTAACATTATACAGAAATACTACTACTGCTGATAATAACCATGAAAAACAGCAAGAAGTGAGGCCATCGTTCTCTGCGCATGGCACTAAATACAAATACACACAGGAGGCTCAGTGAAATGCAAACATGCCAACAGAGATTTGATCGTTGGCAACTGCACATCGCTTATGTGTGTGCTTTATTTAGCCACCACCCTCCTGCTGAGGTCATGAGTCCAGGCTGCTCTGAGGGTGCAACACATTTCCTGTCAGTCACTCTGCATGCTCCAACTTTTCTGAAATATTTTGCTGGCATCAAATTAAAAATCTTAAATATTAATAAAATGAGCGGAAATAGAAACCAGAGATCATATGTTTGAGTAATCTTTATCTGAGAGCTAAGGTGAAATAAATAAAGCTTGCAGAGTCATACAGTGGCACTCATACTCAAACCCCATTGGCTCACAGGGGGCCTAAGAGGAAGGACCACAGCACGTGTCTTCAGATGCTTCTTGTCTGATGGCTCACACGGAAACTCTGTTTGAATCCAGATATATAAACTACACTGCATTACTTCTAGAGAGCCAGCTGCAAGCGTACAAGGACTTTTATTAGTCATATTAATAAGAGAGCAGGAACAATAATGGCTGCATTTAGAAATAATTTAGAAGCATAGCACCAGCATTTTATATCTTTCCTTTATTATGCAAGCAGTTCTTTAAATTGCATTTAACTAAATAACAATAAAAAAGCTGTTCTGTAGCTTTTTCTCATATGACAGTCTCTCGTGTTTATGCCCACTGTTTGTGATCCAGAACTACAAAACAGGCGTTCTGTCATCTTAAGCCAAAAATGAACTTTCAGTTTGAATCAGTGTTGGAAACGTTTGTGTACAGGTCTGCGTGTACGTATCTGTGCTGGTCTTTGACAGCTTTTACAGCTCCTATTCCCAGAATGTGAATTCTGCTCAAACACACTGAGGCGGAGGTCTCTCTTTTGGTATCAAATGGGAGCAAACAGTGTGTCATGCTGCCGCTACACTCTGTCAGTCATTACAACAGCAAACCAAATAAAATGCAACATCAAGCTACAGTAGTTACTTTAGGAGGTGTTGAGGAGGAGGAGGGTAAAGTGAAGTTGGCTTTGCAGGTTCTTAAAAAGTTCCAACAGTTGAAATAAGAGACTGACTGTGCAACAGTATCTGATTATATACTTACAGTATATATTTAAGAGGGTTTGTGTGGTAATGTGACAGCACTAAGTTGTCCTCGGTGAGATTGCTGGTGCGTGTAATGGGTCAGTAGATGAACTCTCCAGGGACTTCCTGCAGAGCACTGAAGGGCTCCTCGAACTTGAAGCGTTTGGAAATGGCTTTCTGCTCAGCAGTCAGGGCCGCCTCCTCCACGCTGGAGGCGGAGGACTGACGGCACTGACCCAGGGTGTAGGCTGCCATGACTATCAGCTCCTCTGTCAGCGGGCCATGAACTTCCCCTGCATCCTCTTCCTCAGCTGAGCTTGTACTTGTGGGAGGTTCGGGACTGCTGGTGGAGCTGCTGGTGGAGCTGGGCTCTTCCTCCACAGAGAGGATCTCCTCCACTGTCTGGTTGTCCTGAGGCTCAGTGGGCTGAAGCCACGGATGTGTGAGACAGTGCTCGGCTGTGGCCCGCTCCCTGGATACAAACACAGACCCACACGTGAAACAGTTATCCATGTCATACTCTCCAAAAGTTGATTCTGTTCATCTGGACGTAGCGTTTTGTGGGAGAAATGTTTCGTCACTCATCCAGGTGACTTCTTCAGTCTCAGCTGACTGCAGGTTTCCCCAAATCTTATAAACAGGACATTTGCATAATGACTGGGAAAAAAAAAAGAAAACGGTCCACCCCTAAAGATCGGGTCCCCCGACACAAACAGAGTATTGTTGTTTACGCTGTTAAGTGCCAGGATTTATACATCAGGTAAACCAAACAACCTCTGGTGAAGCGGATGGCACAACACAGAAGAGCCACCTCGTCAGGCCAGGACTCTGCAGTCTGTTTACGCCTACAGGCCAGTGGACACTCTTTCAAGGATGAGGATGTAACATCCTGAAAAGGGAGGAACGCTGGTTTGAGCGCGGAGTCAAGGAGGCCATTTACGTGAAAAGGGAAAGACCATCTCTGAATGGAGGAGGGGGCCTAAGGGTACATCTGTCACCATCTTACAGTGCTGTGATTGCAGCCATTCCCCAACTCTGTGAATGGTACTCATGGCCATTGATCAGTGGGTTTTGGTCAGTGGTTGTTGTTCAATGGTCATGAGAATTTGCATAATTATGATTAAGGAACTGACCTCCCAGCCCATTGTTCCTTCAGTGGGCTGGTTTCAGTCATTATGCAAATGTCCTGTTTATAAGATTGAAACCTGCAGTCAGCTGAGACTGAAGACGTCACCTGGATGAGTGACGAAACATTTCTCCAACAAACGCTACGTCCAGATGAACAGAATCAACTTTTGGAGATTTACTTACCTGGATGATTGAGCATGCATCAAGACATGTCATACTCTGTTTCAGCGGCAGTCAGCCATTTATCTTAAACTGGTCATAGCAGGTCAAATGTTATAAAAAATGCTGATTAAGCTCCAAAGATAAGAGAAATACACAAAGGCAAAAATGATACCACATTCTGAGGCCACATTAGAGTGAACTGTGTTGTTTCTGTGACTGACTGTGGGTGTTTGCGGAGCAGCATTTGGATGAAGGACAGAGCAGCTGGGTCCAGCTGCTGAAGCTCCTCATCACTGTAGCTCACACTGAGCTGGGAAATGTTGAGAAACGTCTCCTGCTTGTCTTCGCCCAGGAATGGAGAGATTCCTGTGAGCATCACATATGCCAGCACACCAACACTCCTAAACACACAAAGCAAAATATTCAGGCTTCGAGTGCGATCAAACGCAACACTTAAAACAAGGAATACTGTTTCTATGACAACAAAGCTAGAAAGGTGAACAATCAAAGTTCATATCTGGGATCTCGGCTTCAGTTTTGTTGGTACTCTCGTAGTTAACAGTCCAACGATACGACGTACATGCAGATAAGCAGCAAAAACTGATGGACGGCATTCACAAACACTGATGTGTGTGTCTCAGTGTTTGTATGATTCAAGCCTTTTGAGACTTTGTAAAAGATTCTGATGTTTTTTGTGATGAACATATTTATTAGGGGTGCAACGATATTCGTATCGATATTGAACCGTTCGATACAGTGCTTTCGGTTCGGTACGCATATGTATCGAACAATACAACATTTTTAATTTATTTTATCAACTTTCCTTCTGACGATGCTGTCTGTGTTGAGCGCTCAGTGGATCTGCGCTCGACAGTGCAGCCTAGGCGGAGCAGTCGAGTGCAGATTCACTGAGCGCAGGGCAAGCTAGCGAGACAGAAGTTAAGCTCTCCTTTTAACATGGACCTCCCCCACCCTCATTCAGATCTGGCGTTTGGAATTATTTTGGTTTTCATGTGACGTATGACCCTGAAGGTAAGCGCGTCATGGACTAAAGTAAAACAGCATGTTGGATGTGCCATGCAATGCTCAATTACATGGGTGGGAACTAGTGCGTTAGTGCAGTTAGCTTGTTAACGTGTTGGCCGTCTAGCCCCACGCACGGGGCGATCAGGGGTAGCTCGTTAACGGAGATTTGCCGTGTTGTGGCGTTAACGTCATTTCAACGAGATTTACGCTGACAGCACTAGTGGGAACACAACGAATATGACTGCACATTTACTCCGACATCATCCTAGTGCAAAGACAAGTGGAAGCAGACAAAAACAACAAGCATGCATGCTACAAACTTTACCCGAGTCATTTAGACAGCCGTTAGCACAGGATTCTCCTTATGGGGACCTGATATGTTTAATATGCTGCTGAGAATATAGCCCAGAAGAAGCGGATAGTATAGCTTTTATTTTGGAAAGAGACATTTCTCTGTAATAAACTCTCTTTTCCAAAGATGAGTGATTCCTCAATCAGATACAGGGCTCGCAATATCGCTAGCCCGACGTCCTGGGGCTAGCGATTTTTCCAGTCGGGCTACCAAAATCTATCTCTGCCCTGCCCGTCGGCCTATCGCAGGAAGGAAAAATATATGTCAATGCTTTTGCATTCTTTCAGAAATGTAGCTGGGTAATTATGTCATTGGCATCGGTGAGCCACTGTCAATATGTGACATATTGAAATCCCGTTTGAATTTGCGCTTGTTTTTTTGCTTTCACTTTGCAATCGTGCGAACTGTGTATAGAGAGCGACAGCACTGATCTGTGAGTGATGATAATTTGTGCACCAATTCCTCTGACATCGTCTTATTAATCGTTAGCTTACTATGCAAACATGACAAGTGAAATCTCCCGCAGCTTAAACATGTGAGAGGTTGATCGCGCAGAGAATCGCTGAGCTTATGTGAGTGCGTGTGTAAAAGTAGCAGGATATATATTTTAGTTCTGCTGAGCCAAATAAGACAGGTCAGGGTGAAGAAGTGACAGCCAAAGAAAAGCTTACCACAAAACGGAGAAGTTATGACAAATCAGACTATAAGGCAAAAAGAAAGTGCAGCTTTATGGTTTCATGGACAAAAGAATTTCTGTGGCTGCAATATGACAAGCTAAATAACCAGGGCTGCACATAAGTGGTCCGCAGGTGCGCATTCGCTGTCAAAATAAAAAAAACACGCACAAGATAAGAAGTTGCAACGTGTGTTTGCATACATAAGATTTTCAGGAGGAGGACAGACATTTGTTTAGAACTCTTAAAGATGTCGAAGAAGCTCCTTTAAGCAATTACTTTGGTGTTCCTCCACCTCCAAAGAAATGTCAGGAGTCCGAACCACAAAAGAAGCACGTATTCTCGGAAAAGTAGTTGCAGGAGGTGAGCTGGCTTCAAACAAATGATGAACGCACAGAGATGTGGTGCAGAATGTGCCGTGAAAATTTAATAAATGACAAATTAAAAAGGCATGAATATTTTTTTTGTATCGAAAAAATATCGAACCGTGACACCAAAGTATCGAACTGAACCGAACCGTGAATTTTGTGTATCGTTGCACCCCTAATATTTATATGTATTTTAAGACTGCTGAAGACAAGCACATTGCCTGAAAATCACCCATACTGCCAGTAGGGGGCAACAAAGTTAAAAGTTCTACTCAAATGAAGCTCATACTGGAAAGAAAGCTGAGGAAATTGTATTGAGATGTCTGTTTGTGTGTGACTGCTGCGATAGGTAATTAGCAAAATTCATCAAATACAAGTTTTCAAAACCTTTTGTTCCACATGAAATTTATCTCAGTATACCACTATAGGACTTTCCTTACCACATGTCTGTTGCTGTGCTTATTGGCTCATAATTCAGAATCTCAGGAGCTGTGAAGACGAACAGACAGTTGTTGTTTAGAATCACCCCAGTGTTCGATTCTTGTAAGGTGGTAGCAGCAAGGCTGAGCAACAACTCACCAACATACTCTGGGGTTCCCATAATCTCTCTTAGTTCTTGGTGGCTGCTGACCATCCTGGACAGACCAAAGTCCACAATCTTAATGTCACCCAGAGGAGAAGTGCTCGTCAGCAGGATGTTCTGAGGCTGACAGGACAGCACACGTGTTATCGTTAGACAGCTTTTTAAACTGTGTTAACTTGTGTGTGTTTCATGGAGTCCACTGGCTGACCTTCAAAGCATTTTACTACAGAGTGAGAACTGAGTAGCACTTCAAGCACTTCCTATCACATGCACAGTTATATTACCTAATAATTATGTGTTTGAACTGTGTTGTGGGATAACCCAGGCAAACCTTAGCCTGTGCAAATGTTGCCCATCACTTTCACACAGGAAATACTCAATTTGTGCTTTAAACTGATTTCACTGGGGCAGATGTCATTCAAAATACAGATGTTTCCCTCTGCCTCCACGTGAGATAGAAGTTCAGTTGTTGTTAGACTCATATAGACTTTTTGTGTCATGGTGATGTTTACACAAAGAATGTATCAGGGATTCGTTTACAAGATTGAAAATGTATCAACTACACAAGTGACACAAAGTAAAGGAGACGGTGGAGAGTCACGAGTGCGTCCACAAACCTTTAGGTCAAGATGAACTACATTGTTCTGGTGGAGGAAGGCCACTCCCTCCAGGATCTGTCTCATGAGCCTCTTCACATCTTCCTCACTGAAGGCCTCATCCTCTTGGTCTGACACACACTGATTGAAAATTTCTCCTCCAGCCGCACTGCAACAGAAGACACATGACGTGGGACAGATCAGTTGCAAATCTGTTGACTGGCCCTCTGTAATGTGTCAGTGTCAAAGTATCTTACACCATTCAGGCCTGCAGACCCTCAAACATTTCAATGTGTAATTCTGGGGTTGGCTGTAGGAGGGAACTGCAGCAACCCAAACTACAGACTGTATGCTTGTTTCATCCATAATTTGACCGAAATGAATATGAAGCTTTTCCTACGTGATTACTTTGTATGGTGAATCCCACAAGACCCAGCAGAAATAACCCCCTCTCTAACCTGTCTGTGTTCTGACTTGTTGGAGGTGGAGGCAGAAATAGCACATCAAATCCAAATATAGCAAACTAATTATGAGCTTGAATGGGGCCATTTACACTGTTGGTGATAACTTGTTATTTTATTCAGTCGCACACAAATAAAAAGGGTTGTAATCAAAATACAAACAGTCAAACTTACTGAACCTCTACATCTAACTTAAATTTCTTCTGACCGGATGTAAACTCAATAAACTCGGTTCAAAATATAAAGTGAGGGCAGTCAGGAATAGACAACGGGTCCCCTTAGGGTGCTGGTGAATTAGGCTTTATCTCAGAGGAAGGCAGAGAGGAGAAGGAAGAGGTTTGTGTGACTGCGTTTTTGGTTTGCAGGTTGGGAAGAAAAGTCTGGGTTAGAACTGTTGAGTCCTAATCAAAGCCAAATGTCACAGTTCCTGACAGGAAACCCATTCTGAACACTGACCAAGGTGTGAGGCACTACCGAAGCCCAGCTACAGTATAACTACGCACTTCACACATTGAGATCCAGGACCTGAGTGAAGGGTTAAGTCAAACATTTCCAGAAGAGCAATTCTGGTTTTTCATTTGTAAATTCCCAAACTTCAACCTGACCAACAGATTCCAGTCTCCAAGACCAGTCTACTTTTCCTGGACCATTTTTTAAAAAAAAACACTGGATATCATAAAGCTTCAAGTTTAAAAGGTCTGCTCATGACACTGAAAAACATGTTTTTTATTTATGAATGCTACAAATCTCACCCCATTAACACTGTTTCTAAGGTTGTGATACATAGTTGCCAGCCCTGACCTCTCGTCCTCTCTAAGTGTGTGCCAAGAGTGCTGGCAGTGGTCTCTCTGTCATTTTTACAATAAACAGTATAAAAGATGGACATATGGGTATTTAGGCACTTGTGCATTGGCTTTTTTTTTTTTTTTTTAAATAAATCAGCCAGGTAGCTAGGTCCATCAGCTACTGTGTATTATTTTCACACTGAGACATGCATACAGACAGACAGACGAGCACAAATACACCGTCCATGCTTGGCAATGGTGGGAAAACATCTAGAGGTGTGGTCATACCAAATGTGTTTTTGTCTCAAGAACAGTACATAAGCTAGTTTTGTTTTTTACCCTTTTCTCTCCATCATGGCATCATGCTGAGTGCAACAGAAAAATGGCATCAGCTTAAAGAAAGAATGAATAAATCTTACACTTCCTAAGAAAACAGCATGCTTTGAAGCCAGACTTGTGCTTTCCAGTGGAGCACCATCAGCATTGTCTGCCCATCTGCAAATATACAGACAGGGGAGGTGGTGGCTCATCCATTTACTGAAATCAACAGCAGACGGAGTTTCAAGTTTCAGCCCATCAAAGCAGCTGCACCATCACTTTCAAAGCCAGTAAACAGTATCTGCAGATGGTAAACGGACTGGTTCATAAGTAGCACTTTTCTACTCTACCTGGGCACTCAAAGCACTTATGCAACTTGTCCTCATTCACACAGCGAATGGTTAGAAAAGGCACTTGCTGGGTACGGTTAGGGTTAGTAAGTAAGTGCTTTCGTTTTAACATTTGCACACGCTGATACTCTGACAGATGCATCGGAGGGCAATTTGGTGTTACCATGACTGGAACAGCCAGGTATCAAACCACCAACTTTCCAATTAGTTTATGACCTACTACACCTGAGCTACAGCAATCCCATGCAGAGAAGTTCCCTTTAACTTCAACTGCAGGATTTCACTGACAGCAGCTCCTTTGCATAACAGAAGGTGAACTAAGAAGTTGCAAACTCACTTTTGTACAGAATTCTGAGGTAGGTGATCAGGCAGGTGTCTGGCACTCAGTAGGTGTGTCTCTGGGGTTTGTAAGGTGATTCTCTGTATATTTTTCATTTCTCTTTTATGTAGTTAACGGCCTTTTTCATAATGATTACATGGAAAAATGGTTGCATAATGAATGAATGTTTGTGCTACAGACCATTTCAAGATGTGATACTAAAAACTGAGACAAAAAAATAATTTAGCAAAGGGGCACACCATGGGTATTAAAAATGTGACAAATCTATACAAAAAATAACGTCAGTGACACTATTGTTGTTGTTGTTTCATCTAGTGTGGGGAAAATACATATGTGTCAGATGTTTAAAGATTCTTTGATGTAATACAAAGGAACAAAAGAACCAAAACAACATTTTTAGGTTGTCTGAGGTAGTGCTGTGCTTCTGCTGATCTGGCTGCATATTTCATTGCTATATATTTCAAGGGGCCATCACAGTGTTTGAGGCGGTGGTGTTGTTTGACCTGCTGCCCTCTGATCAGCGCCTCAGGTCAATCAGATCCCACACCTCCAGACTCCTTGTTTGTATACATATTTCTGCTGTTTGTTATTTATTCCTACTGTCAATACGATTTATATTTTATTCCCACAGTTGGTGTGGAGCACCCACAATGTCACTGTTCATTTAAAATGACAATAAAGCCCTATTCAGTTTTATTCTATCTAGCTGCTGGTAGACTTTTCTCAGCTTAAATCTGGAAATTTAGAAGAAACATAAGACTTTGTAGACACAAATAATGATGTTTTCCTGTTTCATTAACTGTTTACTACAGTTACAAATGGCCAGTCCTGATAAAGTTTGCTTCCTAGCGCCATTATTATTTTATTAGCCATAGCTGCTAGCTCCTACCCTTGTGTCACGTCACTATTGGGTAATTTCTAATACGTAAAGGGCTAATGTTAACTGTGTGTTGGCTGATATTAATCATGATTAATAATTGTGATCAACTGTTTAATACTATAATCTTGTTAAAGTTGTGCGTCATATTTATACTGTTGCAAATTAATGTGTAATCCAAAAGTCATTCTTAGTATTGAATGAGTATCGCATTTTTTGGTTTATGAATCAAACATGGATAACGCAGAGCCTACATAATGGGCACGCAGTGGAGAAACTCTAATATCCGTTTCAGCTCCACAACCACAAGGACATATATACGATTTTTAATTATTTAATTAGATATTTTAATTATTTCTCCCCCAGTTTGAATCACAAAACCCCACAGATTTCACTTAAGTGACAAAGGCCAATAGCCCACTGTTTTATGAAGGCAGTGATGCAGCTTAAACATCAGTGTCTTCATAAATAACTTTGTGCAGAAAGCAGTGTGTGACTGGAGAAAGTGCCAGAAAAAAATAGAGCACCGGAAATGAAAAATTAACGATTAATAACTAGGCCAAAGCAGAGGGAATGTTTAGTGTTAATCTGTTGGCCACACACCTGGTTAACAACTGCAGGTGCATTCAAAAGTTTGAGAGAAACCTCATTTCTCAGAGGATCAGACAGATATGAATGCAGTGTGGTGCCACACACACTGCTCTGCTGTGAGAAGTCTGATACGCCAGACTTAATACATTGCAGGTGTATCCAGGTCATTTGACCCTGGAGGACAATGAAGAAGAGTAACACTTTCTACTAAAAGTATCATTCACCCAATTAGACTCCAACATGCATACAGTGTATTTATCCATACCATAGCACTTTTATCTGACACACACACACACACACACACACACACACACACACACACACACACACACAGGGGCAACTCAGGATTTAGTATCAGTATTATCCCATAATGGGCCCATGAGAATGGAAAGTTCTTTGAGTGATCTAACAGTTTTCCACTTTATGTACAAAGATGCAGTTAGTTCACTTCAATAATCACCTGCAGCGAAAGCAAGTGGCTCGAAAGTGAACACATGCAGGGGAGAGCGAGGGAGCCAGTGATGTCCTAAGAAAAATAATACAGTGTAAGAGGAGGTTTTACAGGTGTTTGTTAGGGGTGCAACGATACACAAAATTCACGGTTCGGTTCGGTTCGATACTTTGGTGTCACGGTTCGATATTTTTTCGATACAAAAAAAAATGTTCATGCCTTTTTAATTTGTCATTTATTAAAATTATAAATATATATTTTAACACAAAAGTACAGTTTTTAAATTTAACCCTAACCCTTGTGCGTGTTGTTTTTTAGCTCGTCATATTGCAGCCACAGAAATTATTTTGTCCATGAAACCATAAAGCTGCACTTTCTTTTTGCCTTATAGTCTGATTTGTCATAACTTCTCCGTTTTGTGGTAAGCTTTTCTTTGGCTGTCACTTCTTCACCCTGACCTGTCTTATTTGACTCAGCAGAACTAAAATATATATCTGTCTGTGAAGGTTCTCAATCATCCAGGTCATCGCAGTGAAATATATATCCTGCCGCACTCACATAAGCTCAGCGATTCTCTGCGCGATCAACCTCTCACATGTTTAAGCTGCGGGAGATTTCACTTGTCATGTTTGCATAGTAAGCTAACGATTAATAAGACGATGTCAGAGGAATTGGTGCACAAATTATCATCACTCACAGATCAGTGCTGTCGCTCTCTATACACAGTTCGCACGATTGCAAAGTGAAAGCAAGAAAACAAACGCAAATTCAAACACGATTTCAATATGTCACATATTGACAGTGGCTCACCCAATGACATAATTACCCAGCTACATTTCTGAAAGAATGCAAAAGCATTGACATTATTGACATTTTTCCTTCCTACAATAGCCCGACAGGCAGGGGAGAGATAGCCCCGGGACGTCGGGCTAGCGATATTGCGAGCCCTGTATCTGATTGAGGAATCACTCATCTTTGGAAAAGAGAGTTTATTACAGAGAAATGTCTCTTTCCAAAATAAAAGCTATACTATCCGCTTCTTCTGGGCTATATTCTCAGCAGCATATTAAACATATCAGGTCTCCATAAGGAGAATCATGTGCTAACAGCTGTCTAAATGACTCGGCTAAAGTTTGTAGCATGCATGCTTGTTTTTGTCTTTGCACTAGGATGATGTCGGTGTAAATGTGCAGTCATATTCGTTGTGTTCCCACTAGTGCTTTCAGGTTAATCTCGTTGAAATAACCTTAACGCCACAACACCGCAAATCTCCGTTAACGAGCTACCCTATACAGAGGGGCTAGACGGCCAACACGTTAACGAGCTAACTGCGCTAACACACTAGCTCCCACCCATGTAATTGAGTATTTCATGGCACATCCAACATACTGTTTTACTTTAGTCCATGACGCGCTTACCTTCAGGGTCATACGTCACATGAAAACCAAAATAATTCCAAACGCCAGATCTGAATGAGGGTGGGGAGGTCCACTTCTGTCTCGCTAGCTTGCCCTGCGCTCTTCCTTCTGACCATCCTGTCTGTGTTGAGTGCTCAGTGAATCTGCGTTCGACTACTCCGCCTAGGCTGCACTCTCGAGCCTAGGCGGAGTAGTCAAATGCAGATTCACTGAGCGCTCAACACAGACAGCATCGTCAGAAGGAAAGTTGATAAAATAAATTACAAATTTTGTATTGTTCTTTTTTTTTTTCTCCCCTTTGGTTTTCTTTCTTTCTCTCCCCCTCTTTCTTTCATTCTTTCCCCCTGTCCTATCCCACAGTCATGTCTGTCCCGTTTGCAACTGAAAATAAAATAAATTCATAATTATAATAAAGGTCAATCAAATGGACCAATATGATGATCCACTTAAAATAAATCCTCTTGGCATCTTTCTTGGCCTCAAGACAACAATTCTGATGGCTATAGATCCAAACGGGACACAAAAAAAAAAAAAAAAAAAAAAAAAATTGAAAAAAACAAAATTTGAAAAAAAATTGTATTGTTCGATACATATGCGTACCGAACCGAAAGCACTGTATCGAACGGTTCAATATCGATACGAATATCGTTGCACCCCTAGTGTTTGTGTATGAGGACAAAATGGAAGATAAAATAAATAACAAGAGGCTGAAGAAGAAAACAATACGATTTTCAATAAGGGCCACTTTAGCTCAGGAGGTGCAGTAATTAGAAGGGTGGTGGTCTTTTTACTTGATGTAGTTTCTGAGGAGAGGATATCAGCAAAGTTTAGTATTGTGGTCTAGACCAGCGGTCCCCAACCCCCGGGCCTCGGACCGGTACCGTCCCGAGAGTCGTTTGGTACCGGGCCGCGAGAGTTTAGGTTCAGGTGTGAAATGTATAGTTTTCAGGGTTTTTATCGGTTTTCAGCGTTATTTTGTTATCGTTTTTATCGTTACCTCGGTTTTCCTGGGTCTTTTCACGTGTGTTATGAATAAATCTTTTTTTTGGTACCGGTACTGGTTTTATTTTGTTGTATTTATCCACGACACCTTAAAGGCCGGTCCATGAAAATATTGTCGGGCATAAACTGGTCCGTGGCGCAAAAAAGTTTGGGGACCGCTGGTCTAGACAACCCAAAACGGGATGTCCACATAAAAATAAATAAATAAATAAATAAAAAAAAAATACACATCCATGCAAAACATGTGAGTCGCAAAACTGACACTGTGCCTCTCGTGTATAGCTTTAGTAAATCAGTTATTTTTGCAGTTGACCTCATTACATTTGTATTGTAGGAGCGCCACAGGAAAGGCACAAGCCTTACACAAGCAAAGACCCCCCTGCATTTAGTCATTACTTATTATTAATATCTGGCTCCTTTTACGTTGTAAACTGTTTAGATTTTACTACATAAAATAGTGCTCATCACATCTTGTTGACACCAGCTGATTACACCACTCCGTCTGTCCACCTGACCTGAGGAGGAAACAAATGTCTGACCTGATCTTGTCGGTCCAGTGAACCACCGGTGCACCTCAAGCACTCCTCAAACTGTCCTCATTCATAAAGTCCTCTACAAACACTCACATTAGGGGTGACAGCTGGATTTCTACATTTCAGTGCAGCTAGCCAGCAACGAAAAACAACTTACTACTTGAGACAGAGAGTGAACTTGAACAGTATATTCTTGGTTTTAACAAAAAAACTCATTGCTGCAGCCAAAGACAGTGGAGAAGTGACCAACTTGTTTTCCACTAAGTTATCATTTCTGTCACTTAGCTAACATAAAATAATGTAAGTCAATAAGCAGCAACCAACCAAACCCACTGGTGTCACATTCTGTACTGCCACAAGATGGTGCTAAACTTGTCCCAAAAACTGATTTATTAAATCCAGCTTCAAAGATAGTGTTCAATCTAACAGATATTTAGAGTAGCTGTAAATTAGTCTTCATACATGTAGCGTTACATGTTCATTTTATTAAATACCTACTTCATACAGACTACTGATGTGTCAGTTGCAAACAAAACGGCTCTTAGAGCCGACTCTTTGAAGTGAACGACGCGAGCCGACTCCTTATTGGGAGCCGTGGGTTTGTTTTTTCCCCCCTTTCTCTCACCCTATCTCGCACTGTTTTCCCCGCTTCACTCCGCACAGAGCGGGAGGGAAAGAGAGAGAAAGAGAGCCAGGGACAACAAGGTCACATTAGAAAGGTATAGTAATCATCCACAACTATTTTCAGTTGCAGATGATAAAGGATTCAGAAAGTTTATTCATGCAGGTCCATATGACAGAGGATGTGCATCTTCTTTTTGTTTTCATATTTTTATTTATATTTAATTGTGTTGTGGTTTGCAGTGTTTTGTGTTGTTTCACTTTAAATTTGTTTAAAAGTTGAAATGTAAATAGTTGGGTTTGTATAATATGATTTATTTATAACATTTTATGTGGAGTGAATAAATAAGAGTATATTTACGGTGGCCCCTAGAGACAAAACACGTACAAACTCCAAAACACGTAAAAACACAACAGAAGTGCTCCAGGATGCTAGGGGGCAGTGTTGAGCTTTTGTTACCTAGAGGCTACACAAGCCAGGAAGTACCAACAACTGGATTTGGTGTGTGGTAGTAACAGGTAAATAAACAGTTTTTTAAATTATTTGAATATATATGAGTGCTTGTGTATAAATACACAAACAATACACATGCTTTCAATTGTGTAATTTAAGTGATCTAGGCAGCTCTGTTTTGAAGTTCAGTTCATGCTAGAAATGTGTTTTGGAGTTTGTACGTGTTTTGTCTCTAGGAGCCACCGCATATATTTATATATAAACATATAAAATTAAAACCACAGGTTTTTTTTTACATTAGTAATTCCTTTTGTGCATAATTTTATATTGTTTTTGATAATAAATTAATTAAAGCAACAAAACAACCTGAAGAGCCTGTTGGGAGCCGAAAGAGCCGGCTCTCTAAAAAGAGCCGGAAATCCCATCACTAATACAGACCCCATCTCCAACGCCCCCAAAAAACAAACAGTGGTGATGTGCGGATTTACACATGTGGGAGTTACAGTGTAACTTCAACATGCAGAGGAATCAAGATCTGAGTTAAACTGTGACACTTAATCCAGCAAATACTGATAAGACTTTCATAACAGGCTGCCTGGCTTCTTAAACAGAAGTAACCTAATCAACTTAAGAGACAGAAGTCTCACTAAACAAACGATCCACACTTCCAAAATCCCCAGCCACACACTGACACTAAAACCACATTTTGAGCCTCAAAAAGGCCTTCAAATTTGTGAGGACCGGTGAGTGTGTCCTCACAAGTGACTGTTGGTTCTCACAAGTATAGCAGAATGCAGATTTCGGTCCTCACAAAGATAGCTAGACAGGAACACACACACATTATATCAAACAAACACAGATTGGCTAGCTGCCTGCTTGTTGGCCTGACAGCCTTACAGTAGACCCTGTGAGATGTCAGGTTGACCCAGAGGCTGGAGGGCAGTTTGAATTTGATTAATGAGTTGCTAATGTAATTAATGCCAGCACAGTCCTGTGGGACTGAATCAATTTAACTTTGGTTGGCCATCCGTTACCATCAACTTCAGATGATTTGTTGAAAGGAAAAAGAAAACAAAATCGCTAACACAGAAAGACAGAATTATTCACACTAACATTCACACCTGTGGACACTTTATAATCATCAGTTAATCTAACCCCACTGTGTGTGACAGATAGAAGGGGAACAATACAGTCAGACCGAGTGCAAATGAATGGAGCAAAGTGACCCTTCATAAAATATTCATGTCCAGAAACCCGGAGTTCCCCACATCCTAATGGCTCCATTTATTGGTGGAAAATAGAAGCTCAATAATTTGCCTACATGTCTGTGACCTGACATCATTAATTAACCTCCTACAGGCTTTGTTCAGCCTTTGACACATATATGTCATTTGTATAAAACCCCAATGAGTTTGACATTTAAGTTAAACAGTCTTCTATTTAAACAAAAAGAAATGACCATAAATAATGAGAAAAGGTGTTACTTCATTAATCAGTGTCTGTACTGTCCAGCTTCAACATATCAACAAATGATCAAATATCACATCATCAAACCAAATTTAAGCTGCAGAGTTCTACTGTTGACTTAAACTGTTAAACACATCAGTGAGCCTCACAGGGTGAACATACATCTAATGCATGTTGATTGTCATGTTCACATAGAAATTTTATAATATTTTGGTCAGATTACAACTACCAAGCTGCGTGCATGTTGAAGCTCGACTACTTGCGCTGTCAGCAACCTGCTAAATTGTGCTGCTGTTCAGAAACTGGCACACTTTAGTAGATCGCCTGCATGACTCCTACTTTACTTTGTCACTTTAATTTATTCTACTCAGTAAACCAGCTCTCTAATTCTTCCTGTTTGACCACTGTTCAATACAAATATAGTGATCACTGGTTGTGGGAAACTATTCACTTCTTTTTAAATATATTTGTGATGATGTCTGTGATCCACCCCTCCGCTGACTGTTTTTGGGTATGACACAGTGAAAGTAGTTTAATATGATAATATGATGATGATATTATGATGATCCTCAGAGGATATGATCTTTACAGTATCAAACCAGTTTATAAACCAGTATGTATCCATTTTTTTCAGTACGACTGGGCGAGGAGCCATACTTGGACTGATCACGTGCACTCGTGCGGCTCAATACATAATGAACTCCCAGTTGGAGCTCAGCCAGCAGCGAGCGCATGGAGCTCTTTATTGCTCTCATTCATTCTCTGTGGGTAACTGTCCTCTCTCTGGTTAATGATTCTCTGTCGCATTTACACTATTCATGTCTCAGTGTTATTCCCCCTTTTCTCTCTCACTCCCCACCCTCTGCAATGTCATGAATAGATTTCTATGACCCTCATTCGTAGACTATTTGCCCCCTCCTCCCTCTATCCTTCAATCCTCCATCACCATTTGCCCCACTGCCCGAAATATCTGTCAGCTGCTGGCCAAATAAAAGACGGGGAGAAAAGAAAAAAGGAAAGACTGTGTTGTCAACATCCCATGTCAGGAAGAATGGAAGCATTCTGCTCTATTGCCCTCCCATATAAAAAGGATAGCGAAAAGAATGGGGGACAGTACATAGACCGAATAGCAGCAACATGGGCCTAGATTTCCTTGTCTGTAGTTTTATTATGAATTTAGTAGCTTCTTCTATTCAACAGAATTTAAAATAGAAGATATGGATGCTATTCTACAATCTTCTTTGAGCAAACAAGCAAGGGGAAGAACAACTTCCTTTTAAACAAGAAGAGTAATCCAGCAGAAACAAGCAGGGCTGTCATTGGCCACCACCACTTCAAGGGGTGAAAAGAAACAAAAGACAAAACGGAGAGATGAAGAACAGCTAACAGGACAAAACTCAAACTATAGGCGGGTGTAGACAAGTTAATAACATGTAATCATGGCATAAACAAATCAGAGTAAAACAAGGGCAGCCTGAGCCTAGAGCAGAATCAGGGTCACCTGATCCAAAACTAATTATAAGCTAGATAGAAATACTGCATTCCTAAACACATAAATGAACAAAGAGACAGACAGACTGGCAGACACAAACATTTCTCGTATCGTTATACTTATACATCTACTGTTAATTTCATATAACACCAGTCAAAGTGCAGTATGGTTTGGTCTGTGTGTGTGAGAGATGTGTCCGCATTCAGGACGGCACTTAATTCTGTGATTAGCCTTTATATGAGCAATGGCTGGGACTGGGATTACAGACTGAGGTGGGCTTACTCGAGCACTTAAAAAAACGAACTTATGGGATCTTCTTAACTGGACAGATTGCACTGTATGGCATGTGCTGCTGACAGCACATAATCCTGCAAAACACTATAATCTGTGAAACACTGGCAGAACACACACTCATCTCTCACAGACAGAGTGAAATATGAGGCCCAGGCTGTGGACATGACATTACATTTCTTCAGCTACTGACAAATTAAGCGCTAAAAAACTGCATTAAATGCAACGAGTTTTGGTCAGAAATTTGTCATTACTGCTTAGATGTCAAAGACATGATGCAAACATTCTAAGGCCTGGACAAAAAAATCCTGCTGGCTGTGAAACCATGACCATGTATTAAATATTTGTGGAGAAAAACATAATGGGGAGCACCACTTTAAATCAAAACCCGCATCGGATTTCACCTTCAAATTAACTGGTAATCCTAAATGTCTGCATACTTTGACTTTTATTAATAGACCATTATCCTCAATAAATAACAAAGTCTAATATTTATGTGTCACTTAAATATTAAATGAGTTCTCTTCAACTGTTGTTTAGAATTTTATCTTTTTAGCCATGTAGCACAGGACACATGCATGTGTACCACGTAGCTACTTCATCATATAAATACTATGATATAGTAGCTCAGTACGAGACCAAGGGAGGAATCAGTCTTCAGTTTCAACTCTTCTCTCCTTGTCATCACAGCAGTGGATTCTTGTCCTTTTTGGGAAGGCTGAGCAGACTAAACCTTCCCAATAAAGTATAGACACAGCGAACACCATGAGACCGGACAGTGTGCGCACCGCGGATGACGTCAGTGCGCACACTGTGTCTGAGGAGGATGTGCGGAAGTGCTTCAGGAAGGTGAACGCACGCAAAGCTACTGGTCCGGACGGGATTCCCGGCCGCGTCCTCAAGTCATGCGCGGCTCAGCTGGCTGGAGTGTTCACACACATCTTCAACCTTTCCCTCTCTCTGTCTGTAGTCCCAGCCTGCTTCAAAATGGCCACCATCGTCCCTGTACCCAAATCCTCCACCATCTCCTCATTGAACGACTGGCGACCTGTAGCCCTGACCCCCATCGTAAGCAAATGCTTCGAGAAGCTGGTCAGGGACTTCATCTGCTCTGCACTACCCGACTCACTGGACCCTCTACAGTTCGCATACCGCCACAACAGGTCCACTGATGATGCCATAGCCCTGACACTACACACTGCCCTGTCACACCTGGAGAAGAGAGACACGTATGTGAGGATGCTGTTTGTAGATTACAGCTCAGCATTCAATACCATCGTTCCCTCGAAGCTGGACAGGAAACTGCAGGATCTAGGACTGAGCAGCTCCCTCTGCAGCTGGATCCTTAGCTTCCTGTCTGACAGACGCCAGGTGGTCAGACTGGGCAGCATCACCTCATCCCCCATCACACTGAACACTGGTGCTCCACAGGGGTGTGTACTGAGCCCTCTCCTGTACTCACTCTACACCTACGACTGCACAGCCACTAACAACTCCAACATCATTGTGAAGTTTGCGGACGACACTACAGTGGTGGGTCTTATCACCAACGGTGATGAGACGGCTTACAGGGAGGTGGTCAGCGCCCTGACCCACTGGTGTCAAGACAACCATCTCACCCTCAACGTCGCAAAGACAAAGGAGTTGATAGTGGACTTCCGGAGGTGCAGAGAAGTACACACCCCCATCACCATCAACGGCGCTGCTGTGGAGAGAGTGAGCAGCTTCCGGTTCCTTGGCGTACACCTGGCTGAGGATCTTACGTGGTCAGTACACACAAACAAAACAGTGAAGAAGGCGCAGCAGCGCCTCTTCTTTCTCAGGAGACTGAAAAGATTCGGCATGAGCCCCCGCATCCTCAGGACCTTCTATCACTGTGCCATTGAGAGCATCCTCACTGGATGCATCACCACCTGGTATGGCAACAGCACCGCCTACAACTGCAAAGCTCTCCAGCGAGTAGTGCGGTGCTCTGAACGGATAATTGGAGGTGAGCTTCCCTCCCTCCAAGACATCTACAGGAAGCGCTGCCTGAGGAAAGCGGGGAGGATCATCAAGGACTCCAGTCACCCCAGCCATAAACTGTTCAGACTGCTTCCATCAGGAAGGAGGTTCTGCAGCATCCGGTCCCGTACCAGCAGACTGAGAGACAGCTTTTTCCATCAGGCCATCAGACTGCTGAACACTTCATAGACACCTCAGCTTCACTACTGGAACTTCAACATTATGCACTCCACACTGTATATAAATGCCACTTGTTTTGCACATATTCAACTCTGTATATTTTATATATTTTATTATTATTATTATTATTATTATTTTATTTTATTTTATTGTTTTACTATTTAATTTGTAAAAATGTGTATACACACACACACACACACACACACACACACACACACACACACACACACACACACACACACACGTAGGAAAATATTTAGTATACACATCCAGAAATGCATACACTATTATATATTGTACATATATTTATTAGTTTCAGGTTGGCCATTCTTGTATTTTGCTCGTTTGTGTTGTTGTGTTTGCACATCTCTGTTGCTTGTGGGGCTCGCACACAAGAATTTCACTCGCATGTGCTGTGCCAGTGTGCCTGCACATGTGATGTGACAATAAAAAGTGATTTGATTTGATTTGGATTTGATTTGATTTAGTTGGTTTCAAGAAATGACACATTTGGTTAAGAGAACTACACAAGAGAAGAAAAATAACATAAGAGGTGACCTCATATGTGGGATTCCTAATTATTCTTAAAAGCTTTAAGACTCACTTGGACTTCCTAACAATTGGGATAACTGGCATGTACCATTCTGTCTGTGCAGTGAAAATACTAGTACAATCCTCAGCACTGTCAGAGGTTCTGTGTACACATGACAGCTGATCCAGAATGTGTCAATGCCATCTAATCTAGCAGTTTGCTCTCAACTGGTTAAACACACATTCTGTGCGTCTGTGAGTATGCACGCACGCACGCACGCACGCACGCATGCGTGCGTGCGTGCGTGCGTGTGGGGATGGGGGAGGTGGGATTCACTATGGTCTGGCATGCAGGCAAAATCCAATATGGCATTGGCTGGGATAGAGACAAGGATAGACTAAGAGATTGGAAGTGAGAGAGACCTTAATCAGCCTGGCATGTCATGAACTGACACACACACACACACACACACACACACACACACACACACACACACACACACACACTTAGAACCAGGTCAAGCATACCCAAACGTGACCAGTGAGATGAGATCAACAACTCATGCAGCTACTGCAGCCTAAATTACAGTTTCCCATTTATGTGTAATAATGCCACGCTAGCTCAGACGGAGCTGTCTTTCAGTTTGTCTCTATTACTGCTGTCTGTCTGTCTGTCCTCCTCACCAGAAGACAGAGGAAACCAAATCCATATCCTATAATGCAAATGGCGTGTGTGTATACATAAGAAAAAAGCAGAGCACATTGTTAGAATAGCTAGTGTTTGCTGAAGCATTAAAGTTTGGCCTGAAGCTTTGTAGGACTAGAAAGCTCATTCACACCAATACCCCTCTGTTTAACCCCACTATGTACAATAGTAGTCCATAAGTCTACTATTCCATGGCAACGTGATCATTCAAAATAATACAAATATTAGTGCATCTAAAAATATTTATAAAAGAAAAAAAGCTTGAAAAACTAAACTTTCATTATAGAAAAATGAAATTTTTAAAATTAATTTCATTTTTAAAAATTGGAAATCATCATCATCCGTTGGGCATCTTTCTTTGCCTTTAGACAACAATTCTGATGGCAAAAGAGCCAAACGGGACAGGCCAAAAAAAAAAAAAAAAAAAAAAAAAAAATTGGAAATCATTCGATCCCTATACAACCGTTGCAAGAGCTTGGTTCGCATTGCCGGCAATAAGTCGGACTCGTTCCGGTGGGTGATGGGCTCCGCCAGGGCTGCCCTTTGTCTCCGGTTCTGTTCATAATTTTTATGGACAGGATTTCTAGGTGCAGCCCAGTGGCGGAGGGCTTTCGCTTTGGTGGCCTCAGAATCTCATCTCTGATTTTTGCGGATGATGTGGTTCTGTTGGCTTCATCAGGTGAGGGCCTCGCACTGGAACGGTTCGCAGCCGAGTGTGAAGCAGCAGGACTGAGGATCAGCACCTCCAAATCTGAGGCCATGGTTCTCAGCCGGAAAAGGGTGGAGTGCCCACTCCGGGTCGGGGATGAGTTCCTGCCCCAAGTGGAGGAGTTCAAGTATCTTGGGGTCTTGTTCGCGAGTGATGGGAGAAGGGAGCTGGAGATCGACAGACTGATTGGGGCTGCAGCTGCAGTAATGCGGACGCTGCACCGGTCCGTCGTGGTGAAGAGGGAGCTGAGTGTAAAGGCGAAGCTCTCAATTTACCGGTCGATCTACGTCCCTACCCTCACCTATGGCCACGAGCTGTGGGTAGTGACCGAAAGAACGAGATCGCGGATACAAGCGGCAGAAATGAGCTTCCTCTGAAGTTTGGCCATCCGGGAGGGGCTCAGAGTAGAGCCGCTGCTGCTCCACATCGAAAGGAGCCAGCTGAGGTGGTTCGGGCATCTGACAAGGATGCCCCCTGGGCGCCTCCTGGGTGAGGTGTTCCAGGCATGTCCCACTGGGAGGAGGCCCCGGGGCAGACCCAGGACACGCTGGAGAGATTATATCTCTCGGCTGGCCTGGGAACGCCTTGGTGTTCCCCCGGATAAGCTGGAGGAGGTGGCCAGGGAGAGGGAGGTCTGGGCCTCTTTGCTTAGGCTGCTGCCCCTGCGACCCGGCCTCGGATAAAGCGGATGAAGATGGATGGATGGAAAATTGGAAATCCATTTTCTCTAATCGTTACAGTATTTCATTTTGAGTGTGAGGAAATTACTACTCAAACAGTATAAATTCAGTTCAGTACAAGTAACTGCAATCATGGGATGAAGTTCAGTGACACACCTCACAAGGTGCTTAAGCGACAAATGATCATTGATGAAAATGATTGGAAACTTAAAAATTGTTGTAGGACAGGGCTCACAAGGAACAGGGATGACTGCATCATAGAGAGGATTGTCAACAGGGCTGCCACAAACGATTATTTTGATAGTCGACTAGTCACAGGTTATTTTTGCGATTAGTCGACTAATCAGATCATGTAAAACGTACAGCTTATTGCACCAGCAGCATCTGCTCTTATATAACTATCATTAGCTTACAGCTTTAAGTGTTTAAGGTATGTGCTGACTAAAAATAAAGACAAGATGATAGTTTATTACATTTTAATGAAATTTGCAGACTTGCACACTTCTGTTTAATCAGTTTATTGACGTTTATTCAGCTGTGTAAAACCTATAACTTTAATCTCAGCCAAACCAATTTACTCAGGAACAAATAAAATACTGAAAAAACACAAACAATAACATTTTTAAGTTATCTAAGTGACTTATATATCATGTTTAACCTGAGTAGCGAAAGACGGCGGTGGGTTTGAAAACGATTTGCCGGGAGTCTGGTGTTCTCACCGGCTCTAGTGAGCCTTAAACCCCGGCTAGCTATCGAGCTGGTGGGTAACAGACGTCTCCGAAAACGGCGGAGCACTTCTGAAAATATGTGGTGTCTTGATAAACTGAGCAGATATTTGAGGTTGGGGTGAAAGCCACCACATACAGATGTCCTGAGGAAAGGAGCTACGACTGTCACATTCCTAATATCAAGTCACTCTTGAATCAGAGACAATATCAGCCCAAAGTCCTCGTTTCAGATGGAAGTAAATATATTTCATTTGGAAATCACATGACGTTTCTGTAGTCTGTGGTGATATGGGGTGTCATGTAATCTGCTAGTGTGGGTGATTGTTGGTTCACTGTGTCCTGACCTAAGCGCCACAGGGAATCTAAGGGGCACTGTCAAGTAGAAGAGGAGAAATCCCTGACCCAAAAATACAGATGAGATGAATGCTGCTACAAAAACATGTCACACTGCTGAAACTGAAATTAATGGTAAAGAAGGTCCAGCCAAGTTTGGAGTGTGGAAATAGTACTACAACTTACCTAAAAACTCTTTTCAGACGATGGATATTTCCGGATTGTAAATCCTTTTTCATTAAATCTTAAATATTCTAACAATTTGAGATAGTGGATTTCCTGAGATTATCATTTTGATGTAAATAATTTAAAATGTAATTTACTTTTTTCAAGATATTTTGAGAAGCACTAGTTTTTTTTGAATAAGTGGTGATTTTTGAGACTAAAAAAAAAAAGCTTAAAAGACCCCGAAAGAGATCTTTATAGCAAAACAAAGAATTTTCATAAGATTTATTCTCACAGTAACTGCCAGTAACCTTAATATAATTAACAATGATTACAAGTTTACTCTGGATTATAAATCTTTATAAACAGTCTATGGTTAATATGGTGTCAAGCAAGTGTCGCCACTTGATAGCCACTGTGAAATGCTTCTGGGCACTTACTACACCATTACTGTGGAGCATTATCTAAATTATCATTAATTCATTTTACCGGGATAAAAACTGGATGTACAGTATTTATCCTAAAATGTTTGCTAACTTTGTGCCAAAAACAATTTGAAAATGCAATTTTTGCCCCTTTACGTTTTTGCACTTTTGAATTGCCATTCTGTTTCTTTGCAGTATGTCTGCTGGTGTTTCCCAGTAGGTCTCCATTTCTAAACAACATGAAAGGAAAGGTTTCAACCTTGAATTTTTGACACTCACAACTCCAGAACTAGCACCATCTCTGAAGCCATCTCGTAGACCTGGTGGAGGTTGACCACATGGGGACAGGCGCTGGCCAGTTCAAGTAGTGCAATCTCATGGATGATCTCCATCCGGCAGTCCTGCCCTTTCCGTCTCTTCCTCATTATCTTAGCAGCGTACTCATGACCCGTGCACTTCTCCACACACTTTCTGACCACAGCAAACTTTCCCCTGAAAGAAAGGAAGACCATCAGAACTATATTCATAACAGCCACTGGTAGATGACAATATAACACTGACACTGCATGCTCATTGCACTGACCAATTAAAGAAACGAAAAAAAACAAAAACAAAAAAAAATGTAAATAATTTAATGCAATTTTATTTATACAGTGCCAAGGTAGGCATAAGGTACACCCTACATATAGATACATACATATAGAGAAAACTCAATTTAATGATTCAGTGCAAATAGTGAGTGAGAAAGGTGACCGAAGAAGAAACACTCAATGCATCATGGGCAGCAGCCTACACCTATTGAAGCATAACTAAGGGAGGATTTAGGGTCACCTGATCCAGCCATAACTATATGATTTAGCACAAAGGAAAGTTTGAAGCCTAATCTTAAAAGTAGAGATAGTGTCTGTCTCCCGAATCCAAACTGGAAGCTGGTTCCAAAGAAGAGGGGCCTGAAAACTGAAGACTCTGCCTCCATTCTAATTTTTAATACTCTAGGAACAACAAGTAGGCCTGCAGAGCGAGAGTGAAGTGCTCTAATAGGGTGATATGGTACTATAAGTTCATTAGGATAAAATGATGAATAGATGATGATACATCATCTGTTCCCAGATTCATTCCTATTTTCTATTATTGCAAAAACAGAACAAACACTGAAGGTTCTTCAAAATGTTCACAAAGAACAGCATTATTGAACTCTGTGCTGTAGGGGTAGTTATAGTTAGCCTAGAGCAAGAAGAGAAGCTGTGAAATTAAAATAAAATTGATAAAGACTTGTAAGACTTGTACAGCCCTGTGCCTGAAGCAGTGAACCAACTTGCTTGTGAGAGTCATGGGGCCGATGCTGCTGGGAGCTACAGATTCCAGCACTGATCCGTGCTTTCTGCCAGTGTGATCCCATGACAAAAACCTGCTACACATCAATTACCATACCATGCCGTCTTTATTTATAAAGCACTTTATGAACCCTGGTTTTAGTTTAAAGTGCTGCACATATACAAATAGCATAGACAGGAAATAAAATCAAATATGTTAAAAAACAGAATTATTTAAAAAAAAAGTCAACCTGTTTTAAGAAGAGCTTTAAAATCAGAAAGAGAAGAGGTCTGCCTAACCTACAACAAAATCATGATCACCTCTAAATTTACGCTTGGTTTTGGCACCTCAAGGAGCTGCTGACTGGTGGACCTAAGGGAACAGGCAGGTGTATATGGCTGTATTAGCTTGGAGAGGTAAGAGGGGCCAGGCCATTAAGAGACTTAAAAACAAATAAAATAACTTTTAAAAAGGACCCTATAAAGTACAGGCAGCCAGTGGAGTGAAATTAAAATGGGTGTAAGTCCTCAGTTAAATGACACATGGCAGACGCCTAATGGACACATCGCTAACCCAACAATAAAGTGCGTTACAGTAATCCAGTCTAAATGTAACAAAAGCGTTGATGACCGTCTCTTGACAAAACAGGCTTTATTTTGGCTAACTGCCTCAAATAAAAAAAGCTAGCTCTTACAACAGCTCTGACCTGGTTTTCAAGTTTAAGATTTGCTCTGCCCAAGCAGAGAAGCCCAGACCTCCCTCTCCTCAGCCACCTCCTCCAGCTTGTCCGGGGGAACACCAAGGCGTTCCCAGGCCAGCCAAGAGATATAATCTCTCCAGCGTGTCCTGGGTCTGCCCCAGGGCCTCCTCCCAGTGGGACATGCCTGGAAAACCTCACCCAGGAGGCATCCTTGTCAGATGCCCGAACCACCTCAACTGGCCCCTTTCGATGTGGAGGAGCAGCGGCTCTATTCTGAGCCCCTCCCAAATGGCCGAACTTCTCACCCTATCTCTAAGGGAGAGGTCAGCCACGCTTTGGAGGAAGCCCATTTCCGCCGCTTGTATTCGAGATCTCGTTCTTTCGGTCACTACCCACAGCTCGTGACCATAGGTGAGTGTATTGGCGTAGATCGACCAGTAAATTGAGACCGGTACCGAGGGACACGGTCGAATGCCTTCTCCAAGTCCACAAAACGCATGTAGACTGGTTGGGCAAACTCCCATGCAGCCTCAAGTATCCTCAAGAAGATAAAGAGCTGATCCAGTGTTCCACGACCAGGACGAAAACCGCCTTGTTCCTCCTGTATCCGAGGTTCGACTAACGGATGGACTCTCCTCTCCAGCACCCTGGCATAGACTTTCCCATGGAGGCTGAGGATTGTGATTCCCCTGTAGTTGGAACACACCCTCCGGTCCCCTTTCTTAAAGATGGGGACCACCACCCCAGTTTGCCAGTCCAGGGGTACTGCCCCTGATCTCCACGCAACATTGTAGAGACGTGTCAACCAAGACAGCCCTACAACATCCAGAGCCTTCAGGAACTCGGGGCGGACCTCGTCCACCCCAGGGGCTCTGCCATCAAGGAGTTGTTTAACTGCCTCAGTGGCCTCGCCCCCAGAGATTGCTGGGTCATCCCCTTTGTCCCCAGACTCTGCTTCCGCCACAGAAGATGTGCAGGTGCGATTGAGGAGGTCCTCCAACTATTCCTTCCACCGCCCGAAAATTTTCTCAGTCGAAGTCAGCAGCACTCCACCCGCAATATTCACAGTGCAGGTAGAACACCGCTTTCCCTTCCTGAGTCGCTTGACGGTTTGCCAGAATCTCTTCGAGGCAGTCCGTAAGTCTTTTTCCATGGCTTCTCCGAACTCTTCCCACACCCGAGGTTTTGCTTCAGCCACCGCCCGCTGCCTCCGGAGTCCCACAGGCTAACCAAGCCCGGTAGGACTCTTTCTTCAACTTGGTGGCTCCCTTCACCTCCCTCCCTCGAACATGGTGTTTGTTATAGCCAAACTGTGGTTTGCACAGAAGTCCAATAACAAAACACTGCTCGGGTTCAGATCCGGGAGGCCGTTCCTCCCAATCATGCCCTTCCAGGTCTCGCTGTCATTGCCCACGTAAACATTGAAGTCTCTCAGTAGGACAACAGAGTCCCCAGGAGGAGCACCCTCCAGTACCCCACCCAGGAACTCCAAGAAGGCTGGGTACTCTGAACTAAGTGTTATGATACTCTGTCTCTCTTCCATTGTTAATTGCTTTTTTCTCCTTTTTGTAGCAACACACTTTCTGCAATACAATACTGTTCAACTGATGCTCACCAAAGTGTGTTCAAACACTGCTTTTATACAGACACGGGGTTGTAAGTAATCCAGAAAAGTTGAAACACCTGTAGGAATTAGTAGCACCAGCTTTCAAGGCTTGATCAACCTCCATTGCTGTAGAACAGCTTTAAATTGTTAACCCATGTTGTGTTCCCTGAAAAAGGCCTTTTTAATAATTCTGAAATGTACATTATTTTTCAGTTTTGGGTAACCTTACCTTTCTTTTTTTAAACCTCTGGCAGTTCACCACTTAAATGTGTACCACTTCAAGATATTCACTGAACTTGAACAACTTGAATTGCAATAAATAACTGGAAAAATTGGGGTGTTCTAAAACTGTACAGTGTATGTACAAGTAATCCCACATTAGCCCCATCCATTAGCTCTTCAAATCTTTAGTGTAATCTCTTCAATCAGAAGAAAACTGGCTTAAACAGAGAGGGATTGAAATAAGGGGCCAGTAAAACATGAGTGAGGATTATATTGGAATTTTAATTCAATTCAATTTTATTTATACAGCGCCAAATCACAACAACAGTCACCTCAAGACACTTTATATTGTAAGGTAGACCCTACAATAATAGATACAATTTGAATTTGATTCAAATCATTCAAAGTTACTCTAACAGAATTCAAAAATAAAAGTGTTTTGCATTAGCATATTAGTTCTGCGATGTGATTTTTTTGGACATGCTGCATGTCAGAATCAGAGAGACTTTAAATCTAAGAATTACTACCATACTACCAGGATAATGTTAGTTTACTTGGTAATTCTAAATTGGCCAAGCATGACAGACATGAAGTGCACAAAATTAGAATCAAGCACTGCATAAATGTGTGGTTAAATGTGGCTTGTAGTCAAAAATGCTTTCAGTGGTCAGTAAGGCAATATATGAACACCAGCCCATATTACTTTATGCCTGTTCTCTTGAGATAACATTGTGTTCAACTTGAAGCTGGTCTCATAATATAAGTCACTAAGATATTTTAAGAAACTAACTCCTTTAGCATGCACTCTTCTACTTCACATTTCCTTTCATTAAGCACTTTCAAAGATTTATACTAGAAAGCAAGTCAATGCCTTCCTGTTACAGTGAATGGGAAACTTCCTCAGAGCCTACACTCAGCTTTTTCTGTCCACCACACTAAGCGGTTCTGGCATTTCCTTTTTATTTTGTAAACCTTTCATCTATTCAGCTGTGCACATGAATATTGCAGTGAACAGGAAACAGACAATACTGCACCAACTGATTGACCGTGTACTAGAAAACTGAAGATTTACTAACTTCGATGACGATCGTATTATTTTGAGCACCAGCTCTCAGCCAAATAAACTTTTGCATAAACATGCAAAAGAAAAAAAAATGTTATATTTAAAATAACAAGTAGCAGGGGATGAGAGAGGGAGGATGGAGAATTGATCAGTTATTGGTATCGGAAAGTAGTGCACTGGAAAGTTGTTGGCCATGCATATTAATTAATGAAGGTTTATATTGGGATTGCTTTAAGCAGCCACCCTTAAAAGACCTCTGGGAGCAGTGCGTCACGTTCTAGCAGTGGTCTTGCCTGAAAAACGCAGAGAGACGCGGTTTAGTTTGGAGTCTAGGCCTGCCTTTCAGAAACCATACTGGGCCACCGCAGCCTTTTCTAAAGCAGCGTCAGCACATTTCCAAAGCCAGCAGCCTCATTCACAGGCTACACCCTGAAAGAGATGGCTTTTGTGCATGTGTGCAAGTCCATGTATATGTGCACACACATGCACCAAGCCAGAAGTGATGAAATGGTCACAATTATTGAAATAAATAGTCTTTAGGTTTAACAGGTGGATTTCTGAGGTGCTAAATGGCCTGTATTTGTATAGTGCTTTACTTGGTCCCTAAGGACCCCAAAGCGCTTTACACATTCAGTCAGTCATCCAACCATTCACACACACACACACACACACACACACACACACACACACACACACACACACACACACACACACACACAGGTGATGGTAAGCTACATTGTAGCCACAGCCACCCTGGGGCGCACTGACAGAGGCGAGGCTGCCGGACACTGGCGCCACCGGGCTCTCTGAACAGGTGAAGTGTCTTGCCCAAGGTCACAACGACCGAGACTGTCGGAGCCGGGGCTCAAACCGGCAACCTTCCGATTACAAGACAAACTGCCAACTCTTGAGCCACGATCGCCCCCTGGTGCTATGCTATAACAGTGATTTTGCAGCCACCATCCTATCCAGCTGCTCACAGATATCTTACCAGCCCATCACATGGCAGCAAAGTAATACATTTAGGCATGAAGACATTGTTAAAATCACTGCTGAAGTTCAAGCTCTAGTCATCAAAAATGTGTAGGTAATGTAGGTTTTCTACCAACTATTAGCCATCAGTAGTTGGAGTGTATCAGTGTTCTGGCTGCGTTGTCATAGCTAGTCCCTGTGAAAGGGTGCCCTAGATTCATTTAATGAAAAAGATTTTCAGGTAGAAGGTGGGACAGGTGTTAGCACGATTACCTCACAGCAACAAGGTTGTGAGTTGAATTCCACCATTAGCTTGGGGAATTTGCATGTCTATTCGGCTTTCTCCCACAATCCAAAGACATGCAATTAGTGGGTTTAGGTTAACTGGTTATTCTACATTTCCCAAAGGTGGTTATGATTGCCTGTCTCCATGCATTAGACTGGTGACCTGTCCAGGGTGTACTCTGCCTCTTGCCCTAAGACAATTGGGATAGGCTCCAGCGACCCCACTAGCTCAGCGTCTAACACTTCCACTACCATCACTGACTATCCATTTGGATTAGGGTTGGATGCAAACTGGTAATGTTGATTTACTGACATCAAAGATGTCACTGATCCTAAAGCTGAAAAAACATGACTTTAATAAATGTGTTTTCAGACAAGTAACTTTTGGGGTTGGCAAAGAAACTCAATCAGGATTGCTGATAAATTATTAAGCCTTGGCCTTGCCAAGTTAAAAGACCCTGTAGAATCTTCAGCACCACATTCAAATATTTAAGTGAGTGCATGAATACTTTTAACCATGTGTGGATTGTTGTTTCTTAAAGTTATTAAGCATGTATGCTATATATTCAGCCCACCTTGGAAAAAGAACAGTTTAAAGAAATGTTTAATAGCCCAAAATTGCCATGACATTCATGCTCATGATGAGCTGAAATCTTCTAGCCACAAAAGTATTGCTTTTAGGTCCCAAAATGTTTCAAGCTACAGTAAACATGTTTGTAAACATGTTTGTCCCCCAAACATGTTTATGTATAAGGTAATGTGAGCTGTGGGTCCCCTTGCCACTTGCTCTTTCATCAAGAACCTTGGGATGACTATTTGACTCAGTTTTCACGTTGGATGCTAACAATCAATTAAGAAATATTGCCAAATTGAGTTACATGCTGTCACACTCTGAATTATTTAATCACATTTGAATTACTGTAATTCACTTGTCTGAGCAAACGTTTAAGGGTCCACTTTAAGATTCTGGCTTTGACTTTTAGAATATTGCAGTCATAAATATGCATCGATTGGTGTGTAATTCTGTCTTCCAAGACATCGATGCACTCTCATAAACTTGGAATTAACCTATTAAAAATATATATGAGCGGGCACCGAATTTGTGGAAGCTGCCATGTTTCCCCATCAATCTTGAATACAGTGGTTGAGATGGACATCGCCATTCCACCTAATTTCATTTTCTGTATATGACTAGAGCAGTGGTTCCCAAACTTTTTTTGCTAGACCCCCCTTTGTTTTACAAGAAAAATGTTTGCGACCCCCCTCCCGCGTGCACACACACATCCTCCAACCACACACCCATATTTTGCTCCATTTATTTCACACCTCAAACATTTATTAAACAATTAAGCAAATACAAGTAATCTGCAATAAATTACAGGTAGTAATAAAATAAACTACTAACTCTTTTACGCTACGTCCACACCTACACGGGTATTTTTGAAAACGCAGCTGTTTCGTCCACACGTAAACGGCGTTTCGAATCACAGAATCACTCCTTTTTTGCGTTTACGTGTGGACGAGGAATACAGAGTTCGTCACACAACGTCAAAGGTATGTGCCTTTTTTCACGTCACGCTGTGCGCCACGTTATTGTTTACATGAGATGAATAGCAGAATGGCAGATAGAGACAAAATACTGTTGATCTGAGTATCTTCAGGTTTTACAGGCTTACATACACACGCAGTTACTGTCCCTCCATTTACAAAGACAGAGGCGTCACAGTGTGATTATTTTACATGTAGTTGTTTTTTTCCTGTTTAATAATATTCAACATTGCTGTCAATGCATTTTTCAAAAAATGCCTCTCTGTGCAAAATGGGTTTAAAAACAAACAGCTGTGGGATACTGTTTGACCGGGATTTGAACCGGGGAACAAATCGTGGCAGGATCAGCCTGATATTATTTGTATCCCACTGTAACTTCACTGTATAAAGAGCTAACATCTCCAAAATGTCAGGAGTAGTTAGTCATTACAACAAGTGTTTGTGAACTAAAAATCAAGAATGTGGGATACCGTTTGTCCGTGATTTGGAGAGCCCAGCGCTGCTCCCGATGCAGGGAAAACCAATCCTGCAGGGAGACCTACCTCGGCACTTGTGCAGGTGAAACCAAAGGGAAGACATGCTTCACCATATTGTCTAGTCTTTGGCTTAGAATGAAGTTGCTTTGCGTTTGTACGGGCGCCCCATGCTAGCAGTGTGCAAGCGTTTTGTTTTTTTTCCCCACTTTTCATACCGCGCCCCCCTGCAATGGCTCCACACTTTGGGAAGGTCTGGGCTAGAGAATGACAACATAGTAAGACAAAGGCAGCGCGGAAGGGAACTCGTACGTGTTTTTGTGCCATGGCGGCAAATATAAATTCATGCCTATACCATCAAGTTATGAAGGGTCATACTTCTTTTTTTTTTTTTTCTTTTATCTTCTTATTTGGTGGGGGTCCTCTTCACCAAAGAAGTGAAAACACAAGGAAAGAGACGACAGAGTAAATATTGGCACAGCAGCCTTTCAGAGAAGATGATGCAGAGAAAGAAGGATTTTAACAGTGACGATAAAGTCGCTTGCTTTCTGCTTGACAGGTAAATCAACCTAACAGCCTAAAATTTATGTTTTGGTCTCTCTTGGCTGACTAAAGCACAGTCACTGGTGTAATGCTCTTTCCAGGACCATATGGGCTAAGTGAGAATCCCTGTCTGTCACTAAAACCCATCAAGGAAAAAGCTTTGGGTCTTAACCATATGTAATTCAGAGCTTCGCCATAGTACAAGTTACAAAAGGAGCTTGGGTGTGAGCCATCTGGGACTCCCACCGCATAAAAGCAATACCTCAAAGCCCCCATCGTCATCCTACTTCCACCCCAAGATATGAAAAGTAGATCGTTAATGAGGGTCTGAAAGCCATATTAAAAATGCACTAATTAATTAATAGCAAGCTTTCAAACTTCAGGCACGTCTTGAAAAATTACATACCAACACCAAGTCACTCATTTTCATTTTTAAAGCTAAACGTTTGCATGGATACAAGGTGATGTAAAGTGTACATGACAAACAAGGAAAACTGGAGACACGAAAACATTTTATTTACATTTTGAGAGACAGCAGCAAAATGATATACATCACCAAGAAAGTGCTGACCTTTATTTGACATGTATCTCTATATTTTCTGTTAACTGTTTATTTACAAAATGAAAACTTTCATGCTAGAAGAATCAGAAATCCTCAGTGCCTGTTGTACGCTTCTCGTTATTCGACTTATGAAGGTGGGCGTTTGCATGAACAAACTGAGGTTAGTGTGGAGGTTCAAAGCATACATTTGTAAGCCCATACTGGAACTTGAGGTAAACCATAAAGTCCAATAATGAAATGTCATGAAACCCCCAACTTAAAAAAAAAAAAAACAACTAAAAGGACAAAAGCAAAAAACAAAGGAGTGAGTAATTAGGTGTGGAAGTCAAAAAATGTGTTCCAAATTCAAAAAAGTGTAATTGCAGAGGTAACTTAACCTCTTTGATACATTTGATCATGTTCACAGTCAACAAAACACAACTCCACAGAGGAATGCATGGGCAAACAAAGCCAAGTTTACAGCTGAGCCTTTAATCCAAAAAAGCCTCATGAATGAAATTCCACCACTAAGTTCAGAAGGCTCATGCAGAGAGTAGGCTAAGAGTCAGCTACGGAATAAACACAACTTGTATGGCTACAGAACAACAACACCTTCATCTGTTATTACACTGACTAACAGAGCCTAACCAAGTTATTGCTGTATGTTGTCTGTTATGAGAATGTATATCTTTACTTATATAGTGGTTTACAAATCCACCTAACAAGTGATAGATCCCTGGTTCGATTCCAGAAGGAGACAAATCCCTGAGGGTTTGCGTCAGGAAAGTCATCTGGTGTAAAAATCTGCCAAATCAAACATGTAGTTTCAGTGTGCTAATGCTCTAGACTTTTGATTATTGCGAGCTAAGCTTTTGATTCCTATTTTGACTTCTCTATTATTCTTGGACACTATGATCTCAGCTGTTTGGTTCCGGTGTTCAGCTGATATAGCTGTGCCTTGCTCTCTACCTCTCTCCATCTCCCCAATCAATGGTTTTTAGTATGCCCACACATAAGTCTGCATTTACATCAAACCAGTGTATGACTGTGTACGTGACAAATAAAATTTGAATTTGAATTTGATTTGAACCACTGAGCAGTGCCTTGGTGAACATAAACTTGGACACATGACCTTTTGTCAGCTGATCTTCTACAGTGCTGTAGGCCAGAGTGGTTCTGCAGATTAATGTAAGCTTTCATGTTGTTCTGTTGCAGCTAATCTCAGTCACAATGTCAGGTCTGTGACATACAGACATAAACAGCCTTTGTTGTGTAGCTAAGATTGTAGCTGTGCTATAATCAAAGTCGTTCTAGAACTTGCCACTCTACAGCTATCTTGGTAACATCTCTAGGCAGTTATTTCAGGTACAAGAACTTATCTAAATGAATGGAGAGAGAACCATAACTGCAATTTCAGTGATCACTTGCACACAAAAAGATGTTGGCAAAACTGGCCAACAGACCTGGTGTCTCATTTTAACCACAGACTATGTATGTAAGTATATAGCATGAAGTATAAAAGACAAATGTGCTGTGTGCACTAGCAAAAGGAAGGTTATCCAGTAATCAATAACAGCATTTACATCTAAAGACATGTAGGAAAAGCTGAGCGTCATCTGAGAAGCTTCTCGGGTGAGAGATGAAATGTCTTCAAGAAACGTATTAAACTACAGTCACTTTTCTTTCCAAGCTCCTTAGATTACCATGACCTGGGTGACTGACAACCTACACAGACAATACCATTTACACTTTCTAACAAAACATAACATTAATAAGCTTTAATAAGCTTGTCATCCTATGGATGAAGTGCAGCCGGTAACAATAGTCCTTGTTCTGCTGTGCAACTTTATGGAACTTTGTGAAGCAGAACCAGTTCTCCACCTGCTGCAGGTTTGCAACCACTTTGCTTAGACTGGACACTATTTTGTTCTCCAATGTGTGCTTTTCCCTTGTTTTGTATACATTTCTTCGGTTTGCTTTTTATTCCCACTGTTTACTCATTATATTTTATCAAAGTGCAGTTGGTGTGGAGCACATTGTACATGTACAATGACAATAAAGGGCTATTCTATTTTTTGGCAGAACAGGATCTCACTGCTATATAGCTGGAATCCAAAATCGTAGAGTTGGATTAAAATTATAACTTGCATTATTATAAGAGACTCTGGCAAGTGGCTGGATGACACTGAGAAGCAGTACACCAGCAACCAGCCAGAAAGGTGGCAAAAGGACGTCTAGTTGTATAATGGTCTATTACCCTCTGCTCCCTAATTCTATGAATTCAATTCACCTACATTTTATTTATATAGTGCAAATTCACAACAACGCCTCAAAGCGCTTTGTATTGGAAAACTATTAGAGAGAAACCTAACATCACATGACCAATTATGAGCATATAATTGTTGACAGTGGGAAGGAAAAACAAAATAGGGAACTATTTTGCATTTTGTCCTGTGCAAAATGCAAAATGGGGGGGGGGGGGGGGGGGGAGAGAATGTAATAGTAACTAGGGCTGCACGATATTAGGAAAACCTGCGATGTGCGATAACTGTTCAATATTGCGATAACGATATGACGTGCGATAAAATAAATAGCAAAAAACAAACAAACAAACAAAAAAAACCCATCCTTCCCGGTCTCTAGAATTAGTTTTAAATAAACATAACTTAAATTATACTGCAAATTATCTCAATGCAGTTGTTCATCATTTTACCACTCACCAAGTAGTTATGATGCAAGTCAAAACTGGAGAGGAAACTTTACTGTAGTGCTGGTGTAGTTTTCAGCTTTGCTCAGGTCAAACATGACGGTCCAGCGGCATGTTTCGTACATTTGTGGAATGGCGACATGGGAAAAGTAGTTTCGTGAGGGGATGCGGTATCTCCGGTCCACTTTATGTATCAGACTGGTGAAGCCCTCTCTGCTAACTGTATTTATAGGCATCATGTCTTTAGCCAAAAAAATGTGTAATGGCCTCTGTTATTTCTTTGTAGCGCTTCGACGTTTTCTCATAAGGAGTTCCACTTGAAAAAGTGGCTGTTGGACTGCTGGGCTCTTTGTCTTAACATTAGCAACCTTTGTTTGGCTAGCCCTGTCTTTCTGGAACTCTTCAAACAGTTCTCTGTGGTTGTATTGAAGATGATGGTGGAGATTAGTCGTGTTTCCTCTGGTGGTTGCCACGAGTGTTCGGCAAGTTTTGCAGAGCACCTGTGTTTGGAGAAGGTCGTCTTTATCAAATCCAAAGTACCTCCAAATAAGCGAGGTACTATTTTTTTTTTCTTTTTTCAGGCACGAGTTCATAGTCAGCGTTCTCGTCATGCGTCTCGCTGTCAGCCATTACAACTCTGACTCGTTGCTGCAGCGTTGTTCGCTCCCCACCTACGTAGGAGGCAGGCCTCTAATCCATTTGATTGGCCGTGAAGGGCTCTATACGACTGGTCAAATGTATAAAGGGGTTTCTTTGATTGGTAAATTCTTTAAAGCACGTGTGTAAACATTTTAAGGTACCCAATTATCGCAGTTTACGCCGTCTTTTGCGATGGGCCCATCGCACATGCTGGTATCGCGATGACAATAAATTTTCGATTTATTGTGCAGGCCTAATAGTAACCAATGACCAAATGCAGCAGTAATGTATAAACACAGAGAGTGAAAAGAGATGAGCTTTATTAAAAGCTTTATTAAAAAGAAAACTAAAGAGGATGTCTGTCTCCCGAATCCAAATTGGGAGCTGGTTCCACTGCAGAGGGCCCAGAAGCTGAAGGCTCTGCTTCCCATTCTACTTTAAAAAAGCAAGCCTGCAGTCTGAGAGCAAAGTCCTCTGTTAAGATGATAAGGTACTATGAGGTCTTTAAGATATTGCGGGGCCTGATTACTCAAGATTTTGTATGTAAGAAGAAAAAGTTTGATTCAATTCTGGATTCGACAGGAAGCCAATGAAGAGAAGCCAATATGGGAGAAATATGCTCTCTCTTTCCAGTCCCTCTCAGGACTCTTGCTGCCAGTGGCGTGTCCAGCGGGGTGGCCTGGGGGGGCACAGGCCACCTCCCCAACCAGACTGGCCACCCCAGGTGCCACCCCAAAGGTAAAACAATAAAATTCAATCAAATATCAAATGTCCGATTATGTTTTCACGGTGAAGCTCAGATATCCGAGTGTAAGTGAATGCAGCATCGGCTTCTGCGCTATGTGCATCACGTTAGCAAAGGTAGGAGAGCCAAGCACGAAAGACGGCACCGCAGGAAACAATTTTTCGGTGAAAGAAAATGAGGACAGAATAAATGTCCCGGTAAGTAATATTGAGTTTGTTGAGTTTAGTAAACTTCGGTGAAATTAGAATACCAAAGAAAAAATAACAGTTAAAGAATTATTGCAGCCATCGAATATATCAGACAGTATGCTACTGAGGGCAGCTAACATAAGAGTTATGAGTTATAAGATATAATCTAAGTCGTAACATTGCTGTATGGAGCTGCAGATTTGTTTGCAGGTTAACATAGCTGGACTGGCCATCGGGCATACCGGGTATATGCCCGGTGACTTATTTATTTATTTTGTAATGGCATGAACAATGAGAGGTGGTGGATTGGCCAGATGCAGGTCAATGTGTAAAAATAACTCAGTTGTTTGGTGGTGGCTATGGCGGGGCTTCCACAGAGGCCAGCAGGTGGATGAGGGAAGGGTAGGCAGGAGGAGAGCCCCGAGGCAGCCGCCAGTCCGAGTGTCAGGTGAACTGAACTTCAGGTAAGAAGTTATGATCTGCAGTCTATCTGGGTCAGATATAAACCAAGTTTAGGTGGAGTTTATTTTCGTTGTGCTGACTATTTACAGTCAGTTAGAATAACTCGTACTGCGTTCTAGCTAGCATGACGGAGTTTCTACACAAAGGGGGGCACAAAGAAATACTGTTCTTTCTTATTCTCATTTAAAATATCTAGCTTTTATTAAATAATTATCTAAATCTTACAACCAAAGTTTTTATCTGACGTAAAATGTATAGAAATCATACATATACCAACAAGACAGTGTACATCACTGTCACAACAGCATTTGTTTTCATTGAAAGGCTTTATGGCTTGAATACCTGGTGGGCCGGTCTTTAGTCAAAATGCCAGATTTTCTGTCCCGGTCCAGCCCTGCAGGTTAATACTGGCAGTGTCACCATGCCAGCTGACTGTATTTCATCATCAGCCAGTGTTGTTCTTGATCAATATTACCAAAGTTTACCATAAGGCAGCATAGCAAGTATTTACTTGCTTTCAGGTTTTATTCAAATGTTAGTCTTTTCAGTTGTTTCCCCACTTTTTTCCTGTTTCAAAATCAAACACCAGTTTGTGAGAAGATTATCTTCTTTTTTTAAATAGGCAGATAAAATTTTACATTGGCATTGGCTAATTTGTCAATTGTTTGCTACAAATGTTTGTATTTTAATATTAAAAAATGTTTTTGCCCAAAACATATGTGCACTACATGTCAGTAAAAATACTATTCAAATATTGCTGTCCTTGAATGCTGAGTAAACACTGACAAAGCACTGATTGTATCTCTTGTACTTTATCAACGCAGTATCTAAAAACTTTGCACCATAGTGGTTAAAATCTCATTCTAATAAGAGTTAAAAGCGCATTCGGTTATTAGGTTTATAGGATTATTGAATTATGGTTAATGGTTGGTAGAATTTTTTTTAAACATTATCTGCCACCCTTCTCCAAATCTGTGCCCCTACCTGGCCCCCCCAACAAAAATTTTCTAGACACGCCACTCCTTGCTGCAGCACTCTTGAGCAACTCGAGGCTTTTCAGAAAGCTTTTAAAGCGGCCTGATAATAACGAGTCACAATAGTCCAACCTCAAAGTAATAAATGCAGAGTTACAGTTTCAGCATCACTCCAAGTCAAGATGTTTCTAATTTTAGTGATATTGTACTGATAAATGAAATCAGTTCTACATATTTGCTTAAGGTGCACAAATGGTAAAAAACGACAAACATGAATCTGTGATTGGCTGCAAACTGGACACATTTGAAGCTGTGGTGGTAAGAAGGTCAGAGGACAAACTATTCTCCATCCTCTGAAAAACATGCTGAGAACCTTCTCAAACAGAAACATCTTTTATTGTTTACTGTGATGTTGTAAACTTTTTTGTTGTGTTTGAGAAAAGAGAATATTTTATTGCATAAAACAGTGCTGATCGCATTTTTCAAACATCTGCTTTGGCAGCTGACTGTGGGGCTCGGTACACCCGGCTTGGCGTGGAAAAACAGAGTGTGCGACTCCAGCTTCTCTCTAGTCTGATGACTCAAACAGGCTCTCCCCCACTCTGTCATTTAAACAGTGCTTTACAAACCTGAACATTGGAGCTAACAGCTGGATTTTCCTGTTTCAGTGCAGCTGAGACAGGAGACAGACAGTGAAAGTGGACGGTACACCCTCGGTTTAACACAAAAACTCATTGTTGCAGGCAGGGGCAGCACAAAAGTGACCCCTTAAACTGATTTTTATTCCAAGTCCCCCTGTTTTCCCCTGAGTTATTGGTCCTGTTACTATGCCTGTGAAGGTTCTCAGTCAGTCAAGGAGCTTGGAAAGAGAAGTGTCTGGACTTCTTTAAGTTTCCTTATTGATCCTCTACCTCGTGTGATTAGGTAGAGGATCCATAGGGGGTCCATGACCCTCTTGGGGACACTCCCATAGGGATTAAAATCTGGGACTCGCCACCAATTGCTCTTAGAACTGAAGAAGCTTCTCCACTGAGAGGTGAAACGTCTTTAAGGAAATTTAAAGAGGTCCAGATGCTTTTCTTTCCAAGCTCCTTAGACGGTTCTGTTACTAGCTAGACTTACATTAGTTTATTTTAGCTATTAACCACAACCAACCAATGGTGTCACGTTCTGTACTGAGAGAAGATGGCGCTACACATTTTTTAGCACTTATTTCTTAAATCCAGCTTCACAGAGTTACATTCATGGCTGTTTTTGAGAGCAAGGCTCCATCATGTAAATGAGTCTTTACACATGAAGTGTTTCAGGTCCACTTTAAGCATAATTAAGTACCAAAGAGTGCAAAGCCACTTACCTCAGTGTTACTGGATGTAAGAGAACATATGAAAGTTGCATGTATACTTAAGTGATGATAATAACGTGCATTTACCTTCCTTCATTTCAGTATCCATAAGAGATGAATTTGTCCACTATAATCAAAAGGATACAATGCTTTATGGTGAACTGAGTATACTGTGTATTCATTGCTCCCGAACTTTACCCGTTATTTGCAGGGATTTAATTTCTATTATTGTGGCCCCATCCCTAGGGACTGTAACGGTATAACCCTAACCCAATATTCCAATCATGTATCTATCTATCTATCTATCTACTTAGCACTTTTAATTCTTATTCTCATTTTTATTTTCATGTCCATCTAAGCTTAATTTATAACAGTATTTATAACAGTATGTTTGCACTGAAGCACCGCAGCAATTTCCTAATGTTGTAAACCCGCTCAACATTTGGCAATAAAACCCTTTCTGATTCTGATTCTGACTCCACTACATTCATGTCACAATTTTAATTAATTAATTTACAAAATTAAGACACAGAAAAGATCTTACATCTCCAATAAGCTACTTTTCTTTTTAATTATTTTACTAATTTGGAAGTTAATTTTGATGTTCATTTGAGCTCAGATGTTTATTTTAGAAAACAAATCAACATTGATTATAATTATAATCAGCAGATCAGTTCGTGACAGAAGTACTCACTGACTACATCAGTCAAATACAGCTTTGATATTAGGAGAATGCAAGCGTTATCAACATGTAATGTTTAACACAGACTGCTCTCTCAACTGAATTCTCCTGATATATTACCTCAACTGTGAGTTACATGAATTCACACAGCCTAGTAATTAAAAACGTAAACAGTAAGTAAGTTAATGCAACTCGAACTGGATTTCCTTATTCGGTTAACACTGGTTTAGTGCTTGGCGGTGACCAGCACGTGTGAGGCAGACACTGACAGTGTATAATACACTGTAATAGTGCAGGGTGTGTGAGTGTTATTTTCTGACTTGGGCCAACAGCCCCCCATCCAGCCCGAGTGGTTGGGCGACCAGACCAGTTCAGAAAGTCTGGATCAGACCCGACAGACTGCTTTGCGCACATTCTCGTGGGATTACTTGCATTTTTTTTCACTTACGTGACATTTTCAATACAAAAATCAGAGATGTAAAGGTCTATTTCACGACATTGGTGCTTTTACATGACCTCTTCCACCACTCGTATGGGAACAGTCCCAAAGCTCGAGCAGTCGTGCCAAATAAAAACAGAACTATTTCTGCTAGTCTAAGCTGAGCAAGATAAGAAACATACGAAACTAAACATAAACTCAGCTAAATTTACGTTTAAGTGTGCCATGTTCTTACCTTCCGAGCTCTCTGCCGGGAATAACAGTGTAGTGGTCGGCGAAAGGTTCGTTGTGGATGGCGGTTCGGATTTCGGACAACAAGCCGCTGACACTGCGGCTCTGGCTCGGTCCAGCTGCGTGGTTGTGATGAAGGCGGCTTCTGCTTCTCGAGTCCCCGGCAAGCGGGCATTCGGGGATCATGGCGTCGATTAATTGGACCGGTTAGTTGGCTAACGTTAAACACTTCAAACAACGGTCAGCACAATTACATTAAATGACGCCGCTTACTATTCTCCGAACGACAACAGAAACCAAACAAAACCCAAAACATTAGGGCGACAGAATAATGTCACGTCTTCTAGGCCAAGCTTCAAATTATTAGCTCAGTCTAACATTGTAATAAAAACACAGCTGGAGAGCTCATTTTGATCACTCCACACTCAGCGTCCTGCCTGTCAGTCCCTCAACTTGCTCCTCACTTAGAAGCTGAACCGGTGCTGCGTTTTCTGTAACCATGGTAGCACGTGTTGATTGACAGGCGTGCCTGCCAATCGGAATGGGTTACAGAGAGAGAGGGGGAGAGACTTCTGTGTTGATCGGCGAATTAAAAATTAAACGTGAAATATATAGCGGGACCAGTTTTCACGTCCCTTTTAATATAAAAAAATGCATACAATGTATACATTTCTATTGCTTTTAATAATAAATATTGATAGAACTGTAAGTCTCTTAAAAAGCAACACAAATGATATGTAAACTACAAAGAACAAAAGCAACAGAAAAGCTAACTTAACAAAAGAGAAATAAAGGCACGCAAGTAATTACACAAAGAAACAAAACATGTAGAAAGAGACGAAGAAGATTAGAAAGAGAAACAAAGCATCTACAGAGGAAGGCTCAGGAAGCAGAGTGGATGGTTGGTGGTGGTCCTTGGCTAAGATACTGAATGATACACTCATCAGAGTGTGAATGTGTGTGAACGTTATACAGAAAGCCCTTAGATATAGAAAACTGTTTATGTTGTATAAAATGCTTTTTGAGTATTCAAGTAGAAAAGTACTTTATAAGAACCAGTCCAGTTTTTATGTTGAGTGGGGAACTTCCAGGTGGGATTTAGGTCTCATATCCAATACCTTCTTACCTGTATTCAGGGCACACATGAATTTGAGGACTATCTCTACTTAATATGTAATATAAGGCTTATAAAAAATAAAAACCTTTTATCAAAGATCGACAGTGAACCTTTTCATTTTTCACCCCTTTGTCTGTAGAATGAATACACATAGCAGTAACAAAGTGACCATTTTATTAAGATCCATATGGTAAGGTGGGGCAATAGAACAGCCTGAGTATTTAGAAACCTGTTCTCAGTCAAATATGAACTTTAACATTATGTACATACATGTATAGTAACCACACATGAAACTGGAAACAAAAGAAAATATCCATGTTTTAGTGTCACCACCTGGTCTTCTCCTGTCTACTTCTGATTAATTCAAACACACACACACACACACACACACACACACACACACGCACGCACGCACGCACGCACGCACGCACGCACACACACACGCACACACACACACACACACACACACACACACAAAACAGCAGCAACAATTTTCCACCACCTTCCCTGTCAGTAGACAGCCCATCATCATTTACTTTTCCAATATTCTGTTTAAACTTGTATAGCTTCTATCAGCACATTTACAGATAAGTGTTACTGGAACATTTATAATCATTCCTTTCCCACAATAAATATCAGTGTTATGATGTATGCATTCATCATATCAACCCAACAAAAACAACAAATCAGTAAGCTCTCTTTACATGTTCACCAAAGCACATACAAAAATCATTAACTGCCCAAAGAATAGAGTGCTTCCTGGATTCATGTGGCTCTGACATTTCTAACAGAGTGAGCCACAGCTGATATTAACCTCAATAATGCCACCAGCAAAAGTGGTGAACAGAAAAAGAGGAGCCAAATGGGAACAAACATCACAGTTTCCCCGCAGAAAACCAAAAAAAATCAGCCAGCTTATTTTAGAATAGAAAAGACACAAATAAGAACCCAAAGGCTTCAAATTCAAAGGCAAAATCTTCCACTGATCCTCCTAATTACATGATTACAAAATAAAATAGAAAGAAAACATTCAAGGAAAGTTTCAGGACTTCCCCTTGCTTATAAATACAATACTGTATAAATAAGAGTACAAACGATTGTAGAAAAAGGATGAGGAGAGCAACTAAATCACAGCCTTGTCCTTGTGTGTGTTGGGATGTGTGGACAAGATGTTGCCACACCAAACAAAAACTGGAGTAATTATCGATCTGACTCACAGAAGTGTGGGTAATCTCCAAAAATCTCAAATTTGTGTCAAAGTTCTTTGGATTCTTCTTTAGTGGAACCTATCACTGCAGTTTTTCTCCTCTATACGGAAGCGAATTCATGACAGTATTTTAAATGAAAATAAAAAAAGTGAAATTCTGGAGATATAGTCAGCTTTTCAAACATCACACCATGTTGGGAATAAAGAAGCCTAAAATTTGACAGGCCGCTGAAGTCAGGGATCTTTGCTATGTGTCAAACTTTGACATGTAGTTGATTTGTGAGTAACAACAGTGTTGACCCAGGGTGAGTTTGGCTACAAGTTCAGCATTCTGTGATATCTGGGCCATATCTGATTCACACCACATTTGCTGGCACCACAGCTGAGCCTTAAACTCTTCCACCAAGTCACTGGTGACACATTGGGGGTTAGGGTTAGGCTTGGGTTGAGTTTGAGCTGCATGCTAAATAGGCAAAAAGTCAGACACTAGCAGATGACACGTTTTCAATGAAGTCACATAGTTTTGGCATTACAATCATTCTGGGTGTTCTAAGCAAGCACAAACTGTACAAAAAGGGGCGCATGTTAACCAACCCTAACTCTAACCCTAGATTGGCTGTCAGTGACCCGACAGCCCAAATTAGCCCCAAATGTGATACCTGGAAAGTGATTTCAGCCAACTCATCTCACACACGTCTACTTGAGTTGCTGATGGTTCATGAAGGTGAAAAGTTCCGCTGTGGTGAAAATCTTTCACACGATAAGATGTGGACAATTGACACACACATCAGTCCTACTCTGGACCAGAAGGTGGATTCTATCCCAGCATGCTTTGGGTGGACGATAGAGAAGCACAGTAAGACAATGTAGAGTGGCAACAATGACAAAAAAATATATATCTTGCTTTAAATACCTACATCTGCACACAGCAGGACACAGACCAGTGAGGGCCAGGTTAGGGAAAGATTGTCACTGGGTAAGGGTATGGTGGGGATTAGGCAATTAAGTAACGACAGATTGCATTTTATTAACCCTAAACACAAACATTAAACAGAAATTCTTATTTCCTATGTCAAAGTTTGATGCTCTGTACCCATAAACCCAGTCTAGACATAAACCAACGTCTGCTGCTTACACTGCAAATCTGACTAAACTAACAATGTGATTGAATATATTTTTATGTATACTTTACCACCACCCTCTGGTGGCTATCCACCTAAAGCTTTTTGGAAACCGGCCTGACTGAGTTGCACCAACTCTTCATTTAGTTAGGTAAACTGGTTTTGAAGAATGACAGATTTTTGTCCAAAAAATTCCAGTGGATAATGACAGAAATATTTTCTTGGTTAAGAAAAACACAAGTCAAGTCAAGAACACTCTCACGGAGGTAGCTGTACCATTGTCAAAAGCCGCAAGTAAGTGACGACTTAATGTCTTTACACGGACACTGTGTATAATTTAAATAAATATTCTGAGAAGTGAAGATATGCAGAGGTTCACCAATCTGCAAAAAAAGCACATTTACAAACTGTGGAACAGTTTAAGACCAGCGTTCCTCAGCGTAACATTATGAAGACGCTCAATATCTCATCAAGAGTACACAATATCATCAAAAGACTCTGAGCACCTAGAGAAATCTCTGTTTGCAAGGGTCAAAATCAATATTGGATGCCTGTGTTCATGAGTTAAAAACAATCCTTATGCTGGAAATTACTTGAGTTTGTCCAGTTCTTTGGGGAATTCATATAGGGCGCTCAGGTGGACTAATAGGGACTGTATTCCTAAACACTCTGTTGCTCCATTTTCTCTGTATCCATGCAATTTAAGTATGTGCTGCCTTCTCATTTATTTATTTTTGCATATTTGTCACACGACAGGTTCCAGATCATCAAGCAAATGTTAGACAAAGACAGCCTGAGTAAATACAAATTGCACTCTTTAAAGTATGATTTGATTTGCTAAGGTAAGAAAGACAGCCAAACCTACCTGCTCACATAGGAACAGGCGTTGCTATTTAGCTAACATTTATCGACATGCTCACACGGATGCATCAGGGACAAATTGGGGTTCAGTATCTTGTCCGAGGATACTCCCACATGCAGACCGGAGGAGCACGGGATCGAACGTCTAACTGCTAGATGACCCGCTCTACTTCTTGAGCCACAGCAACACGTTCTCACTCCACAGCCACCCCTAAATCTGCCAAGTATTGTGCTTTGAAAACTGTTGTGTACCTTCTATGCTTAAAATAAAAATAATGGCTTTTAAACCTTATTTTGGGGCAAAGTTGTCAGACCTTTTAAACTTTTTTTGCATTCACAGCTCTTTACCCAATTATTTTAAACGGCCTTGGATGATTCCAAATAACTCCCAGGAGAATTCCCAAAATGCCTGCCAGGTAGTAGGAAGTGAATTTAAAGACTTTCATGTTAGCTTTTTCTTTTTAAGCTGTTGGTTTTGTTGCTTTGTTCACTTAGCTGTATGCCAGTTACACATGGTGGTTAGTGGGTATAAATATTTAGTAACAACTAATCTCTGTGCAGAAACTGTCATTGTGCTGCAACCAGTTGTAGTTTCATCTTGCATAAAGTGCCACTTAGCAAACACAGGGCTAAGTTTGAATTCATGAACAGCTGGTGCAACTGGCTTCAGTATGAACTATAGATTCACAAAAACCTGAACAATTAATCCCAACACTTAGAAGCAGAACAAGAGATCTCATCTTTCTCATTGCACACAGTTGTCTTCCCTGCAAACACCTAGCATTTATTAGGTATGTAACAATTCTCTAAAAGCACAGTTTGGTTCAAACCTTGAATTGTCTTTAGAGGGGAGCAATAATAAAAATCAGTGACAAACATTCTTTAATCAGAAGTGGATCAAACAAAAACTACACTCCATGATTCAGAAGTGTTTCCAGTTCATTCGTTAACTGAACTGTTCCACCACTGGAGTCGTCGGCTTTAACTGGGAATTAAAAATTTCCGGGAGATGTAAATGGACTACAATATTGTGCACGTCGTGATGTCAGTCATGGGTTTCAGAAACATTCAGAAACCTGGTGCTTTGACCACTGACAGCAAGGTTGGAGATTTGTGTCTAGCCTGCGACAAACATACGCAACTCCACAAGAAAGCATTTTTGCCAACTTTTCTCAAGTTTTATGAACATTGTAGCTGTACTTGAAATGGTAAAACACACTTTGATGTGTAAGCCATTAGTTCTCTGTTAGCCTTACAACTCATTCAACAGTTAGGTTGACAAAAGCCTACAGCTTGGGAAGAGTAGCTACAAGTGTATCTGTCAAATCCGGCGAAAATGTGTCAGATTTCCAGCCAGCTTTGATGCCTCCTGGTTCTGTTTATATTTGGCATTGCTTATATCAGGCTAGTTATCTGCCCACAAAGCTACATCCATTGTAAATACAGTAATCAGTGACTATTACCAATTAACCTGACTTAAAAAAACCCCAAGGCAAATGACTTTCCTTTTGTCAGTACTACCCCCACAGGGCATGTATGAGGCAGAAAGTAACTGAGGCACAGCTTCATCACTCAGCTAGAGATGCAGGCAAGGGGCTGGAGATGTCAAGGGTGCACTGCAGTCAGTCAGTGTCTAAAAGAATATGGCAGACTGTGGAACAGATTGGAGTAAAGGTCTCAACTATTGCATATGTTACACCTGTTTGTCCCTTTACACATCACACATTTCTACCAGTAGGGCCACATCAGTTCAGGGATCTGTTACATTGGTCTGAGGCCACTGGAGATTCCACACGCTGCTCTTGCACTGGTCACTGTGTTTGAGACAGCAAAGAGTTAAATACTGGAGTACCGGCTCCATACAAAGAGCGGCACCAATGGTGCATGGTCAGAGATGACAACTTCGTTTGTGGAAGACTCGAACAAGAGTGTGAGAAGCTCCCATTCAAACAGCCAGACCACAGGCTGAAAGCAGAATCCCACTTTAGTCCTCCTTAGCCATCTGGAGAGCGTCCAAGTATAAATTCTGTCGTGAAGAGTCACGAATCACGGAGCTCACGTAGCTTGGTTTGACGTAATCGCCCTTAGTCTCCACAAAAGGAATCCCAGAAGCCCTTGTGCTGGAATTGATGGCTGCTTTTGCATTCGCAATACTTGACATCATTGCCTCATCACTGAGCTCTATGCAACATAGAGTGTCTGTGGAGTGTCTGTGTCCAGTTGTTGTCATCACTTTAAAGGGAGGCACAGTACCGGAAGCTGTGGGCGCAGATGCAGGACTTCCAGGATGAGTATCAGAAGCATGTTAGTACTGCGGAGTCTTTAATTGCAGGGAGGGCCTGTCTTTTTATGCGAGTACAGCCTGGATGCTGTGAATGTATATTTCTTGATTTCCAGTGTACCAGACTACTCTTCACATTGCTTGAAACAGAAACTTCACTGCTTTGTGGCTTGCCCATTATTGACATTCATTTCATTTCCAGATGTTCAGTAGTTTCTGAGTTTCTGAGCATGTGTTATTCACCTTGTCTTCAGTGCAGTTTTCTTTACCTGTTGGGAGTTTTTTGAGTGATAATCAGTCTTTCTCTCTTAATTGTCTGCAGCTCGTCATATATTTGCCTTAACCTCTTATTTCCCATTGTGCTGCAGTTCTGTTAAGTCCTCAGGCAAGTTCCTTTTGGGCTGCTGCAGTCCAGACAGATACATATTGGTATTTGTAGTATCTCCACTAAAAAAAACAACAACAAAAAACCCAGACAATTGTTCCTTTGGCTTCAGGGCTACTAAACTTTGCATTAAACTGATTGAGGTGTTTTTCTCTTGAATTTAAACTTGCATTAGACATTCTACATGTCCACAGCAGGAAACCACCTGAGGATTTGTGTAACAATCTTTGCATACATCTTTTGATAAAAAGAAGATTTCTGGATCAAAGTTTGCAATGACTGTAACATTTTTTAGAGTAACTAATAGTATTTAATTCTATTAACGGTTTTAACCCATTTCTTTCATTTCTCTTTCCGATTTTCTTTCTACAGTAGGTTGTGATGGTTATTAAATTATTATTTAAATATTTTCTGTCTATTAAAGATAACTTCCAGCATGTCTCCAAGCACATTGCTGTTGTTATTGTCATATGGAAAATTACTGTTTTCAGTGTTACTGTGTTGCTCATATTGTTCTTATTTCTGTACATTACTTTTCACCTGTTGCTGTACTGAGTATAAACACTTTGCTTTTGCTTTTATTAGCCAAAGCATTTTCATTGTCGGATGAATTGTGGTACATGCAACAAAAGTTTTTGATTCGATTTGACAGACTCATTCTTCAGGTACACACAGACTGATCAATATTAATTATAAAAAAGTCTTTGTAATTGTTTCTTATTTTCTAATGATTTATAGAAAAATAAGTGCTGTGACGCCGTGAGTGTTGCGTGCAATCGTAAAGATCCTCATGAGTGACAGACTCTGACGCACAGAACCGTAACAGTGACAAACATACTGTGTATCCAACATGATCAGAAACATTTCCAGTACAATTCCGGGATCTTTAAGACAGGTTAGGCTGCGCTCCTTTCACATTTTGGCCCAGCCAGTGTTGGACATAGAGGCGTGCAGTGTTTGATTTGTCTGTCTCACTCCAGACCAAATGTGCTGGTTTCTTCCACAGCAATGAGCAGTTTCTCATACAGCATGGTGTACGAAGGGTAGGGAGGCAGGTCGAGGCGGTTAAAGCAGGTGTGAGCTCTGAGAAATGAGAGAGAGAAAGAGACAGACATTTTAAACAAAATGGAGCTTGTCTTTTATCCACTTTAACAAGTACATTCCATTAATAGAGCTGAGAGCCAGAATATACAAGAGGTAGACAAGCAGACGAGGATGCTCATTAGCCTCCTTTTCAGCTGGGCTGGTCCCAACAGTCTCTCAATTAAACCCACTTTAATAGACAAGATGATGTACAAATACTACGTGTGAATAAAGGAGTTATTTGAAACAGTTCAGATTAAATGTTGGTGTGGCAGTTTGCATTGTGCATAACACTGCACACACATACAGGTGTTAGCTAGCAGACTAGCTTTGCTAGCGATGCTAGCAGCAGCAGCCCGTTTTCCTTGCAGGCTAAAATCCATAAACCCATGCAGAATGTGGTTACTACAGTCAAGAGGTTACATGTCATTAGGGCGACCGTGGTTCAGGGGGTTGGGAAGCTCATCTTGTAACCGGAAGGTTGCCGGTTTGATCCCCAGCTCTGTCTGTCTTGGTCGTTGTGTCCTTGGGCAAGACACTTCACCTACCGCCTACTTGTGATGGCCAGAGGGGCTGATGGTGCGATATGGCAGCCTCCATTCTGTCAGTCTACAACTGTAGCTGCCTCCACCAGTGTGTGAATGTGAGAGTGAATGAATAGTGGTATTGTAAAGCGCTTTGAGGGTCTTGAAAAGTGCTATATAAACACAATCCATTAATATTATGTCAGATTCATCTGAAATGGCTGACACGTCCCACAGAGATGTGGTGCTATCTGCAAGGTAAAAATCTCTGGCTAGCTGGGGGTGACCATGTAAATTACAGAACAAACAGTCAATGTTAAAATACTTAAACGTCTGAATCTGAAATCTGAATGTGTCAGCTTCGTGTCTGATCAGTTTTCTATAAAAGACGGATGAGGCCGTCCAAAAAGATCAGCCCTAGAAATGCTTATGTACCATTTACAGATAACACATTATTATTCTGTCTTATCCTGTCCACCTCCCCTCATTTCCACCTGTTGCAACACATGTATGTCTCTCCCTGAGCCTGGTTCTGCTGGAAGTTTCTTTCTCTTTCTGTGTTGCTGAGTTCTTGCCCACAGGTTTGATTGTTGGAGTTTTCTCTCTGTTATCGTAAGGTCTTTACTTTACAATATAAAGTGCCTTGAGGCAGCACGTCTTGTGTTTTGACGTCATATAAATTCAGTAGAACTGAACTGAATTATCAGCGCAGTGCAGGCAGTACCATGAACATTGATAGCCACATACAAAATGAGTCTTTTGGAGTTACACAGCTGATTTAAAAACAGGACCGTTCTGAAGAACATCTTCTGCATTACTGCCACCTACTGGATTGCTCAAAGTTGTAATGCCCAGATTAATGTAACATTCAATAAGCCAGTGACTGTTGACTGATATATTAACTGGTCTGGAGCAGTGAGATGTGTAGCTGGTGTAGCTGCATCAAAAATAACACGTAAAAACACTTTTACATGACAAGATTGACTGCCTAATAGTTAAAGCTATTAAGATGTAGTGGAAAGACAGACAACTAATGGTGCAGAGGAATCTTTTAGTTCCTTGAAAGAAAGTTCCTGTGTCCTTTCAGTGCAAATACTACTACGGTGACCTACGTCGGAAGTGATTTTGAAAAACTTAGGAGGCTGTCAATTTGAAGTATCCCACGTCTGAAAAAGGCTGGACACAGTCCCATACACACCATGTCCACACTTCCTATTATTAGCTGAACAACAGAACGATGTGAGTGCTCCAGGAAAGCATCAAACACTGGCACCTTTTCCCTCCTTTGCAGTAAAACCTGACTCATACTTTCTGCTGAGCACTGCTTGTTTATCAAATTAACATCTGACTCCAAGGTCGGAGAACAATTTCTCATCTAGCTGCACTGCAGAGGTGGGAGAGCCAAACAGCCTCTCTGCTGATCAATGTCAACACATTTGAACTGTATATCCTGTATACAGTGCCTCAACAAAATAATACACAGCTGCAGTCAATCAAAGTCCAGGTACTTTGAGATGGCAGACAGTTTTACTGCAGCTTTGATGTCAAGGGAACAACCTTCATGACCTCAGGTGACTTTATTACACCCAAAATCATGTAAGGCAATCGGTATTTACAGATACTGACATCAATTGTGTTGGATTTCAGCAATACGTTAATAATGAAAACACAAGACACTGGACAAATGTTACGGTAATATCAAAGATGCACACTATGTTGAGATGTAACCAGCTCTTTGTAATTCACACCATCTACTTCATCCCCCACTCACATATCTGCATTGAAATGTAGTAAACCTCAGAGATGGTCAGGCTCTGGCAAGATAATTACATGGAGGAGTTAAATGACTGTTTTCCATCTACAGACTGGGATGTCTTTCAACAAGATGATGACATGGTAGAGGCGTTTACAGGGTATATTCACTTGTGTGCTGACACTGTGTGTCAGAAATATTCATTACTATCCAACTATATCCAAACAACAACCAGCACAACTCCCGAATTAAAACAATGCATTAGAATAAGCTTTCCAAAAGAATGGGAAATGGAGCTGAAAGCAGTTTAAAAAGACCTCAAAGGAAAATTACCAAAAATGCATCACTGACGAATCAGAGAAGACTTCTCAAGAAAGAAGTCAGAAATACCGCATGTTGTAAATGAACTGGTCCTATGACAGTGTACTGGAGAAATGTGTCTATCTGTTAGTTGAACCTCAGATTCAAGAGGAACAACGCAGTTCCTTATCCTGGTCGTGGAACAACAGATCAGTTCTTAATCCTCTTGAGGACATTCGAGAGTATGTGGGGGTTTGTACAATCTGTCTACGTGTATTTTTTGGACTTGTGGATTTCTGGTGGGTGTTGGACTCTCCCAGGATTCCCCTTTGTCGCTGATTCTGTTCATGGTAGAACAGGTACAGCCAGGTGGATTGTCATAAAGGTTCAGATTTTAGCTAAATAGGTTTTTAGTTCCATCATTTGGGAACTATTTTTACCAGCTCATAAATCTACATTTTGGTGCTGAAGTGCCATCCTCCTGATTGCTTGTTTTAAAAATACACACATGCAGGCTATGTAGAAAACTGTGCTGTGTTGTTCCTGGTGGCCAGGATGAGCTCACTCTACTTGAACCATGTTCCTTACTGATTGTAAAGAACAGGTAGGAGTGCAGAAGAGGACGAGATACCTGGGTAGCGATGTCACTTTGCCCCACTTCTCAATGCAGAAGCGCCGGAGGCCATTCGAACCTCGCAAGGCGGCAAAGCCTTCGTAGGGAACGCTGGATGTCCCCGTGACAAACTGCAGCAGACGGAGGCGTTGCTCATTGTTGAAGCGCTCCACTGCAGCCCAAAACCAGCGCATCACTATGTGGCCGTCATGGTAACCTAGCATGTGTGACATCACATTTAACTAAGGTTACACACATTGACCAACACAAAACAAGCAATGCATTTTACTGTGCCATTTTCTGTTATTCATTTGCAGTTAAAATAGTGGCAACCCATATTTGACTTAGTCCAAACTGCTCTAAAACTTGGTTTCACACAGGATTTTCTACTGTTGTACAGCTAATATACTCATTTCTGTGCTCACTGTGTAAGCACAGAAATCCCACACACCTGCTGTATTTTGTTTACGAGGGGCAGCCATTCTGCAGAAAGTTGGCTTAACGTGAGCCAATGTAACGTGAAGACTGGAGCTAAACCATCTTGATTCAGACAGAAGACAAACTCATAATAATCCTTAAAAGGGATTATTTTGGGAAGAGCCCCAGCATAAAGGTAGTAGTGCTAAAGAACAAAAATAATGAGCTGCAAATGTGCAAATATCAAGGAGTCAATATTTCTTTCTATTTTCTTTGTCTAACACACCTCCTCTATACTCGGTGTTGTTTCTCCAGTCACCGAGGTCAATCTCCACCGTCCCAGCAATGACCAGCTCCAGCTCCCGTGCATCGAATACCGACACAAGCCTGGAGTCCACCACCTGGAAAGGAAGGAACAAAAGGTTCAGTTCTTTGTGCTAACATTTATTTCCATGTGTGTATTATGATGCTTTGGAGGTTGCAGGCACTGGAAGTGAACTGTGTAAGCAAGCACTGACGAGTTGTTGAAAACCTTGTGTTGTTTACCTCGTAGAAGCCTCGGACCAGCGCCTCCGTCTGTTGCACCACTCCTCTCTCCACCCTCCACTTGGCCATTCGCTCTATATAATCCTTCTTGTTCTTCTCAGTGACTTGGAGGTTGGCGCCACCGGACTTTAGCTCACGCTCCGTTACCTGGCATCACAGTTAGAAGAGTAAAGAGGTAAATAACAGCAGTGTGGAATGTCAGTGACATTATAGCCTCGACAGGTGAAAAACAAAGAGGAAATGAGCAGGTGTTAAACTTTACTCCGCAACAAAATGTAAAACAAATCACATTTTAATTGGCTTTTGATGCTCTGATTAAAAAGTGTTCATCCATCTGCCGCGACTGGTGGTGGGTCAGTGACACACAGATGGACACACACACACACACACACACACACACACACACTGACCTGGCCAAACACCTCCTCGTTGACAGTGAAGGTTAGGTCGAGGATGTCGGTGATGTCGTTGTCTTTCATCCACTGTAGAGACTGATGAAACTCCTCATCCAGATACTCCAGATCAGACAGGTCCGTCGCCCTGAGACAGACGCAAAAGTCAAAGACTGACACACAACTGCCACGCTTCACTTGTTCCTCAAATGTTCATCACTAACACACATTAGCTGTAACTGTTTCAACTGAACATAAACCCGTGAAAACACATGAACAATGCTGCAGGTGTGTACGTGTGTGTACTGACAGTCTGAGCAGGGCCTTGTAGAACGGTCTAGTAAAGAAAGCGTCCAGCAGATACTGATGGATCAGAGCCAGGCCCAGGATGCGACCACTGAAACGGAACCTGGAGACACACAAACCCAACATTTGCTTCAGAATCACACACTGGCTTGGTGGTGTACTGTCACATTATGGAAAGAAGGGTCTAGATTGTAATCTCATGGTCGCCTGGGACCTTTCTATGTGGAGTTCGCAGGTTCTCCCTTTACCTAATGAGTTTTCACCAACAGTGCAGAGACATGTTAGCTTAATTAGTGTTTTTAAATTGGCTGACAGCAACTTTCTTTCACTGTTGTACTTAACTGATCACAATTTCAAGGCAACCCAAGTCTTTTAGGGGCACAAAGACAACCTTTGCTAATTGGACAGTACCTAATTATTTGGGAACAAAGTGGTTTCTGCAACCCTCACCAGATTTAGAGTAATGTCCAAAACACCAGGCCTTGAATATATTTGTATGGTTCCTCCTACTTTTATTTCCGTGTGCATGATGCTTATATTTTGTCTCAGCATCCTGATTATCATGCACGACGCTCAGAGCAAGGATCAGCTAATAGAAAGATGCTGATGATGCCTGTGTTTTCATAAAAAGTGCATGTTGAACAAGACAACTATGGAAGGCGTTCACTGTTGAACGACCACAGGGAACGACAGGAACACAAAAGAACGAATGCTGCTCCTAAAGTTTATGTTAGGAGAAATCCTGCATCACATGTGAGGGAAATACTGAAAAAGGGCGTCCTTAGGTAACATATAGCAGTGAGCCGAGGGCAGTCATGTCTTGGACTGAGACTTTCTTATTGTCTTCATTATGACAGGACAGCCCACTTGCCACGGCACTTTTAAACGCTTCTGCTGTGGACAGACGACTGTTTCTGAAGCATGCTTTAAGAACCTGTCTTATGTCAGTGACAGCTTTTCACATATTTCATTTCATGCTTGTTTGTTCACATTGTAAAATGTGTAAGGAACTGAAAGGTTATGGCATTCATTGTGTGTTCCCAGTCAAAACACTCATCTGTGGTCTGAATATATTTATAAAAGAGGCTTTTTATTATTTTCAATTCAATTCATTTTTTTTTATACAGCGCCAAATCACAACAACAGTTCCCTCAATGTGCTTCATATTATAAGTTAGACCCTACAATAATACATACAGAGAAAAACCCACCAATCATATGACCGCCTATGAGCAAGCACTTTGGTGACAGTGGGAAGGAAAAACTCCCTTTTAACCGGAAGAAACCGCCGACCGAACCAGGCTGAGGGAGGGGCGGGGCCATCTGCTGCGACCGGTTGGGGTGAGAGAAGGACGTGAGTATGCATCACACAGCTTACCATTCCAGATGGTTCTCAACAAACGCTGACATGGGGCTGATCTGCACGGTGTAGGTGTCATTGGCTGAGTATTCAAACAGGCCGTAGTATGGATTGAATAGCTCCTGAGACAAGAGGAAGAAGAACTCTCTGGAAGGACCGCTGTAATCTAACCTGAAGAGAGAAGATGCAACTTCAACTGACAATACAGGCTAATTCTGGACTACTAAACGGTGTTTAAGTAGTCGACTGTGAACTAAATACGACTATTGATCGGATTTGTGCTGCACCTGAGTACAGGAGTGAATGTAAGCATTTCTGAAGACACCAGTGCTGCCAGAGCTAAGCTGCCAGAAACTGAGAGGTCACTGAGCGTGTACCGCTGGCTCTTAATACCGCCATCACACGGGGCCTCTACCTTCATGCATGAAAACTCATTTTCTGCGCTGAGGAAGATTCTAACTGCGGTGCGTGCAGTCACGGTGTGAGCTTGTGGAGCACGTCCTTGGTACACTTTGTGGTCATGTTTCTAGATGACAGCACATACAGTATGGCCGCATTACGCATTCTAGTTTTCAGTGGATTCATCTAGTGATGCATTGTAGTTGTATGTGTGTAGTTGGCATGGATGAGCACATGTCCAGTGTTCAGTTAGTGTTTATACCACTCAGCTTCTTCCTCACACAGTTTGAGGCTTCTACAGTGTGTGACAGCAGTATTGTAGGCACTGCAGTGGTACGTCCACGGTCACCTGTTCGTGTTTATTTGTCTTACCCCTCCTCCCCAAGGAACGTGACATAGAGTTTATTCCTCTGCAGCTCTTTGCGTGAATATGCCATCACTTGGTTGAAGGTTCCTTCCAGTAGATGTTCTCTCCTGATGAGCAACCTACAACAAGCAGGACAGCTGAAACGCACCGATATACCCCAAAAAACCTCACCACTGTTTAAGCAATGCTGACACATTCATACAACATAAGTATCATTTCTAAAGGGGCGCTCTGTTTGATTACTGAACAACACATTTAAAAAAAGAGGACTTCACCACTCTCCTTTATAGCTACGACCATGTCTCCATGGAGTAGACACAGTGAACAAATATGTCTTTGGACATATTTTAAAGTTGCATCAGGACCTATGCTGATACATGTGCAATGTAAATAAATACATATTATGTCTAATGGGCATCAAACTCTGCCATGATAAAATGAGTTGCGCCATTTGGGTCTTACTTCGATTCAGTTTTATTCATATAATGCCAAAAGTTACCTCAAGGGTCTCAAACCTCGAGGTAAAGAACCCCAATAATAGACAGAAAACCCCAACAATCAAAGGACCCCCTATGAGCAAGCACTTGGCAACAGTGGGAAGGAAAAACTCTCACTTGATCTTTCCTGGCCCCTGGGCGTATCCTTTAGCTTCTAATTTCCTGTAGAAGTTTCGCAGTTTGGCTTCAAAGTCTCTGCGGTAAGGAGCTGGAGCCCTGGCCCTCTGCAAGCCTGCACACAGAACACAAGTTGCATTACTCTGCCAGTCAGTAAAACTGCAGTTACAGTTACACTCAGCCAGTTATGTGAAGGGAATCACCATGTAGTCCACCAAACAGTCTAACAACAGATTATGAAACCCTCTGAGGCAAAACCTCTTTCAAAGGAATGCCAAATAAAAATGACTTGAATGAAATGAACTGGTTTCTGCATACAAACATTTTTTCTATGTAAGTGTTTTCTATGTAACACTCACTCACATGTAGGTCTCCCAGATGGACAGCAACTTGGGGTTAATATCTTGCCCGAGGATATCTGGCATACAGACTGGAGCAGTCCGAAATCTAAACCATCAGCCATCCAATTAGTAGAGTACCAGCTCTTCCTCCTGAGCTACAGCCACCACCGTTCTGCCACCCAGTTCTTCTGCATGTGTCACACTGAAAATATGTGCTTCTTGCACAAGTTGGGAAGTTGTTCTACCAACTTTGTTCAAAGTGGGAGGCAGGGTACAGCCTAGGCAGGTGGCCAGGCTGTCACGGGCCTATTGACTTTATTTCATATCTCACTGCTAAGAAACAGCAGTCACTAGTCTTATCAAGCTGTTAATCACTAGAATCCCCTTTACAGTAATAACTGCAGCACGGTAAACAGTCAGCTCTATTAGATATCATCCAGCTGCAAAAAAACAACCCACACTTGTTCCTCATCTTGTACACACTGTGTGATAACATCTGCTTATTCTTACTTGTAACACAGAAAAATTAAGCACACGTTTTTCTTGCTGAGGTTTGGGTTTTACTCTCCTGGTGGCCACTGGCTAACACCTGGCATTTATGGTGATATAGTGTTTCCCAGATTTTTCACTCTTCTTCTCTTTGCCTGTGTGAGTTTATTGCTAATCGGCTCTCGTTTTACTTCCTGTCTTGTCCTGAAGGATCGTTTCTGTGCTCACCTCCCTTTGTTCTTTTCATGCCTGCATTAGTGTCTGATTGAATTTACCTGTTCTCTTTGTTCTTTATTATTTAGTCTTTCCTTCTGCTGACTCACATTTTTTAAAAATGATTTAGTGTAAGTAAGTTCATTGGCTCTTCCTGTCACAGTGTGACGTGGTGTTTAATTAACTGTGAGGCTAATTATAGTTCCTTGTTTTTCTACCCATCTGCTGGCTCCTGCCTGCACATTAGTTGCTCTCATCTGTGACAGTCGAGGCTTTTGCCTTCATTCATTTCCCTCCTACTCCAATCTTGGTGCTAAAGTTATCAAATTATAGCAAAAAAATCCTTTCCAGCATTAAAGGATCAAACATGCTTCAAGGGTCAGTAAGAAGTAAGAGTAGGCAGCGACGGATAGTTCTAACAGTGAATGAGTGATATGAAACGGTTCAGTGCTCATCGTTTCAACAAAGACAACAGCACAACTAATGAATGAAACACATTTACAGACCAGGCTTCCCTGCTGTGACCTAGTTTCCTTTTATAGAGTCTCCCATCAAGAACACGCACACCCCAAATCAGGCTCACAAAAACACTGTTGAGGCCTGTTAGAAGTCTGCTGGAGCTCATTAAGATAAGATTAGAGCAGCATCGCATAGCACAGCAGGTTCTGTCATACAGTGTGTCTATTATGAGTTGTCACTGTGTGTGAGTGTCTATTGTGTGCACTGTGATGGGCTCAGATTTCATCACCTGCATATGTGATCAGCTTTTCTGTGTTTTTTGCACACATGGTTGCTTCAAACAGCAGGTACACACAAGCACACATCCATGAAAATACCCGACAGCAAACACCTCCTGCTGTGTGATACAGTCCAAGAATTCAGTTTTGTTGAATGAAATTTTATTCTTTAAATAGAATTTTTACTTAACACTACTTAGCGTGCATGCCTGTCTGCTAGCATTAGCTAACAACGTAGCACTCCTACTTCTTGTCCCAAAAAAGTGAAAGAAAGAAAAAGAGAAAGTTTTGATAACCAAACATTAATGTCGAGACTTCAAATGAGTCTAAAACCAATAACATCACAGTGGTTATGTCCATCTTTTATATACAGTCTACTGTATTATGGTCACCTGTTATTGGTGAATGCCACATGCATCCTGTTCCTCCATTTCTAGGCTGGAATGCTAAACCAGTAGCATATCACAGATCATACCAATGTAGGGACATAAATAGGTAGTTTCATGGTTACATGTTATATGTCACAGTTACTATAATGTCAAGTGCTTCTTTTTCTTTCAGCTGCTTCCTTTAGGGGGCGCCGTCTCACCCTATCCCCAGCACCCTTCTCTGTTACACTAACCACATTCATGAATCTTATCTGTGTTCTAAGGCCCTAAGGCGCTCGCTTGACATCCGTAACTATACTTCATCATCAACACTGTCAAAGCAAACTTTAAATCTGTGGAGCTCTTTCTCAGCATGAAGCCATACTGCTGCTCACTCATCATCACCCCTCTTCTTAACTTAGCTTCACCAACTCTTTCCCACAGCTTCTTGGTACGGCTGATCAGCTTGATCCCTCTCTAGTTAGCACAGAGGGAAAGAACAGCTCTCTTAATTCTTGTTTCCTTTTCTTGCACCCTCCACCCTCTTTCCAATTCCACCTTCCGTGTAAGTAAAAGCCCATCACTTGTACTTCTTTTTCTCACTTCTTTGGGGGTTATAAATTTGAAATGAAATAAATGTCAAAAGAATATATTAAAACTAAACAAAACAACGACAATAGCACATGCTAGCATAATTGTGACACAGAGCCACTATAAAAGTTGCGGCTAGGAATTAATTAGTGAGAATTTGAAAGAGGAAGTCATTATAAAGGATGCAGCATCGTTAAAGGAATGGTAACAAGTCCTACCGGGAGAGTTCTGTGGCGACGAGGCGGGGGAACAGCGAGGAGAGAAGCTGAGGTTGTGATGGATGGGGTGAGGTGGAACACATGACATGATTTCCTCTTCAAATAAACTGCAAGAAACAGAGCAGAGAAGCAAAACTTTGATTAGTGGCGTGAAAGTAGACACTGGGTTTGAAGCTGAATCCACCTGAATCCAAGTTCTTCACCTTAACAGGATGACCAGGTCAGCATCACATGACAGCTTCTCCACTCCCTGATTTCCTTCAGTCCTGACGTAGTGGATCTTCTCCCTGAACAATCGAGAGGGAAACGAATTGGTTTGTAATTTGTCTCTTTAAAGATATCTCATCCCTCCCTCAGGTACGACCAGTCTGTCTGCTCCTGCTGCTGAGAGACAGCGTGATGCCACCACCTCCAACATCTCAGCAGCAGTCATGAGTCAGGCAGAGGGACTTATGAAGCATTGTTAAAAAACACCAAGACAGAGAGACCAATACACTGTGCTGATTATCTACTCATTTTAAGCTTTGTCCGGTTCAAAGTTATCGTTGCCTCTACTTGTCTCTTAATCGTATAAAACAAACCCTAACATGATTGTTAATGACGCTGGCATCAGGCGGATATTTTACGTGAGAAAGCGTACCTCAGTGCATGGTTCCTAGTCAGGCTGGGCTGTCGCTCCTGTAACAAGTCAAATATGTTTGGCTGTCGAAGAAATGCCACTATCTTGTCATTGTAAGCTGGTGAGAGAAGCAGTCAGACATAAACACGGTAAAAGAACGACTCATCAGTAAAAAATACAAACAATGTGCCGGTGATGGGCTTACATGGAGCGCTCAGCTGCTGTGAGTCAGCATAATGCTGACTTCGTATAGCAGCTACCAAGCTGTTTCCTGGCCTGGCCATCAGAGACGCCCCTCGACTCCTGGACACATCAGAGGCCTGAAACAAAAACAACATAAGACTGCTGTCCAAATATAATGAAAGATTTAGTCGTGGACATTTTTTATTTATCTCCTGATTAGACTCGACAAGGGAAGAAGGGCGCATATATATCCTACACTGAGCAGTGTGCCGTAACCGTGAGAAAAACAACCTTTATTGTCATTTCTGCTGCAGTGGTTTGTCATCCACGTTTCTGCTCTTGCACTCTTGACAGGGGCACCCACGCGGTTGTTATACTGATATACTCCAGGTACCAAAATATGTTTTTCCCAGAGCTAATTTTTACAGTTTTATATGTGAAAAAGTTTCTGGTTTTTAAGTTAATTATGCACATATGTTAATTACCATTTTGTTAGAGTCCAAATTGAAAATAAAACGGGTCCAGATTCAGTGAAGTATTTTGAGGTGAGTGCCCCCAAATCTCAATAATACTGTATCAATGAATTCTGAACCTTTAATTTCAAAGATTGAATCCTTGTTTAGGAATGTGTCACGGTCCTTTGGCCTCGTGTTTCATGTTTTTGGCTGTATTTGAAGTCTCAGTTTGTCTCAGTACTCTGCTGTGACGCGCTGCTGTGCTGCCATGTTTTCCCTGATGTTTTTTGGACTGTCATTAAAGGTGAGCCTTTCATTCATTCCACCTGTGAGTCAGCATTCTGCCCTTATTCAGCCTCACATGTATATTGCACAAAGAGCAGAAGCTGTCAAAATAAACATATTACATTGTAAGACTTTACAACTGGCTCTTTAAAGAGCACTGCGTTCATTCTCTGCCAAATATAAATGTTTTAATATCTTACCCAACCCGTCCAGCACAGTGGAAAGATAGAGGGCCAAATGTCATGTGATATTTCACTACAAGCTATAATAAGCAACAGCGCCTTGGCCAAACGAATCCACGGATGGAGACCCCACTTAAAATTTGGTTTGATGCAGTCAGAGAAAAACAAAATAAGGAACACTGATAAGCAGTGCATTGATACAGTGCTCTACTTTGAATTATTTCTTATTCAAGCTTTATTCCCAACAAAACAGATTGCTAGTCCTTCAGTAAAGACTAAGGGGCTTTGATCTGGAAAAATTGGAAAAGGAGGTGAATTTCCTCTTATGACTGGAAACATGAGGAAAATTCACTAATAGGTGGAAAAGCCCATCCACTCAGTTTTGGAGGCAGTTTGGATGGAGAAGCTATTCAAATAACGATGGCGTTGGACGTCTAGTTGTGGAATAAAATGTTTCAGGACATGACCACTACTCCAGCGATTCTTGTTTAAGTTAAAAACAGACATGACTCTTTTGTCTTTTCAGACTCTTGTCGCGCGGCAAGGTCTGCGGTGACGCTGCAGGTGACGCACCTGAGCAGCATCCGCAATCACGCCTCGCTGGCTTAAAAGTCTGTGTCTGTCTAATGTGGTTGTTGTTCACGTGTTCGGCGGCTGACCTGAAAAGCTGCAGCCGAGCCGTGTGATTGTGCACAGCGACCGCGTGCGGAAAGAGTAAATAAAGAAAAGCAAAAAGTGTGGTAGGGTCATCATCTGTGTCACATTGGTGCCGAAACCCCGGAGGCGGCATGGTGGAACCGTGACCGGGCCAGCCAGGGGAGGAGCTGGCCCAAATGCTGCCACCCAGCAGGATCGAGCAGGGCGTGCTGCTAATTGAGAATCTGATCCGGTCCTGTCCGACACCGCTGCCATTTTCTGAGTATTTGTAAACCGACAGATGCAGATGGGTTAGAGTACCTCCCCGGCGCTGTAGCTGCGTAGTCTCTGCAGGTGCTGTTTGTGGGCGAGGTGGCCAGGCAGCCGGCCATTCTGCAGAGGTATCCGAGGGTCGATGAAGGTCGTGGCTCGGCTGTTGTGATCTACAAAGAAAGACTAAGAGACAGACAAAAAAGGACTGAAGCAAACATGTTGATTGATAACAGAAAACACACTCATATTCTTTGCTGTTGTTAATCATTCAAAATGAGAGGTTCCAACTGTTAATGGCAGCACCAGCATAAAATAAATAAATCAAACTTGAACATTTGCATTAAATACACAAAGGTAATCTGGAGAGCACTGAGCTGGTTCAGTGTAGTCACATAATGGAAAACGAGAATTATTGTAACGTGTGCAATGGATCTGTGATCTTGTTGACTATCAAATAGTTGCATCAAAGAAGAGGACCAGGTTGGCGAGCACTCAGTCAGTTGATGTCTTCAAAGCTATTTCGGTGTGTCAGAGAAGTCAAACAGATAAATCTGCTACTATATTGAATTTAAATGGGGTCATGCTGGCAACTATATGCAGTCTGAAAACCTGTTTCTGTCTAAATACATAGAAATTCCCATGAGCCCTTACTTACTGTTCATATTTCATGCCTTAACAGTGCGTTCCAGGTCAACTTTGACCAGGGCCAAGAGTTTCGTCAAAATAAGTGTCTTTATCAAATTTTCTACTATTGAAATATTTAGAAAGTGTACATTTCTTATTTGGCATTAATAAATGGATCAGTAATGCTCATTTAAAAAGAAAAGAACACCCTAGAACTGTTGGGATTCATTAAATATCCACGTAAGTATAACAACTGTTAAATGCCATCCTCGGTCTATATATCGTAAAATAAATTCACATAACCACCATGTGGTGGAAACAGACAGTGCTTATGAAGGTCCTCTCAGCTCCATGACGTATCGCTTCACCAACATTTCCAAGCACAAGGACTTGCTGACTATCAGGCGCTGACATTTGCTGAAAGGGCATTCATGTGGGCGAGTTGTCCTACCTTGCCCTGGGGGTCTGTTTTGATTTCCCAACCCCTTGGCAGCTCCAGCTGACTATCTGCAAACTTGTTGAGGAAGACCACAAGGTCCCTGTTATGTTGGTAGCGCTCAAAGTTTCTGGCATCACGGCGCACCTTCAGGATCATGTGCTTTACACAGCTGCTGCTGGTGAACATCCGGTACGCTGCCTATAGTCACAAATTATAGTCACCAAAAATTATCGAGCGTGGGACTCTTAATAAACCCATTAAACGACTTAATACTACAGTATTTCACCCTGGATAAGAACAGTACTGTGACAGCAAGATATCCACATCAGTGAAAAAGCCCAACAAAGGGCTCCTGGTTCAATAAACATATAATATGTGCTTGTACGTATCTTTTTGTATGTTTATACTCACATAGTTGCTGTGCAACACAGTAAAAAATTCTGGGTGTGTGATGAACTTGACAGCAGGAGACTGGAGGAGATGGCTGATCTTCTGTTGATTGACAGGGGAGGCGGGGCCTGCAAACAGGCAACAGGCCATTTAGGAAGCTTATATAATGAAATCTTTACTATTTATTACTGTTTTGTAAACCAACCCATGCAGTTTGATGTACATTAAAGTGCAACTGCTACAGTTTTTTTTCATCATTTAAGACAATCAGGTAATTTCAGCATCCCAACTATACAAGAGCGAATTATAAACCATGTTCATGTAAAATATTAGAGGGTTTACAGGAATATGATTGCTAGTGTGTCAGATGGAGGCGGAGGACAAGCTGAATAGGTGGTATTTTCAAACTGTTGCTAACACAACATGATTTTTGACTGTGATGTCATGTACTCTGTGCCAGTGCATACATATAGCATCAGTCCACAACATTTAAAGCATTGCTTTAGAAAACAGAACCTGCAGTAACACATACACATAGGCAGGACCTTCACAATTACACAACATAACCCAGCACACATCAGGACACTTGTCTTTCATGCGTAATGACGGTGGTATTAAAAGGCGCAGGCCGTGTGAGTGTAAAGCATGAGAGGGCTCAGTGCTGTACCTGTCTGAGTGGAGTCAGGATCAGTTTCAGTACTGCTGCTCCGCTCAGTCCTCTGACTCCCTCCACTCTCTTCTGTGGCCATAGTCCTCTGTATGTTCTGGTACCTGCATAATAAACGACAGCCAGGAATCTGAGAACCTTTCAAAAGTGTCCATTTCTGTCTCATGTCACATCATATTTACTACTTCATGTTTTCGATCCCTTTTCCAGACACCAGATGTCACCCTGACTCCACATTAGTTTATCTTACTGCACAGGCTCAGACTATTGAGTGCTACCTCACCTTTCTGTTCAAACTGGTGGTTTGGCTGCAATTTGTACTTTACATAGATAGTTTCAGCTACACTATATTTCCACTTCTAATTTGTACATTATTATATTTTTATTACAAATATTTTAGATATATCTGACTAATGTACTTACAAAATAAAGATCTGACACAGAAAAACACATTTACTTCTGTCAAAAATGTTTATAAACTATGTTTATAAATTATGACATGGATAAAGACTAAAAATCCAATTGATTAAGAAATGTATGTATTCTGGTCATTTTAATCGAATTACTATAAAGTACATTTCATTGAGAAGATACCAAGTGTCTCTTCTCTTCCACACTTCATTCATAATCCTTCCATGTTTTATGGAAGTAAAGCAAATATAGTTACTGGCAGGACGAAGGTCCATTATAACCTGCGACCCACATTCACTGATCTCTGTGCTAGCCCACACCAGCTGATCACTCAAGTGATCCACTTCCCTCCCTTTTCTCTTCATACACTAACTGTGCATCTGCAAGCCTCTTTGCAACCGTCTGGACTCCAGATCCTCCATCCATGCTAACTTAATAATGAGGCATTCTTACTGCTTGCTGCATAGCAGGCGGAGGTACCAGAGCAATACCAATGAATATAAATCACTGCAGTTAAGAAATGTATCTTATTTTGACGGGTCTAGACAGAACTGCTGCAGTCTTACACTTGGAGTTTTCTCTGCGTGTTCCTATTCTGACCTTCTGTTGAGCTGCTCCATCTGATGTGTGGACCCTGAGCGAGGTATGCCATGGTTACATTTGGTAGCATGGCTCGGCCTCTGCCAGGTTGTGGTCCGGTTGACATGGTCCACGTAGAAAACTCTGCCATGGCTGTCAATCCGAGCTTCCCAGTCTGTGGTGACAGAGGGCAGTTTATTACATAAAGTTATTGGTGGAAGCACAGCTCCAGTGTCCACACATGAAGCAATTCACAGTGACAGGGCGACCAGGCACCATAGAAAGCCAATGGCATTCTGCGACTTCAAGCAACGGCAGGCAAAATAACTGCTGGCAAAGCAAAGAGGGCAGATCTTGAGCTGAATTTCAACACAAGTGATTGAAGTGACTGCCAGAGAGAGCAAAGGATACTGTTGATTGACATATGATATGGTGATAAATATGTCAGCGTGTTACCTAGGCAACCAGACTGGAAATGTCTTCTAGTGACAAAAAAAACAAAGAAGTAACAGAAATCCAGCTGCCTTGTTTACTTATTTTTGCAGGTTTAATTTAATAAACTACAGCTACAGTTTGAAATGTACATGCATTCATGGATGCCAAACTTTGGCTGCTAATTTTAGGGCACACTAATTTTGATAATTAGTGTGACCTGCTCTCTTTTCAAAGCTCAATAATTGTACCAAGCACATTCTTAAGAATATGTTACACAAATTCAAATTTATTTTTGATATTTTGAGATAAACAGAATGGCGTTATCAAAGCCAAGGTCATAAAATGTAATCATTAGTTAGCAACAATTACCATGCTTGTGACCATAATTGACAACAGCTGGTACCTTCTACTCTACAACAGCTAAAAGGTGTGTTTGAGGGCACTTGTAGGACTGACAAGCACACAGTAAAGTAAAACATAGCAGAAACTCTGTGCAGTTCTGGGATGGAGTGCTGGAGATTTAAACAAGCCAGCAGTGTCTCTCAAAGAAATTTTAAGAACTGCAGATTCCAAAATCATCCGAGCTAACAGGTATACAAGTTACTGGGAGGTGCAGCAACTTCAGAGAACCAAATGGTCAGAAACAACCAGGAAACCGCCATGACACAGGAACGAAACTGCCTGAACAACCAGTGTCATGGAAACAAAGATATTATTATCATTATTGATGGAGATGGTTCCGGTAAGAAACCTTACATCCAAATACAGCACACTGACAATTTGAACAAAACCTCCAGCTGACCACATAGACAAAGGAAAATCCTTCTGGAAGACATTTTTAATCTATGATGAGATTAAAAGTATTTCGGGGTCTTGTTCACAAGTGACTGGAGAAGGGAGCGGGAGATCAACAGACGGAATGGTGCTGCGGCTGCAGTGATGCAGACGCTGCACCGGTCTGTTGTGGTGAAGAGAGAGCTGAGTGTAAAAGTGAAGCTCTCAATTTACCGGTCGATCTACGCCCCTCCCCTCACTTATGGTCACGAGCTGTGGGTAGTGAGTGAAAGAACGAGATGGCGGATCGGCAGAAATTAGCTTCCTCCGAAGGGTGGGTGGCCTCTCCCTTAGAGATAGGGTGAGAAATTCAGCCATCCAGGAGGGGCTCAGAGTAAAGCCACTGCTCCTCCACATCGAATGGAGGCAGTTGAGGTGGTTCGGGCATCTGACAAGGATTCCTCCTGGGTGAGTGTTCCGGGCATGTCCCACCAGGAGGAGGCCCTGGGGCAGACCCAGGACACGCTGGACAGATTACATCTCTCGGCTGGCCTGTGAACGCCTTGGTGTTCCCCCGACAAGCTGGAGGAGGTGGCCAGAGGGAGGTCTGGGCTTCTCTGCTTAGTCTACTGACCCCGCGACCTGGCCCAGATAGGCGGAAGAAGATGGATGGATGGATGGATGGATGGATGGATGGATGAGACAAATGTTGAGTGCTTTAGTTGCCAGAGGTTTGTTTGGAGGAGTAAAGGTAAGGCTTTCAATCCTAAGAAAACTGCCAGCTGGTGCAATAAATATAAAATGAATCAAACCAAAAAAAAAACATTCAAAGAAATAAGCCAAACCCTTGACAGCAATGTCTAAGATGAGTAAGGTGTAATGGTGTGAGGTCCTTTCTGACATGACAAATGACAGATGATGAGATAGCAAATGTCTTCAGTTTGTTATATATAAATATTAAATGCTATTACCACATAGTCCTAACTATATCGAAGGCAAACTTTATTAAGCACTCAGTAGTACTTTTAGGACTACAAGAAACTACTACTACCCAACTTCTAGTCCATATTACCTGAAAGATGATTCCCTTAAAACCAAACACATGTAGAGAAGAGGTTCAGTTCTGAGTGAGGCTTTGGAGTAAACACCAGCTATTAGAATCAACCTGTCAATCAAAGCTGTCATACCTCAAAGTCTTAACAACATTCAAATGAATGAGTTAAAAAAAACACAGCTTGTAGGAAGAGGAACGCTCGATATATAGATTTTGGTATTTTGTAAGAACCATGTTTATTTTTGCTTTAAAAGTGGGCATTTTAACACAGGTTTATGTGGACTCACTTGCCTTTGAAGCCAACCTTAAGTGGCAATTACAGAAACTGCATCTTTGGGCAGTTCTAGGTTTGCTTCATTTTTTTTTGCCCTGGAGGCTGCTGCTTGTTGTTAAATGTAGCTATTCGGTCGTTAAGTGATGACGTGACGAATCCTGCTTCCGGGCCTAAAGTAGTCTGCGTTTAATGTGGCTTTTGTGTTGTTAACATGTTTAATGTTATGTATTTTCTTCTATTTGATCTCAAAAAGCTCCTAAAACAGTCAGTGATCACTGTTGACCTCCCTCGGCTTTTATTACCGCTAATCATTTATTTAAGCTCAGTTTTTAAAACCTTAGGATGTAACTACAGCCCAGCCCATGCAGCAGTATATGAATGACTAACCTCGTATTGTGGATGGATTATCTCAGTTGTTCTCCTGGCTGAAGTTTGGTCCTTTTACAGCATCCTGCCATGCGATTACATTTGTTCCTGACCACCGAGAACACTCACGTTAACTTTTAACTGTAGCTCAGGTGGCAGAGCAGGTCAGCCACTAATCAGAAGGTCGGTGGTTCGATCCCAGGCTGCATCCTGGCTGCATGCCAAATATCCTTGGGCAAGATACTAACCCCATGTTTGCCTACTGGTGGTGGTCAGAGGGCCCGGTGGCGCCTGTGTCCGGCAGCCTCGCCTCTGTCAGTGCGCCCCAGGGCAGCTGTGGCTACAATGTAGCTTGCTATCGCCAGTGTGTGAATGTGTGTGTGAATGGGTGAATGACTGAATGTAGTGTGAAGCGCTTTGGGGTCCTATGGACTAGATAAGCGCTATACAAATGCAGGCCATTTACCATTACCATTTTATCGAGTGGAAAAAAAGTTAGCTTGTTTATATTATGCTAACATAGCTGTGTCGCTAGCGGTCACGTAGCACATCATTATATACCAGCTAGCCAAACTTCAGTAACCCTACAAACGTCACTGCTGTTTAGTTTTCTGTCTTCATTTATGCTGGAAGTGATAACAGAGCTGTACGTTTTAATTTGTTTCCAAAACCCCGCAGTCAGGACATGCTATGTTGTATTTAGATAGAAGCTAGCGAGCTAACTCCCTGCTAACTTCTAACTCCGTTAAATGTCATAAATTCCGTTTTCATGGATGCCTGGATGTTAAACTCAATTGTTACACCTGGTAGAGCAGAACGCTGATCATTTTATTAAAGATGAAAGACTTTAGACAGTTTTTCAACTCTCAGTAATGCCATAGTGATCGTTTGATATATGGACCTGCAGCAGAGTTTAGACCCAGACACGGCTAGTGACGTCAGACTTAACGCCCGGATAGACAGCAGTATCAGTCTTGTAGTGCCACATCCGGGATTTGTTTAGCCCTTTAATAGCGATAATGTGAACGTGTCGGACTAGTACCACTGCAGCTTTCCTCAGCTCTGTCTAACTGCTTTGGGAGTAGGAGGAAGATGAAGAATGCTCCCAAAGGACGAAAAACCCCTGTGTTGTTTTTCATGACTGCTCTGCCTGCCCACGCGCACAAACACTCTTGAGCAGCCTTTATTAGCTGTCCTGACTGTGTTTAGGGAATTAGTATCTCTAATCTAGGTAACAGTCTTGTTCTATTCTGGGCTCTAGGTGGTCTGGATCAGATTTTAGTGATCGAATAATGTCACTCACCTGTTCTCTTCAAAAGAAAAGATATATTATAAACATAGTACTTGACTGTATGTGTTGTAAGACCACTACATCCAGCCTGTCTGCAGAAAGCTTCTTGAATCCACATACTAAACATCAAGAAGGAATTAATATTGAAACTAGAGTGTGGCTTTTATGAATTACAAAATGAAATACTTTTAACTCATGGTCATATCTGATTTTCAAAGATAAAAGATTCTGTGAGCTCTGTGAGCAGTGCACAGATGAGCAGGACGTCATGACAACTGATTGGAAGTCAAGTGTGGTCCAAAAAGAGTCTACAGCACTGGAAAAACCAATGGCGCAAATTGCAAATTTGACATTATTATAGTCCTCAGGAAAACATTCCCAAACAATCCTTATTACTAATTACTCCTCACATTTTTTGTAGGCTTTCAGTTCACTCCATATTTACATGCTGGTTTTTTCTGGCTTGTAGGGATATTTATCAGACCAAGCAGAATGGATGGATGAATGAAACAAAAAAGGTTTGTGATGCTGTAAGCACAAAAACATTACAATTGGAAAAAACTCAGCAGCAGTTTCTCTTTTACAAATACAGTACTTTTACAGTACTGTGTGAGAAAAATGGTGCTTGCAGGGGAAACAGTGATTGGGGACTCTCAGTGATGATGTAACGGCTCGGTTGAGTTTAGGCTTTCTGACAGCCTATCAGTATAGGCCAGCGAGCCATCCAACAATCCTACTCAGAGTAAATCTCCAACCATGTACCATGAAGCAGAGAGCAGTATGAAGCTGTATGTTCAAAGCTCGATGAGTACGTAAGGAGAGACGAGACAATGATAAGAAACACAGAGGAGAAGGAATGTATTTGGAAAGCAAATAAATGTGGCGGCATGCACACACAGCACAAACACTCAGAGTGTTAGCATGAGACTCCAGAGTAAGACTGGGAGCTGTTGGTTCTTACTTGGAGGTAAGGCTTGGTCAGTGGCAGCAGGAAAATGGTTTAGGTCATGGCTGGGTCGCAGGACTGGAAGATGGCCAACAGGAGGGGAGAAGCTTGAGCCTACAGGACATTAGAGAAACAGCACGGGGTGAATTACCATAGGGCCAAGGATATTCTGTACCAACTATAAGACTGGGAATAAACTGGACTTTGCCCACATAGATGTGGAATCCCCATGTGTTGTTAGTTAGATATGTGAACACTGAGGCTGTAGACAGACATGCCCAATGTTTCATATATAGATGTCATAGAGTTAATGACATGTAATGTTAGCATATATTTGGCTAATGCTACTGTAACTGTTTATCAAATCAATAAGGTTAAAGAAAAATCAGTGAAAGCTGAAATACCAATGTGTCAGTTTACCAATGAAAGGTTAAAAAAGAATATTTATTCTCAACAATTTTAATAACAAATTCATTTTGTTTTCGAATCAGAACATTTCCTGTTGTTAAATTTGAGAACCTGATACTTGTCTTTATCTTGCTAGTTTTACATTAGCTTAATATACAGTTGGGGTCATAAAGGTGCTTATACTGATGAGCATGAATGTCATGTTAATTTTGGGTTTTAATAATAGGAAGGTGAAATGACTGTGCAGCATAGGTCTTTAGCAACTCAAGAATTGGGTGTAAATAAATCTGTACAAGTTGCATCTCAAAACAAGCTCCTGGCATAATTCTCACTGGATATTTGACCATTCGTCTTGGCAGAATTGATACTGTTTATTTAAATTGGTTTCTTGCCTGGCATGAACTGAGCACAAATTTTCAAATGTTATGAGTATTGGTCAGTAAATGCTGTCAAATAAATCCTTTTGCTGGCAAAGAGAAACTATCAACAGTGTCCCAAATTACCATGACATTCATGTTGCAGTTATGTCAACTTCTGAGATTATAATCGAAATCATTTTTATTTATAATGAAATTGGTAGACAAGAGTATCTAAAAAATGAAAATATTTCTTGGAACATCTTTCATGCCCTGCAGACACATAAACAAATCATGCCCATCTGCCAACCACATTCCTTTAATCTCTTTTTGAACTACTCTACCACCAGCACCAATAACAAGAGCTAGAAGTTAGTCTTTCAGCTAATTGCCCCACCAACAATAAACGCTGTCTCCATTTACATATATATATATAGTTACTATTACTTGCAGACTGTTTTGAAATAGTCTCTAACAGCTTTTCCATCAGCTAGTAAAATGGTAAAATGGTGAGTGAGTATGTGGTCTGGATGAAGGAAAATGTGTGTTAATGCGAAGTGCAAACAGACATAGCATGCTTTGAGATGGGATTGTGATAGGATTAGCTGGAGTCAGCCTGAGGGAAATGTAATCCATAAAATGCTATCACATTAATGAGCAAGCTTTCCTTCCACTAAAAAAGAAACATTGATCACCAAGGAGAAGCACTGATGCTCAGGCATCAAATGTCTTTAACATGAGTACACACTGGCTGTACATACATTGCAAAACACAGAAACATCACTGTTGAGGTAGGACTGTGACGGAAGGCCATGATATGCATCACTGTGTGTAACTCGTTAATTGAGATTTGCCGCATTAATGCAGTTATGGCGTTAACGTCACTTTAACGAGATTAACGCTGACAGCACTAATATATATACATTAAAAAAGAGAGGTGAGATGATTTAAGGCTTCAGTGCTTGGGCTTTAGGGTGGAGATGGCCAATGTCTATCATTACCTCTTGTAAAATATAGTTGGAAGGCAAAGCTGGACGGATCACCTTTGCCTTAAAGGTTCTCATAGGCTGAGATTATAGAAAGCTCCAATTACAGGCTATAAAGTTTCTATAGTGGAAAAACAGATTTTAATAATAAAACTAGTCTAAAGTTCCAAAAGCACACAAGTTAAAGTAAACCAGGAGAATCCGAAACAACATTCTGGCACCTTCAATTAATAAGTAATCAAATCGAGCAGTTCAGTAAAGACAGAGGAACATTTCTTCCTGCTGATGTTCATGCTGGTAGATGGCAGTAAAGTTTTAATCATGGAAATTCACCACAGAGGTGACTAGCATTACAGAAGTGAGTGAGCACATATGAAGTAATGTTTATAATTGCTTCAAAAATCTCAACAAATACCACAAAACACAAACTTTTTGTGCAGTTTGGAACACAATATGCTTGGGAGTTAAAGGTACAGAGGCTGGATTTCCCAGAAGTTAAAGTGTGCCAAGGACAGTAATCAGTGATCAGATGTAAGAGAGAGAGAACGAGGAGAAAGATTAGAAATTTTCAAAGTTAAGGACTGGCATAGTTAAAATTGTTTTTCAAATCTTTAAAAATATGAAAAAACAAATTTAAGTAATATAATTTTGTTATTGAAAGGTTAAATGAGAATACATGACAGTTTAATGTAGTTTATTGCCAGTTAAAAGCATTAGTTTGAAGTGTGGTAATAAAGTTAACAGTAATGTACTACAATGGACTTGTCAAAGCAGCCTGTGGTGCTCATGGTCAATGTTAAATCAAGGGTAGCAGACATAAATTTGAATTCAAGCTGATCTGTCTGCTTAAATGTTATAGAATTCAGTTACACCCACAAAGACCAGCAAACCTAAGAGCAGCAGCACAGTTCAGCTTATCCCCATATCTAAGGAAAATACCTAAATCTGCTGGAGCTTACAAAGCAGATTTTATGTCTTATTTCAAAGTTGTTGTTTTCCCGCCATTCTGTACTGCTGCACTGGATATTAGTGTTCCTCCACCTGCCAAATTCCATTTTAACCCCTGTATAGGCTTGCAGTGTTCCTCTCCATCACATCCAGTTTCAAAATATCAACATGGCCTTACAATAACATGGCATCACAAACTACCAGGGGATACTACAGTGGCGACTTCAATCTTTTATGTGGTCCTATGGTTCAATGACCCAACAATCCATGATGGGGACCTTGCAGGTAAAACTAACATTGGCCCTGCATGGGCTAAACCGCAAAAGGGTAAAACTGCTGTGGGAGCCACATGGGCTAGCCTACAAGGGGTCCACATGGTTTTTGAAGCTGGACTGCCTCCAATTGGGGCCAAAACGGGATACCTGTGGGTTTGCTTTGCCCACACAGCCCCACAGTTCACCCACAGATAGCTGCTGTGGACGCGCAGGGGCATGATTGTTGTGGATGTGGTTATTCTAAAAGTGAGATAGAAAGTAAGAGCCTGTGAATGACACATGGTTCATTTACTCACCTGCCTGTCCTTTTCCAAAGAGTTACCAAGGACAACTGTCCAGATGGTTCGGGGTAACAAACCATCTGTTATAACAGGTAAGCAGTCCAACACACACCCACAAGGCCAACACAAACTTGGTCCAAGAATAAATGGCAAATGGACTTATGTTTAAATATTGCTTGTCTGCCCAATTTAAGCACTCAAATCACAAATACTACAGCCTCATTCATCCAGTCACACACACAATGAATGCTCTATCCTAAGCTGCCCGACACATTGGCATGCAGACCGAAGGAGCTAGGGATCAAACCTTATGATTAGCTAGTTACAGTCACTCTAATAGAGGCAACCGAGGAAACTCCACTCTTGTCACAGCACTACTCATTCACTTTCTTGTTTATTTGGTCTTCTGCTCAGTTTCCATCATGCTAGCGGAGGCTGAACACCCACACACAAAATCTTCCCATATATGTTTTTGTAGATCATTCACACAAACTCGACACAGCACCCACACTTGACAGAAATTCAGATCTGGATGGAGAAACCCATGGTTTCATCAAGCTCTGAAAATTGCATAAATAACCAAGTACTGGTCCAAGTCTTAAAAACCCAAACACACTTAAAGGTTTCCCATAATCACACAACCAAATTAAATATCAGAGAAGTGATAAAAGCAGATTCAAGCCAAGAGCATTCAAATCCAAAATGGGGGGAAAAACAATCTTTGTGTGCAAGAATATAATCGTAACAAGCAGGAAGAAGAAAACTAGACAGCTATCGAACTCTGCAGAGGGTTTGAAAACATTTTAGTAAAAGGAAGTCTTACAGGGTTCTGCAAAACTGTGTGTGTATCCAGCTTTCACTCTCTACAGGCAACGTCATGTAAAAAATACAAATATACAAAAATGACCAACATAGTAAAAAAAATCCAGTCAAACACAGTCAATCAGTTTATACTTAAATATATACGTTTACAGCTTATACTTAAATAATTTGTCACTTCAGAATTTTCCTTTCTGAGGAAGTAAAGTGAGGGCCATTAACAAGCAGAGCCTGAATCTCCCAGAAGGTAAACAGAAGCCTTCGGTGAAAACCTGGTAGATAAAAAGTTACATTAAATTGGCTAAAACGAATATTAGTAGGAACATGTATTCATTTGGGCTTCACTTGAACATTGAGGCACCGCTCCATGAAAACAACCCCCCCCAATGACAGCTATGACCCCCAGAAGAACAATGCTTCATGAACATGACACGGCTGAACCTAAGCTGCTGAGCTGACTGAACCTCTGCACACGAGCCTGAGACAATCCACAGAGACCCATCTCAACACTCACAGATCTCAAATGATTCTCTCCATCATTCCACACGCTCAACAGGACATCCCCTGGATTTCCACTTCCCCATATGTCAGAGCTTTTTTGGAGCCATGGGAGGGACCCACACACCAGTGTTAGAACAGCTAAAAGTCATCGTACTGACTAAAGAAGGAGAAGAAACATAAAAAACATCCAGTTGAGTGTCTTGGAAATTAATCATTGTGGGTTCAATTTCATTCTAGAAATGGCCAAACAACAAAAAAGAAAGTCAATTTTCTCCTCATGCCAGACAATGAGACAAGAAAGCTTTAGAGAAGCGTGAGCTAGCGTATTTGTCTCTATAAGAATAGGCCAACATAGTAGGCATTGGGGGAAAAGCTTCACTTTATATATGGCCGGTAAGGCAACTTCCTGCGAAGCTGAATGTGTTGCTTGCCTAGTGTTCTAGTCTAATTTGAAAGCTGGAGGTGAAAGAGTTATTCTGAGACAATCTCACCGATGCTGTTCTGATCACTGGGCCCCGCCACAGCTGGATCCCCCTGCTCTCCGCTCCTGGTCTCCTTCCATCTGCCCGTCCTCCTCTCTGCCCCGCCCTGCTCTTCTCCGTCAGGGCCGTGATTTCCATCAGGTACTGACTCAAAGGCGCTCTCCTCATCTTCCTCTTCCTGGGAGGAGAACACAGTGCTGCTGGAGAGCCGGTTACTCTCCACCGAAGACAGGCGGGTGTGGCTGCAAAACCGCCCCCTCCCCTCATAGCCGGAGTTGCTGTAGCATGATGTGCTGTAACAGGAGGTGCTGTAGCACGAGGTGCTGTAGCAGGAGGTGTCACAAAACTCGCACTCGCTTTCACCTGGAGCTCTGTGGGCGCTGCCGCCAGCCCTCCTTCCTCCTCCATTGCTGGAATCCCCCTCCTCGCTTTCTGGACAGGAAGGGGAGATCCTCCTGACTGCTGTGTGGCCTCCTCCAAATCCTTCACCTTCCAGAAGTTGATTCAGCTCAGAGAGGCGCTCAATGGAGAGGCTGCGGGGCAGCGAGCGCCGACAGCAGGGGCCCGGACACCCCAGAACCTGCACGAGTTTAAAGACACAGATCTTTTATTACTCTTCAGCAGAGGTGAATCAGAGTGAATGAGTGGGTTAGCCCTTCAGTATGTTAAGTGCAGAATGAGAACAGGATTTATGCTGCCACAGCTTTCTAAAATAAATCAAAATCTTTATTTATAAGGCCCTGCTTGGACAAATGCCCACCTACATTTGCGATCTGCTCACACGGAGAAGTACTGTTTCTTACAGCCTGCGTTCAAGCGATCTTTTATTGCTCAATGTTCCATTTGCCAGAACTGAACTGGGAAAGAGGGCTTTTACTTATGCTGCCCCTTTCACATGGAACATGATGCAAAAAGACTGGAAGATAGCAGATCTTATTTCATTAAATGCTTTTAAGTCCAGATTGAGAGAGCCAGAGAAAAATGTTTTTAAAATGTAATTGTTATTTATAATATGTATGTAACTTTGTAATTTCAACGTGTTGTCGCCTCTTGGCCAGGACTCCCTTGCAAAAGAGGTTTTTAATCTCAATGGGACTTTTCCTGGTTAAATAAAGGTTAATAATAATAAATAATAATAAAATCATGCATCGTGTGAGCAATCCCAGCACATCAGCTGATCTCAGTGCTACCGGGCAATTCCCTGTCTCATAAACAGCACGCTATTCAAATTCAGTTGGAACAATTTAATTTGGATCATTTTGGTTTATAGCTAACACTAAACCAAAGAGACAGTATGAGCACAGAAGATCGAGAAAAGCTAGCTTACATGCTATATGTGCTAAACAGGTGTACTGCCAACACTTCTTGGGGGAACTCCAGCTTAAGAAGCTCCACTGCATACACCACATAGTAAGAATGACTCCACAACATCTTCTGTTTGTTAGCAAGTGTCTAACCAGCCCATTACTGCCCCTACCTGAGAGGGTGACTGTGATGTATCCTCTTCTTCATCATCCTCCTGCCCCTCCTGCTCTTTGGAGGTTTTATGTGTTGGTGATGTGCTGTTTGTCTCCACAGTGCTGTCTGTATTCACTCCTTCCCCACTTTGCTCTTCCTCCTGGCTGGGCGGTCTGTGCTGGGCCGAGGGAAGACTGTGAAGGAGGTGGTGAATCCGGATGTAGTGGGATCGTGGCGTCTCAGGCTCGCCACAGGCCGAGGCAATCACCGTCTCCAGCTCTGACACCGGGAGGGAGCAGGGGCGGGTTTTACGGCGTGAATGAGCATTGGAGTTGTAGTTCGACAAGAGAGACTGGCAGGAGCAGGGGGCACAGCTTCTTTCCCCTCCCTCTCCAACCTCCTGCGGGGCCCCTTCAGCTGGGCCTACAGGAGCCTCCTGGGGTGCAGTGTTTTCCTCGGGGGGAGCCTCCACAGCAGTGGCCTCATCGAGAGTCATTTCTGCTACGGCACAGTCAGAGTGTGGCTCTGACTGTGCTTCATCCACAGCCTCTCTTCCTTCTGCTGTAACCTCCTCCTCGGCTTGGGCTGCAGTCTCCTCTCCCTGCTCCACATCTCCTTTCTCCTGCTGCCCCTCCTCTCCTCCCTCCTGCTGCTGCTCACCAGATTCTCCCTCCGCCTGCTCCACCTGAGGCTCAGGAGTCAAGGGTTCCTCTCTCACCGTGGTCTCCTCTTCCACACTTCCTTGCTCCTCCTGTGACGTCGCTTCACCCTGCTCCTTCTCAGCGGGTTGGACCTCCTTGGGTGCGGAGGCTGCTTCAGGTAAAGTCTCAGGGTCAGGAGGAGCATCCAAGGGAAGATCAGGCATGTCAGGGCCCACGCTCAGTGTGTCATCATCGGGAGCATCAGCAGCATGGTTGACATCTGCTGCGTGTCCACCCTCAGGACAGGCCGCCTCTATGACTAAGGAAACCTCCTCATCGTCTAAGAAAGAAAGGTACACGCTTTCATCACTGTTTCATAAGTTTCATTTTCAAGTTGCTGCCTTCAAACTGAGCTTTGTCTTCAGTGTGCAGTGACTTAAGTGAAATCACAAATTTTTCAGAGAAATACTGGGTGTGTGGCCTCTGATACAGAGCAAAGATTTACCTGCTAATTAGAGACTAAACTTTGAGCTGCTGGTGCCTTTTGCAGTATTTTTTACTGAATCATCTGACAAATAACACGACAGACCGTGCGGTACAGCTAATGTTCTTTAACTTCCTAAAACCTGGCGTCCACATATGTGAACATCACATTTTGGGTTATTTAGACCAAAATACTCAATTTTGCTCTACAAGGGCCTGATATGCACTTATGAGGACATTATACTGCTACTGTTCTATCGAACTGTTTTAAACGAATATCCTCATCTGGTAATTGTTTGTTTTTATATTCATCAGGACCCAATCAGCCCAAATATCAAAGAGAAATTAAAAATGCATGCCTGTAACTGAAGTGTCACCACACAGTGCAAAAGTTGCTATAGTACGGTTAAACATCATTTAGTTAGCCAACAGTGGAACATTTGATGGATGTTACTTTAACATTAACCGCCGGTATAAGTTCCATTTGAAGGCAGCAACTGGGTACAATGGTTGTGCCATTACATTAGTAGCAGTTTAAAATCTTATATTATAAAATGTATTATGGAGATAAAATAAATCTTGCAGCATATCCAAGTCCTTTTCAGTCTCTTACATAATCTACAGCTACTAATTCAAGGTGAACTGTCCATACTACTACATAGCATTAAGCCTGGTGTACCTGGGTGAATGGAGGAGGTCAGCTCAAAGCGGAACTGCAGCTGGCCACAGACATGATCTGTAGGCAACCTGCGACCTAAGGAATAACTTACTACTCGATCCCTGGGGACAACACAGAGACAGGCGACAGTTAGAAAGGGTATGTAAATGAGAGAGAAGGGAGAAACTCGGTAAAAACATACAGTAAAAAAAAAGTAAAAATAACATAGTAGCTAAAATCAGACTGTTACATGGCTTTTAAAGCAGCTATAACCACCCACATCATTTACCTCACGGACAGCCTGTGTGGGCCAGTTTATGTAGGAGAACTTTTACAGCTCTACAGATTGAACCATTGAGCACAAGCAAACCCCTGAGCTGATGACAGCCATGCTGCATTTATTTAAACAGGGAAAATCCTCATAAATGTGTTTTACCCGATGGCATGTTTTTCCAGCAGTCTCTGGACCGGGACCGAGAGCTTCCCCAGGAAACGCTTGATGATTGGTCTGCTCTTGGCAAACTTATCCTTCACCTCAATCTCCAGGACATCAGTGGGTAGGGACACAAAGTTAAACCTCTGGAGAAACAACAGAGGACAGAGCAATTTCTTGTTGGATGTGTGATATGTAACACAGGCAATCATTTACAGCATTCAGCATTTAAAGCACTAACAGGAATTACTATAAAAAAGGGAAAAAAAGCAGGCAAAAAACTTGATCATCCAAATTTGGCAAACAAGAATATATTATTAAATGAGATGTCCATATTCTGTAGACTGACTTGGGTCTGAGTGTTGAATCTAAACCAGCACCGTTTTGTGCTTAAATGTGCCAATTCTTGAATTCTTTGCTCGCACTTACTCAAACTGCCCTAATCCATACACCTAAAACCAACACATATCTGGCAACCCTTGAAGAGACCAGACCAGAGTCAGTGCCAGCACATCAATCCTCATGACTCACCAAGATAACTGTGAAAACTTGTTGGGTTTTTATATTTGCTATTCAAACATAGCATGAGTAAATGGAGTGCCTGCAGAATGAAGGGTATGAGCAGAGCACCAACAACCGTATACGTACCCCCAACGTATATCATTTATGCATGTGACACAACAGCAACAATTTCATTATTTATTTATAAAATACAAACTGCGTTCTGCCACATTTCACACAGGCGAGACTGATTCAAACTAAAGTCACTTTTTGCATTTGTAATTAAATATTATAGTTATTGGAATTAAGCAATACAATCATCTTTATGGTTGCACAACTACTATACTAAGAAACTATGATTACATTTTGATATTGTTAGAATAAACTAATGAATGAAATGAACTAACAGTGGTAATAAAGTGTTTCTACTTGTATGCTATTTTAAGTTCTCCCCAGGTTACTAAAAACGACTTATCTCAAATGAATACTGGAGACGTGATTGTTAGAGTTCAAATTTCTGCAAATATGTGGGAGGGTTAAAGTGCTCCCTCTTCAGCAGATAATCATTAAAAGAAACTCTGCACATACAGTAAGGCTCAGGAATCACAACCATGTAACTCGTCCTGGATTAAAACATTTCCTGGTAGCTTAGCGTGCCTAATTTGGGATTTTTCTTCCTCAGTGTTATTTGTACTTTATTTATTTGAGAGAATCCAATTCCCTGTCTCCCATCTTTCTCTTTTGGGGTTCTGATGACTGTCCAAGCTTCTTATACACTGCTTGGAGAGTCCAAATCCTCCAAAGCTTTTTATTCACTCTTACCAAGATAGATTTTAGAGGGAAATACTGATTGCAGCTTAAAGCTCTTTGAGACAAGCTTCAGAATTTCTGGCACCAAAAACGTTAAATGCTTAAATTGGCACAAACCTGTTAGTTGGTTTTTATCAAAGAACAAAACAACAACAACAAACCCATGATGGGACTTCCCTTCTGCATTTATACATTTTATTCAAATGTCAATACAAAGACCTCTTTTCCTTGTCTCTGTCTTCACCTGCATTTCAGAGTTCTTGTAAATCCTGTCTTATGTCCGCGTCTTCATTTAAGGTTAACACTCCTTGAAATTATTATGATGTGGAAGTAATGGGCATCAACAGGCACATTAAAACCACCAGCCTAATATTGTCCTGAGGCTTTGCCCTGTTGGGGAATGCACATAGGACCTCTGGGTGATCACAGTGGTGTCTGGCACTGGGGCTTTATCATTTGGATGCTGTGGAATGGGGCATCAGCCTTGTTCTGATGATATACTTCATCAGGATCTGGGTGTTTTGAAGATGAGGCAGATGATCTTTGTTGAGTCCCTCAAGCAATTCATAAGCAGTTATTGCTGTGTGGAAAGTGCATTGTGTACCTAGGGCCTGTCATTGCAAAGAGAATGGTCTTAGTCTAATACTAAGGAATTAGGGCTGGGCTATATCACACTGTTCACGGTAATACTGGTATAATGTTGGGCAACGACAAGAAAATGAAATATCGCAATAGAATATGGGTAAAACACGCATGCGCACTGCCTTTGTTTTCATATGCACATGGTGGAAAAAGCATGGCGGCGACGCAGAATGAGAAGGGCGAAAGCGGATCGTTGAATGAAACGGATGAACCAGAACTGGTTAGTAAAAATGCTGCAGCTTCAGTGGTGTGGAACTGGTTTAGCTTTCGTCCCTCAGATACACAACAAAGCACTATTTTTGGTAGCACATGCTAGCGGGCCGTCGTTATTACCGTGTTTTTTGGAAAATACGGCGCACTTAAAATCAATCCTTTGATTTTTCTGACCATCGACAGAGCCCCTTATAATCCCGTGGGCCTTATGTATGAACTCTGGTTGTGTTTACTGACCTCGAAACTATTTTATGTGCACGGCGCTCGAAAATCTGTCAAATGTTTTAGTACGACTTTGCTGAGCTACGAAGCCGCACTGCTTGATGGCTTGTCGGAGCATTACGGCTGTCGTAGGCAGGAGCCTCGCGGAGTGATACATACTGTGTATTCTGCCCCTCGGTTGTTACTTTGTTGGGTTTCTTTGGCTGGCGCATTTCTCAGGTTTCCCAATAGTGGGCAGTATTACCCCTTCAGTTTGTGGCTTCTTCTTTGGTTATTTGGTGTGCACTACACTGCCCCCTTTGGTGATGTGTTGTAAACAGCAGGCAAAGTTCACACAGGCAGTGTGAGAAAATGCATGGAGCAGAAAACAAGCTGCACAACTTTAAGCTCAGTTTACATCATTGGGGAGTTTGTTGAGCCATAATCTGTAAGTAAGCAATGTCTAACTTCACTTTCTGTAAGATTTGTTACTTTCATGTTACTTAAAAGGTTATTTGAACGTATAAGGAAAGATGTTAGTGATGAATGTAAAGTAGGGCTGAACGATTATGGAAAATAATCTAATTGCGATTTTTTTGCCCCAATATTGCGATTGCGATGCGATATGCGATTATTTTTTAAGGTATTTGTCTTCTGTATTATTAAACAAAGACAAGCAATACATCATATAGTATGGCCAATACTATATTACATTAATTTTAAACTGTTCTTTCCTGGAAGACAGACCTCTGTTACGATGACATGAGGTGATGCATGAATTGATGACTGACATTTTTATTTAACTTCTTCAATCACAACAGTATATTTGAACATACACAATATTTTTATTTTTAGCTTACAAACATCTGAGCATAAAGTGCTGACAAGGAACCCTGGTGTAAACATTAAAATGAAAGTCAGTACAATGTGCAGATTGCAGAAATATACATAAAAAAAAATCAGTGGCTTTACCACACTCAGTTTTTCGACATCTGTGAACTACTAGACAGTCATTCAATTAAAAAAATAATATTAAATAAATAAAACTAATAAATAAAAAATACACACATCTTACTGATCTCTGCAGTCAGTAACATTACACATAAAGTGCAAACATAATAGCAATTGTATAAACACACACACAAACACGCCTTTAAAATTTAAAGGCGTGAAATTGGACGGTCTAGTTCTGATTAGCGTCACCGCTGTCTCGGTGGAGTTTAATAAACTCGGCCGTCTGCTTCTTGCTATCTAAAATATAACCAGACACTGGTGTAAATTCTCGACTGTCTCATACTTCTGTTTAATAAGTTTTCTGTTTGACGTTTAGTCAGCTGTGTGAAAACCAAGGAGGAACCCACCCGGGGGATTAATAAAGTTTTATTTTATCTAATCTAATAACTTTAATCTCAGCCAAACCGATTTACTCACGAACAAACAAAACACTGAAAAAAGCCCAACAATAACATTTTTAGGTTGTCTAAGTGACTTATATATCACGTTTAACCCGAGCAGCGAAACTCCGCGGTGATCTGAAAATGATGTGCCGGGAGTTGTGCCGCTCTCGGCCGCATCAGTAACCCTCGAGCTCCCGGCTAGCTGTCGAGCTGGTGGGTAGCAGACGCCTCTGAAAACGTCGAAGCACTTTTGCAAATATGGGATATCTTGATAAACCGAGCAGATATTTGATGTTTACACAACTACTTTCTCGCCTGAAAATATGTTAAAAGTTTATTTTGTGACCCAGAAAGATTAGTATGAGTAATTTTAAAACTTAGTAGCGGCCGCCATTGCTGGAAACTGGAGTTTGGCTGGGCCGCGCTATGAATTCTGGGATATGGTAGTAATTTGGACAGCCTTCGGCGCGTCGCTGTGACGTAATCGGTCTACAAATGCGGCCTCAGGAGGATGCAGCCCATGAATTTGGACATGTCCAGAGTATAATCGCAGCCTTTGCGGTTAGAAAATTGCACTTGATCATGTCGCGATATTATCGCAAATGCGATATATCGTTCAGCCCTAATGTAAAGCATAAGGAAAGCTATGTTGCTAACTTCTGTTTTGTTTACAAAATATGTTGATACTGATGCTTACGTATTATTTTACTGTATGTTCACAGTCTTACAAATTAAAAGAGGAAAAAACGGTCCGTTAAAGACACAAAGACAAAGCGATGTGTCCTGTCGTTCCTGGAACCATCTCCTCTTATGTTAAGCTCGCTGCATAGGGTGAATAGCCATACATTCACCTGAGGGCAGCAGAGTAAGAAGATTATCTACCTATCAAGCACCCAAGATGTCTCAGCCTGAAGCGTCACCGCCTCTCTCCCAGATGGTGGTCCGGTCAGAGTGCCACTCACGCTCTTCACGCTCTTCACGTCGTTCATCGGCCAGTCAAGCTGCAGCCCGAGCCAGAGCAGAAGCAGAAGCCGCCCACACTAGAGCACAGTACGCCAAACGCCAGATCGACATGGAGGTTGAGAAGGCACGCATCGAGGCAACACTAAACGCTCTAAAGAAGGAGGGTGAGGCTGAAGCAGCGCTCGCCGCAGCTCATGTCCTGGAAGCGGCAGCCGATGAGGAGCATGACGCCGTTGACCTCACAGAACAAGGAGTCTCCTCTAAAACACCTCCTTCCATCAGACGCGCTCAAGATTATGTGAACGCTCACTTCGCTAACCGCAGCTTGGTAGTTAATGAAGACGGAAAGCCTGATACAGGACAACTGGTTGGTAATAACAACGCTCAGCATCTACGACAGAGTCAACCACCAGTTGCCTCCTCTCCAGGTGAACATCTCACTGATTTTGTAGATCAGGAGCAACCAAAGTCCCCTCCTATAAACAGAAAAACTGACATTGCAACCCAGGCTAAACCTTCATTGCCTCCAAAGACTGAACTCTCAGATTTCACAGCCTATCTAGCACGCCGTGATCTGCTGACAGCGGGATTCAAGGTTTTTGACAACCGTCCTGAGTCTTACTTGTCCTGGAAGTCCATTTTCCGCAACGCCATAGAAGGCCTCAACCTCAAGTTCAGCGAAGAGCTTGACCTTCTCACCAAGTGGCTCAGCGGGGAGTCACTACAACATGCGCTGAGGATCAGGGCGGTCCATGTGAACAACCCACACGCAGGTCTTCAACGTTTGTGGCAACGTCTGGACAAAAGTTTTGGTTCTCCAGAGGTAGTCGAAGCAGCACTTTTCCAACGCTTACAGTCTTTTCCAAAAATATCTAATAAGGACACTCACTTATTGCAGGAGCTTGCAGATCTTCTGTTGGAGTTAGAATATGCACAAAGTGAAAATTATCTACCCGGCCTTAGCTTTCTGGACACCCCAAGGGGGATAAACCCGATAGTGGAAAAGCTCCCCTACGGACTCCAGGAGTCCTGGGTGAAACAGGGGACAAAATACAAAAGGGACAACGGTGCAGTTTACCCACCTTTCTCATATTTTGTTCAGTTTATAAATGATTATGCAGAAATGAAAACAGATCCTAGCTTTATGTTACAAAGTTCAAACATAGTAGCTCCAAAACCTGATAAGCCATTGTTGAAACCAACTAAATACAGAGGTGCGGTTGCAGTGAACAGAACAGATATTAGTCAAACAAATGTCACAGCTCGAACGTCAGTTCTCAACCCAGACAGACAATGTCCTATTCACCACAAGCCCCATTCACTTGCTAAATGCAGGGGTTTTAGGTCAAAAACACTAGATGAAAGGAAAAGCATCCTCAAAGAACATGCTATTTGTTATAAGTGTTGTTCTTCCACAGGTCACCGAGCTAACGATTGCAAAGCCATTATCCAATGCTCAGAATGTAATAGTGACGCTCATGTGTCTGCCATGCATGCTGGTCCACCTCTGTGGGCAACCAAGGACTCTAACCTCAAAGCCACGGCGGGGAGTCTGATCCTTCAAGCCCTGTAACCACAACTGCTTGCACAGAGGTGTGTGGCCCAGGTCTAAAAGGCAAATCCTGCTCTAAGATTTGTTTAGTCGACGTGTATCCCCGCACAAATCCTGAAGAGAAAAAGAGGATGTACGCCATGTTGGATGATCAAAGCAACTCATCCTTAGCCAGGTCTGCTTTCTTCGACATGTTTAATGTAAAAGGCGCTATGCTCCCATACACCATGAAAACATGTGCAGGTTTGTCAGAGGCTGGAGGACGCAGAGCAACTAATTTCATTGTTCAGGATGTAAATGGGGAAGTGTCCATGGTGCTGCCCACACTAACAGAATGTGATCACATTCCAGATAATAGAGATGAGATACCCACCAAGGAGGCTGTGTCGGCTCACCCTCATCTACACGCACTCGCTTCACAGATCCCTCCTCTGGACCCAGCCGCGGACATTCTCCTCCTCTTGGGCCGGGACATCATCCAAGCTCACAAGGTTCGCAGTCAGGTAAATGGTCCAAACAGTGCACCTTATGCCCAACACCTCGATCTGGGATGGGTGGTTGTAGGCGATGTCTGCCTCTCAGGTGCCCACAAACCCACAGTAAACTCTTTCAAGACAGACATTCTGAATAACGGGCGCCCTACCTCCCTTAGCCCCTGTGCAAGCAAAATCTATATAAAAGACAAATACACAGAAAGCTGTCCTAAATTCGAGAAGACACAAGCAGAAGTAGGCAGACACATTTTCCAGCAAACAGCAGATGATGACAAAACGGCTCTTTCAGTAGAAGATGCATTATTCCTGGAAATTATGCACAGAGACTTTACTAAAGATGAGGCGAACAATTGGGTAGCTCCACTCCCATTCCGCTCCCCCAGACAGCGTTTACCCAACAATAGGGACCAAGCCCTCAGTCGCTTAATGACGCTCCGCAAAACACTGAAAAAGAAACCTGAAATGAAAGAACATTACATTGAGTTTTTAGACAAAACTTTCAGTAAGGACCACGCTGAACCAGCTCCAGCTTTAGCTCCAGAACAAGAATGCTGGTATCTTCCTAGTTTTGGCATTTATCACCCTCAGAAGCCAGGAAAAATTAGGGTGGTTTTTGATTCAAGTGCGCAATACAACAATGTTTCTCTCAATGATGTGCTACTAAAAGGGCCAGATCTCAATAATACTCTTGTGGGAGTTCTGATGCGTTTCAGGTCTGACCCATACGCAGTCATGGCCAACGTGGAGCAAATGTTTTACAATTTTGTTGTCAGAGAAGACCACCGCAACTACCTTCGCTTCTTGTGGTTCAAAAACCATGATCTGGATGGAGAAGTACAGGAATTCAGGATGAGAGTCCACGTGTTCGGGAACTGCCCCTCCCCATCAGTGGCCATTTATAGACTGAAACGAACAGCGATGGAGGGAGAAAAAGAACACGGCAATGATGTAAGAGAGTTCATTGAACGCCACTTTTATGTGGATGATGGACTAAAATCATTTCCTTCCACTGATGAGGCCATCAACATTCTCTGTGGGGCTCAGAAGATGCTGGCTCAGTGTAACATACGCCTACATAAAATCTCATCCAACTGTCCTACCATCACAAACGCTTTTCCAAGTGAGGACCTTGCAGCTGACATGCAGGGCCTTGACCTTGGGCAGACACCCATGCAGAGAAGCTTGGGCTTGGGATGGAACCTGTCTACAGACTTGTTCAGGTTCCAAATAACCGTCAATGAGAAGCCCTTTACCAAGCGTGGAGCATTGTCAGTCGTTAATAGTGTGTATGACCCACTCGGCTTTGCTGTCCCTGTCATTGTAGAGGGCAGGGTCATACTCAGAGACATTTCCACTGACATTTGTGAATGGGACACTGAACTCCCTAAAGACAAATTACAACAGTGGCAACAGTGGAAACACTCCCTCAAACATCTACAACAACTTGAGATTCCCAGAATGTTCACCTCAATACCACTCTCTGCAGCAGTAACTAAGGAAATCCATGTTTTCTGCGATGCCTCTACCAAGGCAGTGGCCGCTGTTGCCTACCTTAAACTCACAGACAGAGATGGTCATAATGAGGTGGGCTTCCTTTTCGGCAAGGCACGGCTTGCCCCAAGACCAGACATCACCATACCCAGACTTGAGCTCTGTGCAGCGGTCCTGGCTGTCGAGGTGGCAGAGTTGGTCGTGGACGAGCTGGACGTCGCAGTTGATCAGGTGAGCTTCTATTCAGACTCCAAAGTAGTCCTTGGTTACATCTTCAACACAAAGAGGCGTTTTTACATCTACGTGCACAACAGAGTGGAACGCATCAGGCGATCCACACAAGCTCACCAGTGGCATTATGTGCCCACTCACTTAAATCCGGCTGATCATGCCACGCGCGCATTACCTGCTGAGCAGCTTTCTAGCTCCACATGGCTCAGTGGACCTGCTTTTCTTACCAAGTCAGAAATAGGTCAATCTCAGGCAGAGTCGTTTGATCTTGTAGACCCAGAGACTGACCACGAACTGCGTCAGGAGGTAACTACTTGTGTTACCACTCTTGCAAAGGATGTTCTCAGTAGTGCCAGATTCGAAAGGTTTTCTAGTTGGAATGTACTACTGAAGGCTATATCTAGACTCCGACACATTGTTCAGTCCTTTAAGCAGAACATAGAAGGCACCTGTCAGGGCTGGCACAGCTGTAGTGAGCATTTAACCGAAAAGCAGCTCGATCAAGCTAAGATCATTATCATTCGCACTGTCCAAAGAGAAATCTATGCAGAAGACATAAGACAGCTTGAAAAGAGTATGCCCCTCAAAAGTTCAAGCCCACTTAGCAAACTGAACCCATTTCTTGACACAAATGGAATCCTCAGAGTGGGTGGGAGACTAAGACGAGCACAGTTGACTTCGGATGAAACAAATCCTATCCTCATCCCTGCCAAACACCACCTTGCCCAGCTCATTATAAGACACTTCCATGTGAAAGTATGCCATCAGGGCAGACATTTTACTGAAGGAGCAGTCAGAGCTGCAGGCTTTTGGATTGTGGGAGGAAAAAGAGCAATAAGCAAAATGATATTCAGCTGCGTGACATGTCGAAAACTAAGAGGCAGACAGCAGGAACAGATTATGGCTGAGCTACCAGAGGATAGGCTGTCCACTGACCCTCCGTTCACACATGTAGGGCTTGATGTGTTCGGGCCCTGGTCTGTCACTGTCAGAAAAACGCGTGGTGGGCAAGCGGATGCAAAGCGATGGGCAGTCATATTTACGTGCATGAGTACACGGGCCATTCACATTGAAGTTATAGAATCAATGGACACGTCATCATTCATCAATGCCCTGCGTCGTTTTTTTGCCATCAGAGGTGCAGTCAAACTTCTTAGGTCCGATTGTGGGACAAATTTTGTGGGTGCCTGCAAAGAGCTGCAAATAGACAAACAGGGCTGCTACAACAGCAAACTAAACCGCTTTCTTGAAGACTCTGGCTGCAAATGGGTATTCAACCCCCCACATGCGTCGCATATGGCTGGCTCCTGGGAGCGAATGATTGGGGTCACGCGCAAAATCCTTGATGCAATGCTCCTAGAACACAGGAATGCAAAGCTTACCCATGAAATACTAGTGACCTTAATGGCTGAAGTCACTGCAATAGTGAATGCTCGTCCGTTAACAGCAGTTTCTGCAGATCCAGATAACCCCAGTCATCCTTACCCCAGCCATGCTGCTCACGCAAAAGGTTACGACCCCACCAATCCCACCAGGTCAGTTTGGAAACAGTGATCTGTTCAAAGCTCAATGGAGGCGCGTACAATACCTCGCTGATGTCTTCTGGAGACGATGGAAAAAAGAATACATCTCAGGACTTCAGGACCGCCGCAAATGGAAAACAGTAAAGCCTAACCTACAAACAGGAGATGTTGTTCTTTTAAGAGAGACACTCGAACATAGGAACAACTGGCCACTTGGACTTATCACCAAAACCTTTCCCAGTGAGGATGGGCTTGTAAGGAAGATAGAGGTGAGGATTTTCCGCAAGGGTGAAAACAAGTGCTACATAAGGCCTATAAGTGAGGTTGTGCTATTGGTGTCTAAGGATTGTACTTAGAAGCAGAAGCTTTGTTTCATTGTATGTCACTTGCCTTTTACATGTTAGTTGAGGGTGACATTCCATGGATGTCAGGCGGGGAGTATTCTGCTCCTCGGTTGTTACTTTGTTGGGTTTCTTTGGCTGGCGCATTTCTCAGGTTTCCCAATAGTGGGCAGTATTACCCCTTCAGTTTGTGGCTTCTTCTTTGGTTATTTGGTGTGCACTACACTGCCCCCTTTGGTGATGTGTTGTAAACAGCAGGCAAAGTTCACACAGGCAGTGTGAGAAAATGCATGGAGCAGAAAACAAGCTGCACAACTTTAAGCTCAGTTTACATCGTTGGGGAGTTTGTTGAGCCATAATCTGTAAGTAAGCAATGTCTAACTTCACTTTCTGTAAGATTTGTTACTTTCATGTTACTTAAAAGGTTATTTGAACGTATAAGGAAAGATGTTAGTGATGAATGTAAAGCATAAGGAAAGCTATGTTGCTAACTTCTGTTTTGTTTACAAAATATGTTGATACTGATGCTTACGTATTATTTTACTGTATGTTCACAGTCTTACAAATTAAAAGAGGAAAAAACGGTCCGTTAAAGACACAAAGACAAAGTGATGTGTCCTGTCGTTCCTGGAACCATCTCCTCTTATGTTAAGCTCGCTGCATAGGGTGAATAGCCATACATTCACCTGAGGGCAGCAGACTGTGCTTCAACATAATATTACCGTATTGTGTGTGTATAACCTCTTTTAAGTTTTGTGGATATTATACCTGGTTGTGCTGAGGATATGTCGGCCAGTTTCCACTGGAAATGCCCTTTGGTTAAACTGTCAGTGAGGAATTTGCATTTGCACTGTTACATTTGTATATAACTTTAATGCACATAAAAAACAGCTGCTTGTTTAAGTGAAAATACATTGATGTTTTTTGGGGGTTTTTTGCACTAATAAAGTTGTGGAGTTGTAAAGTAATTTGTCTAATGTCAATTATATCGTCAGTTATATCGTTATTGCAAATTTTCAGATGTATATCGTCATAAATATTTTTGGTCATATCGCCCTGCTCCAGTAGGAACCAAGGATTTCCAATAACAACCTGCATTATGACGAAGTAATCAGTGTTCTTTACCTCATCTGTTAGTGGTCTTAATGTTTTAGCTGATATATGTTGCTCTGCCTTCAGTGTTTGATGCTTCAGACAGTATTCGGACTAACTTCAGCCTCCTCACTCTTTAAAGTAGGATAATTTGCAGCTGAGGCTCTGATGCAAGGAGCTCCAAAAACACCCTTTTTTGGGTGTAATAGGCTTGTTTGAAGCCTTTATTCTGAGAGTATTTCTAATGTTTACTTCATGATGGTCATGATGAAGTATAAAGAAACTGCAGCTCTGATAACTCTTTATATACTGGTGAGTAGAAACATTTCGTCTTTAATATGCTTTTGACCTTGCTCACGCCAGAATAACAACTCTGACTCTTTGAAGCGTGGACTCAGGCATCAGTGCATTAGCAGCACTTCTATTCTGCAAGCTGAGACGTGCAGCCATCATGGAACCCATTTGTTCCAGTACTTCTCCACTGATGGTCTCAAGTGTCTTTATACAGCAGTTATGAGCTAATCAACATTATTTTCTTCATCTGTAAGTGGTCGAAATGTTTCTTCTTTAGTGTCAGATTAGTCAACAAACTCATTAATATGATGCTTAAAATTGAATTCCTAAGACTTCACTGTGTAAATCTAAATGCCTAATTTCCTATACAATAGATGCCCACATGAATAATTCCTGTGAAAACCTTGTAGAACAGGTCTTTCTGCAACCATACTATTAATACAAAGGAGCCTGGTGCAGTGAGGGACTTCTGAATTAGGAAAACCTTCGTTTTTGCCAACAGCCCAATTCCATAGGTTCTTAATGTCAGTCTAAAGTATGGATTGCCCTGAAGCCGCCTCATCAAAGGTATCAGAACATCAAAGGAAGATTCTGGTGGTATACACAACAACTAAACCTGTCATTAAAAGTACCTTTCCTTTTTAAATTAAACTTAAAGACTCCTTCTGTAACATAGAACAGTAACATAACGATATTTTTTTGGATTCTGAAATGTTCGTGCTTAAGTAAGACCAGGGGCCTGTTCTTCGTACCGCGCTAAGTGAGTTAGCTGGATGAGATTGTTGACGATTTCGCGTGATCTTGGATCGTTCGGTTCCCCGAAGCCCATCCGGGACTTGCTGTCATAGCAACAGAGCCGTAAGCGTAAACCTGCTGGGGAGCAGGCTTACTTTATGTAAACAGGATTAGATCGTGGCCACGCAGGTATGCCCGCGTCATTCATACGAAAGCAACAGCGATATTCCACCACTGTTTCACCATAAATAAATAACATCAATGTAACTAAAGACAATGCAGCACCTGATCCATTTATTGATTTCACACAGGTCATTTCCTAAAAAAGGGAAATGAACTATTAACATTCTATTACATGTATGTGATTATTACAGATGTAATTCATATTTCAGAGTAGTAATTGTAAATTACTTCGTGTAATCAAGATGAGAGACCACGGCTATAAAAGCGAAGGTGGATTTGGGAAGTCTGTCGCAGCCATGTCCTGTCCGTATACGCGAGCCACCCATTGCGGAAGGTGCAAGATTGATAAGGAGAGTCCTCAGAATTCAGCGTATATTGCGGGACAGACAGGATCCTTTAGCTCAGCGCGACAGTGTGCTCATAGAGAGATATCGATTTTCCCGTGAGGATATTATTTACTTAACCAACTTGTTGACGAGGGGGTGCAGGACCACCACCTGTCTTTTTTTCCTCTGCCCTTTTCTTGGTTGCTGTTATGAACAAACTAACAGAGTATTACAGGCCAGTATTACCTTGCCAAGAGACGCAAAGCAATCTAAGAGATAAATATTACCATTCTGTAGAATACTCCTGTATTCCACTTTTACTTGTTCCCATGTTCTTGTGGGTCCTGTTGTGGCTCTAATGTGAAAGGGGATATAATATAACATATTATAATATAATATAATGCCATATGATATTGGACAATATAGTGTCATATGATAGATCTACCCTACCGCCTACTGGTGTTGGCCAGAGGGGCCGATGGCGCGATATGGCAGCCTGGCTACAACCGTAGCTGCCTCCACCAGTGTGTGAATGTGAGAGTGAATGAATAGTGGTATCGTAAAGCGCTTTGGGTGCCTTGAAAAGCGCTATATAAATCCAATCCATTATTATTATTATTATTATTAAATTACCTACGAGTTTGATTTGTCAGCAACTTTCTGCCAGCCCTCTCTCCTTGCTTTTGCAGCCTTTGCAGTGTTCTCTTGCGTTTTAATTAAACTCTGAAACTCCTGAAATCCCTCACTCATGAGTTCTTGCTCTGCTGCCGGAAAATACCGAGCACGCCCCTTCGACATCTTCGCCGACCAATCAGCGGGTTGCCGATCAATGTTTCTACTATCGATGCGTAGCCCCTTTTACGACACCCAGTGATGTCACATTCCTGCGTCCAGCTGTACTAATCGTCAACAGCAGGTGTGTTCGGGGAACCGGATTAGCGCGCTCACGGTTAGCGCGATGGTTTGGTCTTGGATGTGTCATTTGATCTTGGATGTAGTAAGCGACGTACGAAGCACAGGGCCCAGCACTGGCTTTAGTAATTATTTTAGCATTTCTGTCCCTACAGGTAATATTTCGACAAAATGTAACCCCAAGGTTAACTATCCTTAGCTATGTGTACTTTTCTGAGGGATCATTTAAATGTGTGGAGGTTTTTAATTTAAAGGTCTTAACAAAAGTACAGCATATTTGGAGATTTTCAGAGGCTCAAAGGTTACAGACAATTGACTAACAAGTAGTTTCATAACCAGCTGTTCTATTCACACCCATCACAACAATTACTCAGTCTATAATCAAGTGATGCTTTCATGAAACACAGAGGCTTTACAACAAATGGCGAACACTATTTATGCTCAAGAGGAGGAAGGGCAAATTAGACTTTGCTTTGGTTTGCTGGATTTCCTTTGCAGACTTTGCATTTCTGATCAGTTTTGGAGCATCCAGAAAAGGGCAGGGTTTTTTAGGTATATATTAGCAAAGAAATGCTCTCTTTAATGGCCTTTAAGCCATTCACATGATCTTAACAACCACAGCATGCTTTTAAGTCACTGAAGTCAAAACTAGCAGCAAACAAGGGTGTGTTTCTTTGGAGCGTGCTGGCAGAACATGTCAAGAAAGGAAATAACACTTGCTGATGTCCGTGGACTCTACACATTAGCCAGTCCTTGACTCCAAAAGGTTTTCATACAAGTATTAAAACCAGCCCTTAATGAAAAATGATAAAACTATTAACTACGAAAAAAGTTAATTTCACTGTTTAAATAGCATAAATAAACATTTTACTTTTTATTTACTGTTTAACATTTATTTACAAGGTCATTTACGTTCTGAGACTACAGGATACGATGTAGGAACAGTAGTTTTTGCTCGGTGCTGTGTTCTTGTAAAGTACCATCCATATACACTTATTCTCCCTCTTCTCTCTCAGCAGCAGATTTTACATTTTTGGGTTTTCCTTCTCTTAATATCTTAGCCAAGTCTCTGTATATCCATGTGTGTTTAGGTGATTGGAAGCTCCAGGCTACAACTTCCTTTTCCCTGCAAGTGCAGTTGGACATGATGAAATGAAACCTGAAGGGGTGACACTAAAGTTTGATTGGATTAGTGTGTGTGTGTGTGTGTGTGTGTGTGTGTGTGTGTGTGTGTGTGTGTGTGTGTGTGTGTGTGTGTGTTTGTGTGTGTGTGTGTGTGTGTGTGTGTGTGTGTGTGTGTGTGCGTGCGTGTGTGCGTGTGCATGTGTTGTGGCTGCTACATTACATTCTATCTGCTTTGCTACCCTTGCCAGTGTCTCAGACAATGACTAAAGTGCTGATCATGTTGGCTGCTGTTTTTCCGATCTGTTTCACTCACTGTGTTCTTGTGTGTCCCTGATAGTTCTTTTGTGGGAAGGACAGAAGGAAAAACATATTCACTCAAGAAATGAGAGCAGAACAATGTAAAATGGATCTGACTGCATGGGATAAAATGAAGTGGCAAATGCAGGAAAATGAAAACCGGGAAAAAAAGAGTTAGCTGTGGAAATCTGTGTGCAGAGTAGG